>NW_020272879.1:1036368-1544358 GCF_003268045.1 Sipha flava
ACACACACACACACACACACACACACACACACACACACACACACACACAAATCACGATTAATACTATTAATAGAATTTATTATTGAAATAATTTTCGTAAATTAGAACTACACTTCACAAGAAAAACTCAAACATTTTTATATTCTATTTTTATAACATGATATTTGAATGCAGTGATGAACATCGACTTGAGACGTTTTTGATTCCAATAAGATTAAATAGGAAATTATAAAAATTTAATTTGATTAGAGGTCGTAGTAAAATTTGAATATATAGTATACATCCTATTGTTACTAACAGGAAATAACACGTGTGTCTAATATTTAGTTCACATAATATTCAAATAATTCAAATTGAAATGTGAACATGAATGTTTAACATAATACATTAAGTGTATGTTAATAGATAGGAAGTAAAACTAATATTGGAAAATATGCAGATATGCAGGAAAGAAAAAAATTTATATGAACACGGAATATAAGGAAATATTAAAAACCGAGTAAAAAATCATAATTTAGTAATTTGCATTTCAACAAAAAACATAAAAAAGAAAATGCTTGAAATGTATACATAACCAAATTGTATTACCTAATTCTAAAATATATTTATTTAGCTTAATTCATAAACTTAATTAACTATTAAATAAAAACACGCTGTATAAACGTTAAAAAAATCAAATCTAATTATTTAGTAAATTAATAAAAATCTACATATTCTTTCTTTACCATACTACGATTAAAATAAAAATAACAATTCTTATTTTAAATTTAAAATGTAGAGAATTTCAAAAAAAAATTATTTCTACGTCATTGAATAATACGCTACAAGTTACCTAATTGAAAATTAGTAAAAGCTTTAATTAAATGTTTAACAATAAAAATTGCTTTATCAATTCTAGATTAATATTGATACATCACAACTCGCGTTTCCGATATATCGAAGTAAAAAAACAAGGTCTATACTCTCACCACTTTATATAAATTATATATACCTACACAGTATGTATATAAAAATAAAAATAATAAATACATGTCGAGTAATGCTTTTCTGAAAATCCTGAAAGCCGTGAAAACCGGGGAAAAAATCCGTAACGTTAAACGCGACTGCAGTGTTTTAGTTTTTTAGTTTATGCAATATCGTGCGTGGCGTACACTGATGATGAAAATCAAACCTCGCAGACGAATAACACGTAGAAAACTGAAAAAAATCCGAATGTAATGAAACCAGTTGCATCACGTTGCTTTACACACCCCGTTTGGAAATATTTATAAGATATAAAATATTGTATGTACGTATATAAACTACAACATAACTATACGTATTTTAAAAATATTACTACGATTTATTATACGTACAGATGTGTACTGGATGTTATCATAGCAGTACAACAAAACGTAAATGTGATATACGAAAGGGATTTAGATGGGCAAAAGGATATAATAGGCACTAAAGAGACCGTGTTAGCTATATGAACTGTAGAGGGATGGGCGTCAGTAGTTAGAGAAAAAAGTGAAGGCGGAGGACGTTTACGTTAGTATTCATAGACGGACGCGCGCGTTCGTGGTGGTCGTCAGGATGTATGTCACCTGCATACGTAGTGTTACAACGTGTACCAAGTATACTAGAAGCGGTGCTGGCGACACAATAGAAGATGATAATTATTAACGCGTGGGTACGTCAGCAGCGTTTATTATTATTATTATTATTATTATTATTATTAGTATTAGTATTATTATTATTATTAGTATTATCGTTATTATTATCATCGTCACAGGCGAATACTACGGTTCACTGGTGTCATACAAGCCGTACACGAATGCATTAACCGGGACATTTGTACACGGTGTGTGCAGTGGTGACGACGACAACAACAAATACTAGCGATACGCCTGCGTCGCAGTCGTAACGCAGTCATTAAGCGACACATTGTTTCGGTAACGTCACAACGGATTTTGCACAAACGTCCATCGTCGGTAAAAAATACCAATATCCTACAAATATCCGATAAATAATAATAGAAACGAAATGTTTTTTCTTCCCTAGATACGAGCACAGAATAATTATGTGAGGTAAACCGGATGATTGTATGGAAAATAACAACAGAACTAATTTAGATATTTTTTGCAACGCGGGAAAGAGTTGTATGTGCTATCACACATTGTTTTTAACGGATTAATATTTACAAGAATATTTAGTTTTTCATTATCCTTTTTCCAGAGAAGCTACAGATCATTCATTAAACGTCACAAAAACCAATTTAAAAACCCCAATCAATAAGCCTTTTACCATCCTTATTATTATTTATATTGATGCGAATTCTTCTTTTTTTAACTTTAAATAAAATATGTTCTTTGTACTTTTCAAAACTTTAAGCTATGTTAAATAATTTTTCAATAACGTATGTTTCAAGTAGTTATTATTGTAATAAAAATGATGTCATTATCGTATAAACAGTATTATTATATTTGAAAATAAAAGCATAACGTATATTCGAAAATAAAAAATTTTAATAGAAAAATATATAGAAGAGTTCATTTTTTCATAAGATTCTTTAATATTTTATTTATTAAGCCAGGTTCCCACGACTTGTGTATTTGACGAATATTTATAATTGCCGAATATTCGTCTATTTGTACAAATACCCAAATATTCTGTTCCCACTACTTGCATATTGACAAATATTTGTTAATACAAATACTCGTACAAGTAGTCAAAATTATCCCTCCAATAAACTTATAAATTCGTATGTATGAAGTTTGAATTTACTTATACATTTTTCATCATTATGTTGTGGGCAGTTGTACACGATTATACTGTTTTTACATGCATTTCGGTGTTTTTTTTTTTAAATTTTAATCTAGTTGAATAAACTTGTATTATACCATTAACCTTTATAATTTATATTTATTAAAATATAATGGATAGCAATCAACAAAAAAAAAAAAAAAATCATCGTTTGTGGAGCGTTTCTTTGTATGTGTGAAGAATTTTTGAAATTAAAACAAGCTATGTCGTGTTTCTAGAAAACGTGCGGACTACAACGCGTTTTGATCGTCTGGCCACAACAATATTAAATTTAGAACCACGGAAGTTAATACACAAATATTCATCACGTCGTGGGAATGCCCATCTAAATATCAATTGTGTTACAATTATTTTCTTTGACTCGTGTCACTTTTACCGACAATCGGCGGGAACAAGACGAATGACGAATACCGAATGCCAAATAATTGTACAAATATACCATTCCCACTACATGACGAGTATCCACGAATAGCGAATATTCGTCAAATACACGAGTCGTGGAAACCCGGCTTTAGATATTAACTACCTATTTAGAAGTAGAGTATTTGAATATATAAATACATTTAGACATCAACAATTTAATTTTAAGGTCAAACAAAATGTTGTAAGTAAAAATTATTAATGTAAGTGCATACATACACACATAATTAGATGAAAATAAACTCGTTAAAACAAACTATTCGAAGTTATTTGTCTAAAAAAGATAAAACAAATTATAGGGGTCAAAATAGAAGAGGGTGTAAAGAACAGTTTTCCAGTTTCAAACAATTCAACAAACCCACATTCCTTTATTTTTAAACATAAAAATTAAAATTTAGGTATAGTAATATATTGTTAATTATATGTATACGAGTATGTAAAAAAATCACATTTGGTTATACATCAATATAAATCAGGGTTGGTAATATACGTATATAAAACGTTTTTTACTTTATACGTATATAACTTACATGTTCTGTTAACGAAATTTTCTCATAAAAAATTTAAAATATTTCATAGGTACTTCAGATATTGAGTAAGGTTTCTAATTTGTATACATAGTAAAAATATATTAGGTAATATTATAAAAGGTATATTAATATGTTAATACTATGGAACATTTGTATACATATAAAATAAAGATATTTTTTATATTTCCTTTGATATTTCTATTCTTTATTATTTACAAAAAAAAAAAATATATACAATTATTTAAACAAAAATATTAATATAAACAATTAAATTTATTAATTGTTTGTTAATCTAATAATATAAAAATACTAAGTATTATAAATATCACAAGTATAATGATTTTACTACACCTAAATACATCCGCGATAAGATATTGATAATTATTAATAATAGATTAATAACACCACAATTGTCTATTTTAATTAATAGTTTATTTTCTATTTTTAGTTTGAATTATAAATGTATTTTTGTTTAAAAGAGATTTTTTTTTATACGGTATAAAACGTATATATTTTATACGTACGTACAAATAATACGATATGGTATAATTACCGTATACGTTTCAACTCTAATATAAATACCTAATCTATATCTTCTTCTTCACTTTTCTATTTGGGGTCAGCTACTTTTGTCCTAAACCTCCACTCTGTTTACATATAATACATGTTAAAGTATATAATAATAAACAGTTATTTACTCATATCACTTAACATAGGTTAAAAACGGATATTATTACAATAATGATGTATTGCATTGATTGAATCTAGAAATTAAATTCTTTATTATTTAATTTAAAGCATTGCTATAATAACTAAAAATAGCATAATTACACATTTCTGATTTTTTCTGAAATTTGACTTATGTTCTATACATTTTATCGTAAAATATATTAAATTTTAACTAATAGTAAAATTAACACAAATTTTCAATATTTTTTGATTCAAAAGCACCTAAGTTATATTATTTATCCAATAAATTAATTATGTTACAGCAATATCTACCGGTCTTAGTTTAAAGCAAATAAATAAAATAATTAAGTAATGACTTTTGGATGACATTTTATATTTTTGGCGTGTATCGAAAGATATCACGTCATCACTTCAATATTATCATAACAACATAAAAAAATAATATCTAAAATAATTAATTTGTACACACATGTAAATAATCGATAAAATATCAGTATCCAATTGGTTTCGTAGCCAAAAATATCGGTAAGAAAATTTGGCCAATCGGCAAAGTACAACGATTGATAACAGTCATTTGAATCTCTAATACGATAGTTCTTAAACTGTGATACGCATACACCTTGGGGTACTCGAGATTTTTTAAGGTGTACGAGTCTGGCCAACAAACCTTGAAATTTAAATTATTTATATGGAAAAGGTTATTCAAGTTTAACTTATGTTAAAAGTAAATATAGAAACAAATTAAATGTTGAAGATGATTTAAGATTGTATTTAATTAAATTAGAACCCAATAATGATCAACTGTGCTAACAAAAACAAACTCACCCTATTTACTAATTTCTTTGAAAGTAAGCTCTTTTTATTTTTAACATTTTTTGTTAACATACTAGTTTATAATGAAATAAAAATGTAGGTATGTTTTTAATTTTTTTTTACGTTTATTTTAGTTTACTAAGAAGGGGTACCAAAAAAAGCTTATTGATAAAAAGGGGTACAGTGTTTATAAAAGTTTAAGAATCCCTGCTCTAATAGTTACAACTAAAGACAGAATACTACATATTCAATAGCAACGTAAAGTTAGATAGAACAATATTGTAGTCAAATGGATTAAGACTATGTCGGTGTACATTTAGGTCAATAATTTGTATACATTTGTATTTTCCAATAAAATTTCCAAAATTAATATATTTTCCATTTAATAATTACAAGCATGTTTTATACCGCCATCCCTACTATCACCACACACAGGTACGGCTACGGAATATAATCGATCACATGGTCATTTATACGATTTATAGATTCGTCAATCCCATGGCAAAAAACCTCGATAGTACAATAACGTTTCTAGAAATAACTAAACATATGATTGTTCTGAAGTCTATAATAATTATTTTGATAATTATGCGATATTGCTAATAAGGATAATATGTTTAAGAAATAGTGCTGTTTCGTCATCATCTATATATTTTTAAACAAAATAAATAATTCTTAATAATAATATTTTACCTAACTTGTGGCCAAAAACTTGCTAGCAGGCTCCAGTGCTATAGAATAAGAGCAATACCGGGTCAGTTATCGGAACTTATTTGTTACACGTGTAATAAAAATTGAAGGTTAAAATATAGTACGTTTCGTTCAACGACAACGTAAAATATTAATTATTCTATTCCAAAAATTTAATTAACCTTTAACCTTAATTAAATACTTAATAATTTACATACGTTATTAGCTTATATACATGCAATTCTAAATCATTTATTGATATATCAATATAAAACTACAATAAATCAATTTCTTTCGAATTCAACAGTTATTGAAATTATCAAAATTAAAAATAGTTTAGAACTTTGTAAACTTAATTGCAAATAAATTTTCGGTAGGTATATGTGAATGTATATTATAATGGTCGGTATTTATAATATATAAACATAACGGAAAATAAATAAATTAATTAAATATCAATTTGCTTGTAGTTGTTCATATCATTAAACATTTTTATTTCTATTTACATGGAGGTTATGACTAAGAATCATTGTGTAAACGATTTACATAAATGTTAAATGATATACTCATATCTATACTATACATAATTTATAATTGGTCATAAACATTAAAAATGGCAATAAAACAAACAACCCATATTTATTTAATCCTTTTTAAAAAAATTTTAATATTTTCAATTACGAAGTTAAAATTAGAATGTGATACAATATTATGCTGAAAAAACAAATAACAATGAAAAATCTCAAATAACAAACTTAACGTAAATGAATTTCTCGGTAAAAATAAAAAATGAATATAATCAAAATTTAATTCAATGCAATCTTTTAACAGTTTTGTGTTATTTTAAAAATAAAAATAAAAGAAGACCGACTGGGAGGTATTACTTGCAGAAGTGTTGATGATTGCTATTTTGTGAGATTTGTCGAAATAACTAGAAATTGTTTTATGTACACACTTATTATGAGTTTTCATTTAGTTCATTTTCAGTTATTTATATTTGAATACTGACTTTTAAACAAAAAAAAAAAAAAATTGTGTAATTTTTAAATTACGTTAAATAAATGGTATCAGAATACAATAAATATAAGAATTATAATTAAATCAATGAATCCGTCAATTTGAATGATCACACAACAATAAAAAAAAAAAAAATTAAATATATTTACTTAAATGTATTATAATATAAAAATTAGAATTTATAATATCATCCTCATGTGTATTCCCATCCATGTATTTAATTTAGTCAAGTATATAAGTAGGGTTTTCCGTTTTAATTGTACCCGTCATAAGAATAAATGGCTGAATTTTTCAATTCATCGAATTATATAATAGTAGTTTTTATCAAATACAATCATTAACAGAGAAAATCATCCATTAAAGATGAACAAATAGTCGATACACGTAAACATATTCAGTTTTTTCAAATACATACATTCTCTATACAATTTTAATTCAATAACTTTCAAATAGAGTGTTTGCCAATTAATAAATTATTTACACTAACGCCGGCTCATAAATTATCGTCAAGATCTACATTAATATGAAACAAAGATCGCAAGAGAACTATTTACGAGAGCTATTTCTTTCTTAAGAGTAGTAATTATATAGATGAAATATGCGTTAATTGACACGCAAAACCATGCATTCTTCGGGAAAGCAGATACAAGCTTCACCGGTCGACCACCATTAACCAGTAAAATAATCACTACAGCGGTACATATTGAGGACAGGGGCACCCATCCTTATCACTCAGTGTAGCGGACCTAACCTACACCTTTATTAAAACACGTCTGAAGTGGGTTAAAATATTCAGGCGCAGTTTCAAGAGGGAGGGCTAAGGAATTTTATACCTCACATTTAGATGTATTATATATTAAGTAATGTAATGTAAAATAAATACTATATAGGTATATCTTTAAGTGTAAATTAGTTAAAACCAATGAACTTAATGAATTTATTAACTTTTCATATTTTATAATTTTAAAATATATTTTAACTAATATATATATATATATATTTACCATTATTTTTTTTCTTCAGTAAATTCAAATTAGGCCCCCTCCTCATTTCTACAAAATTAGAGTAATGACTATGTTGTAAAACTACAGTTGCATTAAGCAATTCAAATGTGAAATATTGACTGCAATAGTTTCGAACATATAAAATTAAAATAGTTCCGCATCAAATCTTGCTACACCATTTAATTTAAACGTGTGTCACCGATTGAGAAAAAAATTTAAAAGGAATATTTTAAACATTATTAAAATTTGGACATTAAGAATATTTATCTAATAAATGTGTAAACATATCTATCATGTAAGAAGATGTAAATTTGAATTTAATGAAACAAGTAGGTAATAATATATATATATAATATTATGTTATTTAATATTTTTAAAATAATAATATTAGCACACATTGACTGGCGATATTACGAATTTTTTTTTTTGTTGACCATGTCACAAACTAATATTAAAGAAATAGAAGGGATTTTTTAATGCTGATTGAAATTTTATTTTAGATAAAAAGTACATATATATATATATATATATATATACACAAATATATTTAAGTAATTTAAAGCGGTGATTTTTCAATAGCCTATAAGATTATTAAGTACGCCGTTGTAGTCATAAGCATGCTTACATATTTGGTACACATAAGTCACTATGATTTTAATTAAAGACCCAAAATCAGACCAACAGTAGGGAGACGAAAATAAAACCACTATGCGTCATAAATTAATAATCAAAAAATATAAATTAGCGTACGAGGTAAGTCTATTTTTCGCACACATTTAAAAATAAAATCAACAGAATTTATAATACATTAGAATCTTAAAATGATTAGACTACACGCCTATCGAGCAATGGGATTTGGAATAAAATACCATTCAATCTAAGAACAGTGGTACTCAGACGTCCGCCGTCCCATAAATGATGTAGAAAATTCGGATTAGATCGTCAGCGAATAAGTGCAAATGCAGCAGTCATTTTATTGATAAAGAACAATTATGTTGTTAGTGTAGGTAGACAACACGCAGGGCATCAATCGCACTAGGATAAAAACAAACACGACATACCGCGTTAGTCGTAAAATGTAACCTCAATTTAATTACCGACCACCAAGTCCCGTGTAACTTTTCGGGGGTTTTCCCTAACCAAGTGTTTATAAATAAGCCGGCCGGCTTACCACACAATGATCCAGATAATGCCGATAACGTTACACATTAATAAAGATGTTTCGACCGGCACACAAGATAATCAGACCGATCGGACGGAGAAAAAATATATATAATAAAATATTCGGTGGTAACTTAAGAAGTCGATAACGAAAAACGCGCGACGTCACTTACCAGGCGAAGCATAGGGCATGGTGGAGAGCTGCGTCCGGCGGCGACGGCGGCGGACAACGTTGATTGGGGTAAACGTGCTGCTGGCTGTTGGCGCGCAGGTCGTCAGTTTTTCCGAAATGGCGATTTCGGAACGGGAACAGCTATCGGAAGAGAGATGTGTGGGAACGCGTGGGAGCGACGTGACGTTCGGAAGTGCCGTCGATTACGACGACGACGGGGGAACGGTAAGACAACAGCGGCGGGACAACCTCGCGTACATAATACGATATATATATATGAATATAACGTATAATATAATATATAAAATTGTACGACGGTTGAACGGTGCCGGGAGAGTCGATAATAAAATTAAAATTGAAACACGTGAAATTATTCGTACATTAATATAGTACACATACTCACACACATACACATACACACGCACGTACACGCATACACAACAGTAATAGAGAGAAAAAAAAACGAGGAAAATAAGAATCGAAGCGACTGAACACAAACGGACACGTAACACGACACACGGAACTGACGACTGTAAATTAAGTAATGTTGATAATAATAAAACCGAACGGCGGCGGCGCATACACACACAAACGTACGCGCACTATCGGTCGCACACGCACGCACACACAGGCGCGTGGTCGCACGCAGACGCACACTGACGCGCGCGCACGGAGTGGAAGGATAAACGGTCGCGCGATGATGTACGTACGTCGACGACGACCGTGCGATTAGCCGTTTCGTGTTAATGGCAACGACGTCGCCGTCGCGGACGCGGTTCGCTTGTAAAACGATTGCGAAGCGAAAAACGCAACCGCGGTAGGTGCTTTACGTTCGCTGCACCAAGAGAATGGTAACGTACGCGTACGCGACGACGCGACTTGAATTCGATCCACGGCCCAACGGCTCCGGTTTTTCCGAAGAGAACAAAAAAAAAAAAAAATCGAGCGATTTTCCGAAGGGTTATCACGGAAATATTTACTGCGATTTGGATGCGTGCCGATGGTACAGACTTTCCAGTCACCGTTTTTAGAGCTCGTTTAGTCGAATTGACCTGCGCGACGGCCGAACATGTAAATAACATAACTCATTCTTGTACTTTGCGTGACGTGTGAACTAAGCTATTATTAGAGTACGCAATAACTACGGTCTACAACAAGTGTGTGCGCGAAAAACGGTCGAGGATAACCCCCGCACCGGTGCCGGAGGACCCGTCGGAAACGTTTTTTCCGGATGAATTGGTTTCGTTTCGACGGACCGAAATAGAACAACAAAACGTGATAACGACCAGTTGCCGCCACCACGAGTCAAGCCACACATCCCTCTTCCACCACCCAACCGTAACCAACGATCGACGTCCGCGCGCGAAACGCGGCTATAAAACGGTTATATTTAGATAAAACAATTACTACAACAATAATATTGAAATAACACAAATACAATCATGACCGTTTTTGTTATCCTGGTTCTCCGACATACGTTCTAAATGCGTTTTCGAAGCCCTCGATATTATCATTTACTGTTTATTGATGAGTCGGCATTCATATAAGTAGGAATCCGAAAAAAAAACAGCGTTCACTCGATCGCGTGCCATCACCACGATATTATTATTATTCGTAATCGAATTTCAAATAATCGACAAAAGTGTGCGGAAAAAAATCTCGGAGTTAAAAACATGGATTAATGTTTCATATTGTTTTTGTAATTAAAACATTATACCAATGAAAATTAAAATAAATAAAACGTTTTATGTGTCATTCCATGAGACAAATTATTAAAATTAAAATTAAATTGTTAATACGTACACAGAACCGTTGAATGGTACGTGACAAAAATAACAGGGATTATGATATCTAATTATAATAATGTAATTTAAATTATTTTTACATCATACTACTGATCTGTTTCATTTGTATTATAAATGCATTTAAATTTATAATTAATTAACAAAAAATAGGTTATTCAATAAATATGTTTCAAAATCTAATATTATGCTCAACACATTTTCAATTTAACTATTTATTCATATGTATGAATGAATTATTATATTATGTATTTCATATAACATTAATAAAATAGTAAAACGTTTTCTTGCATTCATTGTAATTTATTGTATACTTATAAGAAAAAAATTACATTTATTTAAATATATAGTTGATTATAACAATACTACATAAAAATTATGTTAATTTGATCATTATGGAAATCGAGTATTGAAAAAATATGTTATTGAATGAACATATTAATGTAAAATGCTGCTGATTAAATTGCAAGAAATTAACACCATTATAGAATACCTATATGATATGTATATTTATTAAATATTCTTTTGAAAAATCTGAAATATATTGTAATGTATGTACATTGTACACAGATAGCAGGTCGATTTAGTAATAAATTATTAAGTCAAGTTTAAAGTAAAACATCTAAACAAGAATGAACAACGAACTATCTAACAAAGTTATGTTGAAGTTTTAAATATATTTCAAGTATTTAGGTACATTACGTTTTTAAATCGGAGGTGACGATTTATTTCAATTTAGGTTCTTTATTTGAACATGAAAATCTAGTCTATGTAGCGTTGGACATATTTTTCGGTGTATTTACCCAGCCGTTTTATGACATATAATAGAGAATATAATGTATAGTAATAATAATTTTGAAAATATGATTTAAAATTCTGTACTTACATGATTATTGAAGTTAATGAATTTTATTTATTATTAAGTATTACTAATAAGTTATTAATTAATTATCACACATTTTTACCATTAACGATTTTTTAAATGAATTGAATTGCTCGATAAAAAAAAATAATAAATATTTTCATTAAAAATAAATTATAACTGTTCACAACGACTAGTTTGTTGTAAATAATAATTTTCTTTTGGATACAGTATGAAAAAATAGTTTTGTCTTTCTGAATACTGATATATTAAAATTAAATATTTTTGAAGCTTACGAGGATTAAAATCATGCCAGCGCCCAGCATGTTATAAAACAAAGTATAAAATGACAAGCCATCGGTACATTAAAAGGTAACTTTGAGGACGTTGAAACTTAATCTGACATTTGTATGAGGCAACATTCAAAGTCAAAGTATACTATAAAGTGTATACAGATACTAGTTTTCCACGGAGCAAAACTAAAGTTATCCTGCCATTTACCCTCTTGTCAAAGTATTAAGTCTTTACATTTTTAAATATTTTAAATTCAAATTTTCAAGGGTTAAATAATGCACACAAATGCAATGTGTTTTAATAATTTATAATCAATGTAATTTTGAAACTTGTGATTAATTCATAAACATCATCTGAGATTTCTTAGTTAAAATATTACTAATAATTTTGCATTCAGTTCAAATTTGAAATTTCAGCTGACTGATTATTTTGAATTGCATTAACTTTTCTAATTTTACGTAAAAACAATATTCTTGTAAAATGATTTGTATTATTGTCAGTGGCGAACCCAAGGTGGTGGACTATCCATTATATTATAGATATCTGTGTCAATAACCTACCATATCATAATAATTGCAACCACAGTGAAAGATAAAATATATGTATATCACATTGATACGTCGTATATTTTCATCTGTAGGTTTTCTATGAGGTCAACTGACTGGCGATAGCCGATAATAATATTATATATTAAATAAATATCAGCGATAAGACTGGCGGTGTATGTATAGTGATGTACTGCGATACTTGCTACTACAATATACGTTATAAAAACCTAAATTATTTCACATTCTTGTTGTTTTCCCTGTTACATAATGTGAAGCGAAACGAACATTCTCATCACTCAAGAGAATTAAAAACTATTTAAGGAACACTACTTCTGGAAATAGATTGAATGGTTTGGCTAATCATTAATATTCACCTAGAAGTCCCAATTACAGTGGAAGAAGTTATAAATATATTAAATTAAGAAAACCGGCGCTTGGATTTTACACTATAAATAATATTACTAAATAATGCATTTACCATAACTTAAATGGCATAATAATAATAATTAATTGAAATAACAATATTGCAAATATAAATTTAAAAATTTAAATAATATGTATTCATAAATTAAATAGTATAATTTAATTTATCAAGTAATGAAATCTATTTATAATGTATATACTCAGGAAAAAAACAGGAAAACAGTAGATAAATAAATTGTTTCCCTGGACCTCCCCCCTTGAAATTAATCCTGGTTGCATTACCGATTATTGTTGATAAAATTTCTGTAAGAATGAGAACTATAATTTCAAAATATTTGTTACGTACTTACAACTAAGCTAATTAAACAATACCTCAAGTTAGAGGTCCTCAACTGATGGGATTATTAGACATTTATAAACATTAAATATAATAGAATTTATAAATCAATATTTTCAAAACAATACCAAGACCATATGAAAATTGGTAAGAGGTCAAATATAATAATATTTTATTGTGAAAACGACAAATTTAATATCTTAAGAACAGACAGAAGTACAATTTTTTAACTTTTCCGGTATATACTGAAGTGGTGGATACAAGTCTTATAAACCTATCAAGCTTATGTAGACTTTCAACGATTTAACTTTACCCTTTCATTATATTGCAAGTGTTCCTTTTTTTTTCTATACTCTTAATATAACCGATATATGTATGTAGTTGATAATGTATGTAGTTTGGGGAAAAGGTCAAGAAGTTCAATAGAAACACAATTTTCGAGTTGTGACAATTATTCTATTAGTAATAGTTTATTAAACACTTAAAAATTATAAAATAAAATTCATAACAAAAACGGCCGAATAGGTAATTCTCGGTAAGTATATATATTTAATTGTTTACGACAAATGTAACTCAATTATTGCCATATACCTAGTATGTGAATACAATTGGATACCAATAAATATATATATTTCATAATCCGTATGTGTATATTGCAATCTTTAAATTACTAAAATTATATATAATATTATATTTATTGGTTTAACTATGTCATTATGATAATATTTTTAGTAATTGTTTGGTAAAAGGCGAACACCCGTACCAATAACTTTAATAATTGTAGGATACCAACAAAACGTAGTTGTATTCAACTACGTTGTATTAAAAAATAATGCATTTTTAATACCTCATAACAATAAGTTTTCGATCCATAGGAATTTTACTTCATGAGTATGATAAGTGTATTTTTTATTATCAGTAACGAGTAAAAATGAAATTCAAAACAACAATTCGAAATTAATTTTTTTACAGCCATACAATAGAAAACATGATGCTACATTTCAAAAATGACAATGCATTAATTAAAATTTTAAAAAGTAATAATATCCTTCCTTGTATGTTTATATAGATATTTAATAATACATGAACTATATGGAATATATTTGTATTTTAAATTATCGTTGACTAACTATATTGTTTTTTGTTTTTTTTCTATTGATAGTTTGAGAAGGGTATTTTTTAAATTTTTATTTGTTTCCACGAAACCCATCGAAGAATTATTATTATTCGTGTACCAACGAATGCAAGCCTACACAATAAGATCATTATTGGTTATCAATTCATCGTAAACTGCAATTCTTCCTATACGGACTTTTAAAATTAATAACTTATGTTTTAAAAGTTAAGAAATTATTTTTATAATAAAGGATAAATAGTGATTTTTTTTGACACATGACTAAAGAAAACACTAACCTCTAAATTGGATTATTAAAATTTCATCATGAGATGAAGTATGAAAACCATTAGTCTCCATCGTTGTCATCGTCGACGCGTGAAGACACTCGCCTCTAAATGCACTTGTCGACGCAACATTATTTAAGCTGCCAACCATTGTCGCCCAGTCAAGATTCAAGAAACAGTAAATGTATCACCCATGATTTAGGTTTTAGATGCAATTTATTGTGGTGCATAAACACCCTTAAATGTATTTATATATACTAAGTAAAAAATACTTTTCCTCAAAATAATATCAAGCAGAAAATAAATAAAAATGTTTTTTTTAGTATATATTTCAAAGTTAGTCACTGCAACCATTAATGTATTTATTTTTCAGTTTAAAAAATTTCACGTTTCGTTAAAAAAATGTCTTTTGGTTCGTATATAATTCAGGTAAAATTGTTTAAATATATAAACATTATTTTAATTAAAAGGATTTTTCGTATACATTAAGAAAAACGATTAGTTTCAGACTATAATAAACAAGAAAAAAAAGTATCAAGAAAGTAAAATATTACAAAAATAAAAGTCTGCAAAAGGAATTTTCAGTGAAAGATGACAAAGGTATATGATGTGTAGTTATTGCGATGCAGTGTATTGGAAAAAAGAGCTGTCGAAAAATATCTATACACTATTGTCATAACGCAAACATGTTATTGATGTCTCAAATTTTCAAAATATTTTAGCACAATATCCAACAAATGAAAATAAAATAAAATTGGTACTTCTATTATACTTTTTTGAAGTCAGAGGCGTATACAAAGGGGGAATGCAGGGGTCAGATCCCCCCCATGGGACTTTTTAAAATTGTATAAAATAGTGTTCTTAATGTAAGGAAATTATATGGAAACAAAAAAATATTGCAAGGATTTATTGTAAATTATTATTTTGACATATTCATTTTATATATATATATTTTAATATTTATTATTTAAATGTGCATTTACTTAGGTTTAGGAATTTTTCTTCCATAATAATTTGTTTGCAACTGATCCTCCCCCCCATACAAAAGTTATTTATACGCCACTGTTTGAAGTATATTTTTACTACTTTTCTTTTGCTTATTACATTAACAACGTATTTTTATATTTTTCAATACATAATCATTTATAGAGAGGTATGTATGTAATTTCCAAAATATACAACGTTGTATAAATTATAATTTATATTGCATATTTGTAATAAATACGATAAGAAGAACAAATTAATCCTAAATTAACCTAAGGTTGATGATATGTTTATTAAATTTATTTCAATAGTTAGAATTCAGAATATTTTATTATTATATAATAATATTGTTTTAAATAAACGTTTATAAGATTCATACAATAACATTTCATCGACTTTTTAAAACTCCTTTTTCTATAAGTTTTTATTTCTAAAAATTCATTTTAATAACTATTTTCTGTTCTATTCTGTTAAATAATTTTTACTAATAATAACACAATAATAAATTACATATTTTATTATAAAAATTTTTTACTACCTACTGAAAAAGTCATTTTTGCTTTTATTCGAGAATTACAAGTAAAAAAAAAAAAAAAATACTACAATATTCGTTTAAGTAAAAAATTCATTCATAATTATATTGCCAAATAAATAACCAAAACATTAGTTTGGAATTAAATTATTACAAACAATCACAAAGGAGTTAATATTTAAAACTACTACACGTTACAAAGAAATTATTACTGTACTGTAATCTACGAAAAGGACATTAGAAAATAATTCACACCAATATACATCTTCACGACATAAATACTACAATAAAAGCTGCAATAGATGTATAAACACTATTCTTCGTTACATTAACGCATAGAACGGTTAAGTAAAATACAAAGACTATTTTTGGAAACATCAAATAATTTAAAATAGTAGTCGAGTAGGGCTAGAATAAATCTGATTATATACTTAATTTTTAATTTGCTATAAGTATAAATGAAACAACATTTTACCATAGCGAAATACCAATAAATATCCCTGTCCCCTCCTTATCACTAATAGTGCATATGTTCAAACATTTAATTTTTTTCGTTCAATTACGGCCTACATTTTTCAGTTGTTTTTTAAACGTAATATGAAAAAAATAATATTCCAGCGTTATTTAAGATTAAATTTAAAAGCAAAATTATTTTTTTCCAGTTGGACATTTTGAAATGTGAACATGGCGTTCAATTGGTCAACCGGTATTAATTGTTATAATTGTTTTGGATGTTCATTAGTAACCATTCAATTTGATATTATGCAAGTGCAATTTCCGCCCAACGCATACGAGTCTTGAATAAATAATACTAGGTATGATAAGTTATATTTTTTGGCGAATACCGGATGTCCGTTTGGGTATTGGATATTATATGTATTATAATGTTGCGGCTTATGAATTGAATAGTACACTAATGATACTATAACATTAAAATATATTCAAATTTCAGTAATTGGATACGGAGTATTGGAAGTAGTGTATTCGGCAGAATAATAATAATTGGCCAGTGCTCAAATTATATTGTATCGTTCAGAGTGATTTTACAGATTACGATTACATTTATAAACTAAACTATACTATACTCATGTATATAATAAAACTTTTACAAATACCCCCGGGCATATTATAAGCCTATAAGTTTTATTCATACATAATCTTGAATTTATTTCATTATTGAACATATAATTTAAAATCAAGTGATAATACAATGACTCATGTGTGCTAGTCGTCGATTATAAAATACAAAATCAATGTGAATATATAAGCCTGGCATAATAAGAAATTATCAACTTTAGATGACATATATTTTGTGTTATACACTTATCACTGCGCCACTCCGGCCAAATAATTTATAAAAAATATATAAATAATAGAATGATTAAATGACTAAATGGAAACCCAGTACTAACAAAGCAGAACTAGGGATGGCCCTAGTTACAATTAGCCCTAGTAACAAAGATAATAATTGATTCCTAGTGTATAAGAAAATTTTTACCTCGTTATTCTTTATTTTTGTACAACCAATCATAGCCCCCCCGACATTTTTCTAGAATTTACGTTCCTATGACTAAAATAAATAGGTCATCTTTTATATTAATTTTTATGTTGAATATAGAAACAAAACTCTAATATATTTAATAAACTGTATGGTTTTAAGTATTAACACACACATACAGTAAACTAATAGTTTTATTTAGAAATAAATTGTATGTACCATGTATGTATAGTAGTTAATATTTTATATAGTGTATGAGGTATGTACATAGGTATATAAGAATAAGATATTATGGAGACAATCATCCTTTGTTTAGAAAATGGAAACGATTTAATATTTAAGCATGATTCACACTAATCAGACACGTACCGTCAGACACCGTGCCAGACCGTTCCAGAAAATATTTTAATATTTGTTTAAATACAGCAATTCACATTTAAACGTTTCCGTTCCGTTCATACACGTAGCGAAGCAACAGAGTCCGTCCGTCATTCCGCGCGAAAATGTTTTGTCGGGACGGCGCGTGTCTGATCCGGTCTGAACAGGTCTGTATGATAAGTGTGAATGAACAACCGGCATGAAATTATAATACCCGTCTGCTGTCATTCACTGTAAAATTATTTGTAGTTACATACTTTTGAAGTTCGTAAATATTATACAAACTTTTCATTTTTTTCACTTTTTTATATTTTTCACACGTGATGAATTTAGAGTTAGTAATTGAACTCGTTAGAGACCAAGAATGTTTCTATGCATTGTCACAAAAATGTTTAAACATATTTCAAACTTAAAATATAAAAAATGGGAAAAGAGGGACACTTGTGTAGCACTTTACGATGTTGTAGCGAAAATGTAGGTATGGGAATAATAATAATTATAGTTTATTTGAACGGTACGGTACGGTGTTGTCGGTACGTGTCTGAATAGTATGAATTGACCATGTCTGTAACCGTACCGTACGTACGGTGTCTGTCGGTACGTGTCTGACTAGTGTGAATCATACTTTAACCGCAACACCCAAAATAGAATAGCTTTCAGAATAGGAAATCCATTATCGCGACTGTACAATAGATTTGTAATCTAATTTATTTCCAGAATCATTTGGTTACCAACAACCGATGTGATCAAACACAGTCGTTATAATATATCTTAACCTTCCTCTGTATTTATAGCTGTGATCAGCCCAAACGGTTTCTAAAATTGTTCTGGCGCCACTGATATATATATATATATATATAAATAAAAGTCTTGGAGAAAATAATGAGAAGTCTTGAACAACCAAGTACTGAACTCAATTGTAATTTAAAAGTGTTGTTATTCACTTTGGATACTTCAAATTAGTGAATAATTGACCGTAGACATTTTTACCAGTTGCTAATCTATTCTTTTAGTTTGTCTTCTTAGCAACACTTTATCCTGTCAATATTTTTCGATCAGTGTTTTGTACCATACTAATGTTTAGTTATAATATATATTTCTTCATCACTTTAAATGAAATAGAAATTAAATGAAACAAAATGAAAATGACGTTGAAATATCTGGCTTTAGGAAATGTATAGCAATTTTTGGAATATTTGTGACATATTAATATAAAATGTAGATAATTATTTTTAGGTACTCGAACGAGATCAATATAAAATTACTTCTATATTAAGTATCAATTTCAGAAAATTCAAAGAATTTTTAGATAACAGTTATCATGGAACCAGTGGCGGCGGATAGTTTTTTCTACTCGAATAACCGATTTCACGGATCGTCCACCAAAATAATTTACACTACATCATTTTAAACGGCCACGAATGATTCCACGAATTCATTGCCTATGTATGTGAATGTTTATATTTATAATTTATAAGCTATATATTTCTGTACTTTACAATTCATATTATTACTATATCGTGTTCAATGTATGGTTATTTTATCATATAAATTATTTTCTTGGTTTTCTTTTTTCAAAGATCACTTTTATTTGTTCATGAATCACGTGATTCATGAAAGGATAACCTCCTCGCGCCGCCACTGCATGGAATAATAAAATAATTAAGGCAACATTTACTTATGTTAAAGAATTTAATATGTATGCGCAGAGTGTAATCGAATTAGAACATTATTCAGTTTGCTAAAAAAGAGAAATGAGCAATGTCAATAAAAACAAAATGGTTTATTTCCTACAGTTGTATATAAACATTATAAACATTACACACACACACACACACACACACACACATACATATACGTATATATACAAATACCGAGTCTTTAGTATTGTAATAAAGGAAAGTAAATAAATGTAGGTATATGGAATAATAATGAAATCGTACGTCATTTATCATAGAGAAGAAGTCAACGGACACGACTGCGATGATGTGCGGTGGAACAGGGTAAGTAATGTGTTTTTGCTTTTCATTCGAACGGTTCTTAAACAAAAAAGAAATATGACTGTCTACAAAGGTTTTGTTTCTTCTCGCTACTACTGTTTCTAAATAATAGTAATAATAATAATAATAATAATCGTAATGGAAAAACACATTTCTGGCTTATACACATACGTATACGCGAGCTTTTAAAGGAAAAAGAGACATAACCTTTGCACTAGTAGATTAAATAACTACAAAAACAGAGAACGGAAATATTACTAATGTCGTGGGAACACGCGAAGAGCATAACTACTACATTAAACGGATGTACGGAGAAAGGGGTTCAAAGGTCTGTTCCGGTAGGTGGTGGTGGCGGTGGCTGCGCGAGCTATTTAGGTTTAAAGTTTCAATGTGAAATTCTTTTATATCATCAGTGTGTGTGTGTGTGTGTGTCCGACGGGTAATTCTTCAGTTCAACGTTAATTTTTAATTCGGACGATAACGTCACTTGACGCTAGACATATTGCAAAGGGAATTGATTGTAACGTGTGTAAAACGCACGTGTACTTTGCAGAATCCTTAAAATAAATATTTACATGTGTGTGTATGCGTGTATTCCTACAGATGGAATAAACTAAATAATATTATAAACTGGTGATATGCGACCATATACATAGTTATACATTTGTATAACTACTCGTAATATAAATATAAATATGCGCATGTATACGATATACACACGAAACCATTAAAACCATAATACTCGAATAATAAATTCACGACTGGCGCGTGTGTCTCGTAGGGCTGGCCCCGTTTTCTACAGTTTAGGACTCTATTACTGAGAGAATTAAATTTACCTTCGAATATTATGATCCATAGTTCCAACAATATACCCGACGGTATGTACATGGCATACTTATGTAGGTACATGAATATATGTTATTGAATCTGATTATGTTCAAACGAACCATGTAACGACCTATCCAAAACAACCCATCGGGATGAAATTTTTATGAGGAAAAAAATGTATGCTCTCTAGTGTAACCGGACGTGTGCACTATTTAAACTTTTTGTCAGAAACACCTTATATGTTAATAGATATTAATGATTTCAAACAAATCAATTGTTAATAATATTAAAATATAAATAATAAAAAAACTAATTTAAAATTAAAAATTATTAAATAGTTAATACTCATGAATTAATATGTAAATAAATAGTTTATGTATAGAAATAAATGATTAATTAAAATTTAAACTGGAGTATTAATATATTTTTAATGTATGACCGGTTTCGAATTAAAAATTCATCGTCATGTACAAACAAAGTCAATAAATTCACGACTAAATATGAAAAAATGAGTCACGATTTTATTATTTCATATTCAGTCGCGATTTTATTGACTTTGTTTATACCTGGCGATGAATTTTTAATTTGAAACCGGTCGTACTTTACAAATATAATAATCAGGGCTCGGAAGTTCTAGCAAATACATATTTTTCTTGGTTCATTCTAAAACATTCAAAGTAAGATACAAATATGTTTCACGCTACTCGGATATCATACACAAATTTTAATTTAGTTGTTTTTTGCATATTTACGGGTTTTATTGCTATTTTGCTAATTTAGGGTTTATAATGCTATTTTCTAGTATATTTTCACATAAAACAGGAAATAATCACATTTTGTTGATAATTATTGTATTTACTTGGTTATATTTTTAATAATATTTGAATTATTAGAAATAAATAGAACTCATCAAATATTATTTTATGTTTTCATTGATAATTTGATGTATTAATAGTTAGTGACGTCATTGTTATTCCCTTATTATATCATTGCATTAGATTATCAAACATTTTAATAATTCAGGATAATTTCCAAGGTAAATATATAAAATAATTTAATAATAAGTACATTTTTACAAATACATTTAAGTAATTTACATTTTTGTTTACAGTTTATAACTCAACCAGTGCAGACTGTGTCTACGAACTCAAAAATTTGTAAAATTACATTTAATTTTTTTGTAATAAATTTATAATTTTTTCAAGTTAAAAGCATATTTTTTGATTTTTCGTGCTATTTATAGCGCATATTAAAGAGTTTTTAAGTGCATATTTAAGGGCTAAAAAGTAACATTTTTAGTGATACAACTTCCGAGCCCTGATATCAATACTCCAAACTAAGCTTTTACTTATTTACATCTATATATAAACTATATGTTAATTTATCGATACATTATACTATGAATACCAAATAACACGGTGCATAATTTGCTAAACAAAAGTTCGATACGTTTCAACTAGAAATCAATAGCGTATTTAGGATAATTTTTCATGGGGGCGGGGGGAATAAAATCTGTACATTTGATTTTGACATATTAACGTCAAAATATTCACTATCCTAAAAACATAAAATATTTTAATCAGTACAAAATTCAATCAACTGAATTAACCATAAACCATAATATATAATAAAAATAAACTATTAGCACAGAATATTGGTTATTGATTATAACTGTATACGTATAGACTTTTTCTTTGTTATCTATGATTTTAACACAGAACATGGTATTAATGTTAGCATTGATTATAAATACTAGTATCAATGGTGTTAGACATTTTTTCTATTGTAAATACACATTTGGGTTCCATATTCGGTGAGAAAGCATGATGAGCGAATTGTCATAATAATGGAATTTAACTAAAAATTTCAACTTCCGCAAAACGGCAAAGAAAAAAACCTCGAGAAAGGGAAATGCCCATTTAAATGCCCCACACAAATACGGAACTGCTAAAAATGATTATTAATCATCCAACATTTATATTATATAATATACGTGTAATATTGGTTTTGTCAGTGGGCCATTTCAATTTTTAATTAACATTATTTTTCATCAAATATCACGAACAGATTTAAAATAAATCAAGTTTTTTCAAAGAAAAATTTGTTTAACGTAGGATTACTAAAAATCACATTGGTGTAATAAGATTAATTCGAAAAATTAAACTTAACTTAAACTAGAGTTAAAGCCTAAGTATTATTTGTTGGTGCAATACTTAAGTTGAATAAGAAAGAAAATGATGATGAGTGAAATAAAACAAACAATTAAATTACGAACAAATTAAACAAGTTGAAGAATAATAAACCTTACGATAAAAATAAATAAAAGAATATTTTTAAAAACTTTAAAGATTAGAAGATCTTATAAAATACACAACAACGAGTGCTTATATCAAATATTGACTTTTATTGCCGCCTGCTGGCATTTACCGTAAGACAATAGTATTGAATTATTTCAATTTCTTACTGAAATCTATAGTTCAGGAATGAATTATATTTAGAAATATCGTACTCACTGAAATGGAAAAAAATCATAACATTCACTTTCCTTTCGATACAAATCGCTATTGGCTATTACTTATAATATACATACACATATTTTACAATCATTAGAAAGATAATTAAGAATTTTCTATAATCAACAGTATTACATATTGTTTATATCAAGTTTAGTTTAGAAATGGATATTTTACTTAATGTCTTTAAAATTGATATATTGAACAGTCAGCAGAATAAAATGTTTTTATGATGAATATTTTCAAAACGTAATACATTTTATAGTATCTATTAATGTAATCTAATTAAGTAATTGGAGATAAAATAAATCTTAAGTACAGAGTATTTAATTGTAAAATGTATAAAATTACAACGATAGGTTTAAAGATTTTAAATATTTACTTGAGACTAAATTTATAATATGCAAGTTGCAAGATAAATTGTAATTTCTAATCATGACTATAATAAATCATTATAATTAGTAACACTCATAGTAATCGTTCATGTACAATATTTTTCAAGTTTTTAGTCATTTCGAATGTTGGATATCGAATAATTGAAAACAATAATCGTTATTTTATATTCAATTGGTTTGATGTAATTTTTTTTATAATAAAAGCAAACTACACAAAAAAAAAAAATGTATACGATATTTTTAAATAAGTCTTTTAGCATCCAATGTAGTTAATAAAACGGTAGAAAAAGATGGAAAAGGTTATTAGAATATTTCTTACACCCTGATTTTAAATTATTTACGTTTTTTAATTATAATTTAACGTTTAATATAAATTAATGTAATGTTATTATAATATAGGCATAGAAGCTCAAGAGGACTCCTATCTACCATATTCCTCCATGTCAATATACATACTGACATTTTGGTTTCATAACGAATTATGTAATTTTTTAGAGGTGTATTCATATAAGTTTTTATGGTACTAATTACTTTAATAACATATTACTTATCGTTTGATTTACGTTATTCTGAAATTGTTTGGAGTGTTTTGAGGAAATAATGTAATTACCAATTACTTTCATGTTAAATAATTTTTTGAGGTTATTATACTCGTATGAATTATTATGTAAATTTAATTATTTTGTATAATGGGTGCTATGGGATTATATGATATTCCTTCGGTTAAATTTAAAATTTGTTAATTATTACATTAATTTATAATTATTTCAATACTGTACTAACTTACCATTTGCTGATTATTATATTTTTAAGCTTTTTATATGGATAGAAAAATTGATTAATTTACAGTGAAAAATAAACTATGTCAATGAAGGTAAAGTGAGTAACAACTTTTAATTTAGATATCTAGAAATTAACCTTATCAAAAAAGTTATAGTTTATGTGCATAGATTTATTAAATCAATCTAAGTAAAGTGTCAATAATGAATTTGGAATATTGTTATCAACACTTATAGTTTATACTAATTTATAACCATTATTATATGTCGAGATTCTTGTTTTATAAATTGTTCCTATTAAAAAATAAAAATAAATTGAAAATATTTTTTCCGGAACAAAAATAGAATCCACAAAAATTAAATCATATTCAATTAGGCTTTTTAAATAGGCAAACAATTATACATGAAGTTGCTCATGTGGTGTCTCAACAGGTTTAGAGGTAAAATCATAAATTCAAATATTATAATTAATCGCAATGTTTAATAATTTCCAAAAAGTACTCGTAAGTACTAAGATATATTATTCAAAGGGTACATTGAAATAAAATAATATAGTTTTATACAAGTCTGTAAAAAGAAATATGCAGATTAGAGATTGTGACCAAGTTCCGTGCGGAAGGAAGAAATCTAATAGTTTTTGTAGGAAAATGGAAGTATGGGGGATATATGTGTACTGATTAGTATAGAAGCTCGACTTAGTGCGTACATTTATTTGTTTCCATCGAAATCGCATGACCCAGGAACTCGATGAAATTCGCTTGTTATATTTGATGGTTTTAAATTATGATGAAGACGAGTAGATTTATGAGTCGGCTTTGACTTGAAGAAAATCCAGAAAAGAACGACGAGAAAGAATGATATTTTATCTTGGTGTCGGACAAAAAGTAGAGTGTAAAATGACTAACCAGTTTTCAATTCGGCTATAGGTAATTGACAAAACCAAATCGAAATAATAGTTATGTAATAGCTCGTAGTTATGAAAATTATTGTGAAAAATATTCATAAGATAACCGACGATAATTTTTTTTCCTCGTTGTATCATAAATTTATACTGGGTTTGGCGAGTTTAAAATGAAATGATACAGATCGGTGTTTACGTATTACATTTGTGAATGAATCAAATGATTCGACTTAGTTGATACGTTATCAAACAACAGCCTTAAATAAATGGACGCAACATAAATCTTCGAATAAGAAATCCAAGAACGCCAAGGAAAATTAATTATTTAAAACAAATACTTGGAATATTATGCGCGTTTAAGAATTAAGACAACTTTTGTACGTTTATTTAGATTTCAGAGCTCGTTAAAATCATTATTAATCCCCACAGGATCCAAAATGATGATTTTACACACCCTTAGACTAACCCAACTTTTATATATTATATACGCTTTCTCGTGTTTCATTTATTTTTATTATACCGTCGACGTTTTGCTGGTATATATATATATCTCGTATTTACGGTCAGAGTTTTGGATTTCGCATTCGACCTACGCTTTTGGACTACGTACGGAAATTAGTTGGTTAAAAACGCGTTATCGAATACGCTTTTGATTGCAACTATATGTTGCACTGCAGTATTACTGTATATCTAAACTTGTAAAACTGTAATTACTGTTTACTACAATATTGCCAGTGATAATATGTCACAACAGCACAGTCAATAATAAATGGATGATGTATTCGGCAAACTATTCATTCAAAATGTTATCACGCAGTTGTCTGGCCAACAACTTGGCGTCTTTACCGACCATTGCAATATTGACGAAGTTAGAATTAATGAACAACTGCTTTCGAAATTAAAGCGACGGTCACACGGTGGCGACGACCCGCAAAAAAGGATCGAAGTGTGATTAACACGTGATAGCCGCCATGTCAAATTCAATTCACTTTAAAAGTTTTAAACGATTTTAAAGGTACTCACCACTTCGATTTTCGCTATCGGCTGGTTTCATTTGTATCGGATGATGCATCTGGAAAAAAATTAATTATAACATAATTAATTAAATATCGTAAGTATTGGCAAACTGAGCTCGATTTTTGTTAGCAAGGTGCACTTATAAAGTTATTATGAGTAGGAAGGACTATATAGTTTTCGAAAACTAACCGTGTGAGGTTAAATTAGGAAACAAAAACAGAATAATGAAAAATTTAACAACAAATAAGCGGATAAATTATAATATGGAATTCAATATTTTATCAATAATGTATGTTGAATAAACAGTGTGATAAGCGAATAATGGGTTTTTTTTTACTATGCATATTTAAGAAAATAAATTGGTGAACAATATCGAGGATCATGATTTATGCTCGTATATTACTATATTAGCAACCAACAATACACCAAGGAGATATTTTTTTCGAATTTCGCCGTACCTACCACTAAGAATTATTTTTCGAATGATTTATCGTGTTGATCATTGTTTTATATCTTACTGTAATATATAATAAAATAAAGGTTGGTGATGAGAAATACGAAGCTAAAGTGATGCATTAAAGATTCAGTGGCAGATTTAATGGTCGGGCAACTTAGATATGGTTCAACCGGCAACGGGTGTCAGGGCGGGGCTTTTTCAAAAGCCAATACTGGACGTTGGCACGGAATAAATTATTACGTAGTATGTAAGTAAATGAGATATAATAAATTATAAGGTACTAACTTATTTAAAGTCAACTTATACTCCAAATTAATCAAACGTTTTACGAATATTATGTAAGTTGAATAATTAAACTATATATTTTAAAAGTAAATTAATCGTTAATATATCACAATATTTATGATTGGTTGATATTGACATTAAAATGTATAAATCTTGTACGAGAAAATATGAAAATAAATCCAAAAGTATGAAACGTAGAGAAAATTAAGAACGGGAACTTGAAAAATTTGGGTATGTTTATCAATCGTAAGACTTCGATAATTTTTAATCACACACAAATACGTATTTCGTTAAGGCAAGCTTGGGCCTTGGTCGGTAAATTTTGGAGAACATTTTGATATAAAACGGCACCTAGGTCATTAAAGTGATAAAAAAAAGTAATGACACTAATCAAATTATTATTGTGGTTTTCATTTATCACAAAATATGCATTGATAATGCCAGAATCCGGACATAGAAAAGTATATTTTAGTTTACTAGCTTGAGAATTGAGATACACAGAATAGATGAAACCAGAATGGAAATGGTAAGATATTACATGAGCTCTTATGGCCGAAAATATTTCATAGATATGTTTAAACAGTCGTGCCAGTAATAATAATCATAATTCGTAACATTTATCGATTTATGTACTCGTTATTTATTACCTATCTTCGAAATCACAAACATTATTTTAGATATTGTTCTCAATATTATTATTCTTATAATATTTTACGGAATTGTTTTGTGTTAATTTAAATATTCAATACAAATGGGGCATTTTATATGTTAAGAGTTTATTTTTTTAAATGTTGTCACTTAACCTATTACATTGAGATTTTTTCGTATGAATAATATGTATCCCAGGTACTATAATTATGTAATATGTGATTCCATAAATGTATTTTTTATGTGTTTTTAGTATGTATATCTTTCAGATTATGAGTTTAGCGAAGAATACATTGGTTTCACTAACATGCATTTTTTTTTTACAAATACACCTATTACTAAAGAAATTTAGGTTGGGAAGGGGCTTTTTTTTCGAATCTGGGGCGCAAATTTCCTAAATACGTCTCTGATTACACATGCAAATATAAATAGGTTTTAAAATTATACGACCCATTCATTTAAAATATGTTACTGCGGTAACACTTGTAGGTCTCACCATTCTCTTGGCTTCGTTTTCTTAATATTTACGCACTTATGTATTCGAGGATACACCGAGTGATCGTACAATAGTTTTTTCATGGTAAGTTAAAACGTTAAAAATTCTTTTAAATATTTGTATTGATAAATTGTGTTTATATTATGGTTGGATGTACGATTTCATTGTAAAAAATAAATAAATAAATAAAACGAAACAAGCGAAGACAATTTTCTACTGTGGATTCGCCCAGAATATAAAAGTCAATAAAACTACTAACAGTCGGTAATCGAAAATATATATTTGTAATAATATACAAAGTAAAGTCCAAGACATCATCTGATGTTGGTTTATGGTAGAGGAATTGAGTGGAAGACGGTTTTTGTGACTATTGTACAAACCCAATAATTTTATTTTGCATCAGCCGCAATTTTTAATACGATTACAAATGTGCCCAACAGTCTGTATTATTTGTAAAGGTTTTTAAATTACATTTTTTTTTTTTTTTGTATAAGTGCTGCCGAACAAAAAATAATCGAATTTATGTCATAGGTCGACTTATAATTTACCGTCGCAACGATGACCATGATAGACCTGTTTCCGTATTTTTAATTGCATTTCCGATAATCATCAAGGAAAAATAGTGGAAGACAAAGAGTTACTACGGTGGAATGCTTAAATTGCATCACATGGCCATATTTTTTCAAATATGTTTTACCGTATTTTATTTTAAACAAATAAGGATTTGAACTGCAGGGCCATTACGATAAAGAATAATGAGATAACGGTCATACTAAGGTCCACAAGGTCAATAGCCCATAGGGTAGACAAAACAAATGGATGAGAAAATATTACGTTGATGAATTGTAGCATAAGAACCGTTGGCGATTAAGATATTTTGTTATCTAAAATAATTTGATAACATTCATTTGTAAAACAGCATGTCCGGATTGACTAGCTGAGTTCCTAAGTGCGACTAGACTGGCTTCTTAGTCTGATATTATTGGTCTGGATTATCTTAAATATCCGAAGGTACGACTTGGGCTGTTGTCATAGTGGCACCGACGTCGGCCAATTTGACCGATAATCGACGTCGGTGAAACTCACCCGATCATTTTAAATAAAGTAAATATATTATACAAGTGGCCTTAGTGCCTCCGACCGCATCGACCGATTATACCGACGTTAGATATCCTTCGGATGGAATTCAATTTTGTTTGTTTTTATCGGCCAATTCTGTGGTCGTAAACAGTTCAAGCACGAATTTTATATATTTACATCTTCGGAAGTTTGACTGCTTTTGGATTTTTTTTCTTATATTTTCCAATATATAATAAAAAGTTGATTTAGTTATTCTCATATATCTGAAAAAATCTTCATCCTATTCCAATAGTTGGTGATACAATGTATGGAATTCTCCATAGTTTTCCCTATCCGTATAAATGTCATTCTTGTGACACTTTCACTTTTTTAATAGTAAATATTTAATAGTAGGACTTGTTTCCAACAAAAAAAATGAGGGGACATCGATTTTATAAATTATAACCTACACTCATTGCATTGAAATGATCAAATGCCGATCAATTTTATCGGTTGGAGTCCGAGGCATTGTAACCATCTTATCGGCTGATAAGGTCGACCGACGTCTAACAAAAATTATCGGTCGACCGACGTCAGTGCCACTACGACCACAGCCTAAAAGAGATATAATTTAGAAGTTTTGGTGTTTAGTGATAGTTCCAGATCATTAGAAACCTTTATCTTCTTGTAGTTTTTATAAACGTACTTCAAATAAACTCTCTACCAAGTTATTGTGAGAATAAATATTTTAAAATAAAAATTTCAATTTTAAATATAATTTTAATTTTTAAAATATTTGAGGATGGTTGGTGGGTGGACAAGTTATTTCTTTGCCATTTAGATAATGTTTATGTATCGTCACTTCCATTATAGAATATCGATTCGCTGCAGTTCAGGGCCGCAAAAATTACCAATTAATAGTCTAAATATGCACAAAGGTTACAAAACAGAACGTGCCACATTCGATTAATGGTCTTTTTTGTCCAAGCAAATGTCCCTTACCCCTCAGTTTACCATGAAAAAATACTGCTATTGCACGTCAAACGCCTAATTTTGATTGACGAGTGAAATAGTTCTGAATAAAAAACGTTTTATACATTCTGTTAACTTACGAAATTGACTTTTTTTTTTTAACTTATTTAATAATTTCAAATATCAATATCGCATGCTATTGCGTAATATTACAAGGTTAGGTTAAACGTTATTATAGATAGGAGATATGCTTGAAAAGTGTAATTACAAGCTGAAAAATTAAATCAAATTAACAAAACAAAAGCATGACTGTAGTATATGAATACATAATATATTTATATATATATATATGTTACGGCTAGTGTTAGGAGTATGGCTAAACTCAAGTTTAGTCGGCTAATCACAAATTTAGCCTCTACGTTTGGCTAATATAGCATTGTCTAAATTTAAGATAAGCCGGCTAATCTTAATATTAGCTTATAAAGCTTATATGAAGCTTATAAATTATAATATCTATTAAAATTAAAAATACAAACACTGTTCTACTCCTAGTTAGTGCGGGCATATTGCATTTGACAAAAAACAAACTATTTTGTATTCTACGTTTGTGTTTGTGGCATAGGTGGAAATCGAGGGGGGGGGGCTTAAGGGGACTAAGCCCGCCAGAAATATAAAGTACAGGTCTTAGCTCTCCTAGCCCTAAAAATCGTTATGTGACTAAAATACAATAATTAATATAATTGTAAAATGCATTTTTAATAACTGAATTAAAAAAAATATTCTGTGATAAAAATTAAATCGAATTCGTAAGATTTTACAAACTTCTTGTCATGACTTGGAACGATCGCAATTAATGTAATATTAATAATATGTAATAATACCTGTATAGGTTGTTTAATTTCATTAATTAATAATTTCTGTTTAGAATACCTACTCCAAAAATGTTTAAGATAAGGCACCTAATTGTTTTTTTGTTTAAATTGTTGATTAAAAATGTCAAATTGTCAAACTTCGTAAATTGCCTTGTTGAAATAAATAATTGCATACAGTGGTGTCCTTAGGTGTAATAAGCAAATAATCCTCAGCCTGCTATAAATTTCACCAAATTTCCCATTATGGTTTGTGGTGCGTGCACACACTAAAAACACACTAGCTAAGACATAGCGTAATACAAAAATAATAATAATTTATAATTATGAATGTTACGATGAGATTATTACACCAACAAAAATTGACAATTCATGCTATAGACATGTGTATTACACGTCATACACTGAACAAATACGAATAACGCGAACAATAATTTAGGTAATCGTACGCGAAACATCAATTCTATTTCAGATTTGCAGTATTGCAATAAATAATGACTCTGTGATTCGTAGAAGACCTATTACCTATTAAAAAATAATAATACGACGTATCTGCTTCGGATAATTTTAAAAATAGTATCCCAGTTGTTTACACTTGAACATTCAACATACCATTCATACGATTCATGCACAACTGTCAATATGATATATTGCTATTGTCTTTATTTAGATACATTTAGATTAATTAATAATTTTGTATATTATTTGTGAAATTATTCCTGTGAATAATAATTTTACTAATAAACAACTAATGACAAAATTGAAATAACCACAAAAAATATTTACAAAATGATATGTCACATAAAGATTGTAAAATAAAAAATTATTCGGGTTTATTTTAATTTAATTCGGGTGTTTAAAAAAAAAAAACATTCGGGTTATATAGGTTTTGGGTTTTTGATTTTTTAAGGGTTTTTAGGGGTGTTACAGTTTCGGGTGCAAAGCCCTGGCTGTGGGGTTCCCATTTCTTAAAATTTATAAATTATATAGTTGGTTTTATAATTGAAATATTTAGTTAAATGAGATTTAAAATGTTCATAATATGTTTTAAGCGTTTAATGGTAAAAATGTGGTCGTCCTAGGGGTTTAACGTAAGTTTAATTTTTAATTAATTAAACATAATACATTTTTGTGTGTCTTATATTATGTTTAATAATAAATTATTCATGTTCGTGTATTAATATAGTTCAGTGGTTTTCAACCTTTTTCAGATTGCGACCACCCATTTTTTATTTTTGTGTAATGCGACCCCTTTAAAAAAAAAAATTTGTTTTATTCATCAAAATTTGATTTGATTACCGATAAAATATTTACATGATAAATAATTTTGATTAATTAACACTTAAAAATTTCACAAAATAAATAATTTTCTTTGTTTTTTTTAAATAATATGGAAAACCATTTCATCCATTATTTTTGGCGACCTTCAAACCTATGATTCGCGAGCCTCAGGTTGAAAACCACTGATATAGTTTAACATCTTGTTAAAAATAATACTCGTACTCGTACTCGTATTGTTTCTGGTATATATTTGGAAAAATATGGAATTTAAATAAATAATATATTTAATATTTGTTTCTAATTGTTTTAGCATAATACAATTGTATTTAAATATAATAGTTAATTAACAAACTTAATTAACATTCTTCTTGACGTGCACATAAATCCATTTAATACAAGTATTTTAAATTTAGAAACGCTTATGTGTTGGTTTTACCAACTACTTCTTTGGTTTATCAGATTTTTTTTCTGTTAGAATAATATTTTGTTTCCTCACTTTAGGTTTTTTTATCCTCTTTTAAAAAAATCTAGTAAATTATACATTTTAACGGCATTATGTTACTACCCTACGCCCATATACCATGTTAATCATCAAAATTTATACGATGGATGTATAAGCATATATTATGTGATAACGTTAAGTTGTGGCAAAAAAAAAAATGTAATGAATTTACCAACATGTTACAACTTTTAACACAAACGTTCTCTCATTCCGTGAACTAAACTGTGTGAAGAATTATTGTAATAAGTTAATTGTATGTATAACACGAGTCGTATAAATTTATTAAGTATAAATTAATTACATTCTACTTAAAGTTTTTGCGAATAACTTGTGTATAAACTTGGGAATAAAAAAATTTCAACCGATTACTGAGGCTTATTTGAGTTAAGCTTACACGTGTTTTACACCGAAGGAACATGTCGAATTGAAATACATTATGATGAAGCAGAAGACAATTTAAAAACTTAAAGTGCTATTAAGTGCTTGACATAGGAATTTTTTTAACTTGTATACCACTGGTGGAATGAATAAATTATATACAAGCGGTCTACATTAAAATCGTAGTGCAATGCTGTCAAAACAAAATAGACAATGATAAGAATACAATGCTAAGGAATCGTGAGAGGAGGGGGTGTACTCGTAAATCTGCTATTCGGTTTCTGTAAGAAATCGGTATTCGTTTGTATACAAAATGCTACTTACGCTGTTTGATAAAATCGTAAGTATATTAGTATGTACAAGCACGTATAATTTATAATATCGATTTTAGTATTATTACTTTTACAATTTACTTTATGGCATATATTTTAAAAAATACGACATTTCTCCGGGGATTTGATATGTTCTTATTTTGCGTGGAAAAAAGTGTAGGTTACATATGCGCTATGCGCTTGAACTTAGAGAACTAAGATTCTCGTGGGAATATTACGCACACGCACGTTCAAACACGCACACACACAAACATTCATACACACATACACGCGCACGCACGCACGCGTGAAAAATATATAAAAAAAGAAACGAAGAAACTAACTGACGGCATAATAATTGAATTGTAAAATGATAATAAGAAAGCAAGAATACGGACGAAGAAAAAAATAATGATAAAAAAGTATAAAAGATGAAATTTGCAGCTAAACTTTTGGTCTGAGTTTTAATACTTTTTATGCAGAAAAAAATTAATGTTCTCCAAAACCAAGTGTTTGTCCATAGACATACAAATACTATTAATATATATATATATATATGTATGTGTGTGTATTCACACACGAGTAATTTAAAGTTGTTAAAAAGTTTTACGACGATGAAATTTATAGTAATTCCGTTGAAGCGAATTTTATTCATACAGAGATTGAATCTTATAAGCATCATGACTACAATGAAACGAATTAAGAATTACCTACATCTTAAAATTCTTTTTTTCGGTTGTATAAATAGTAATTTTACTTAATATAATTCTTCAAGATTTCGAATTTAAAGTGAAATGTTAAGTAGAGACGTTGAGTACATGTCGTTAACCAAAGTAATTTAAATAGTAGGTGTATTTCGGAGAGAATTCCTACCCTTTAAAATAAATATTATTTACCTTCAAAAATATATTAAAGGCTCAACATTTCTAGATAATGCAATTCCAATTACATTTTTATTTTATATTTTTGTTTTATGTATAAGACATATTGACGTGATCGTCTATTATGTATATATGTTCAATATTAAACAAATTATTAACATTACATCAACAGTTAAAATAAAATATTATTAAATCTAAATTGTACGATGATGACAGTAATATAATAATTGACAAATGATTTATCTTAACTAATCGTTTATTCAAACCAACTAAAATAAATATATATTAATTAATCGTTTTCCTCTGTGGCATTTAATCTTGACTCTTAAACAATAATAACTCCGTTTAACGTATCCTTTCAAAAGGATTTTCAGTTCCCTATGTTTATTCAAAACATTCCCCAGGGGCCTTCGAAAGTGAATCATTATAATATAGAACATAAAAGACACGACGGTAAATACGCATAACATTAATATGTTTCATTAGAAATAATAATAATGTTAATTCATTTGGCGTTTTAGCTTGTCTCCATAAATTGAGCTAAGCTCTTTAGATTTGAATACTTGTTATACATATATTTTATATACTCGAAAACACTTAAATCATTTTAAGCCGTTCATTAAGATATGTATATGTGCATATTTAACAGTTTGATTGACATTATTTAATGAAGTAGATAATATATTACGTGCAATTATATTTTGCTATTGTAAATAAACCGTCGTGAGTATCTAGAATTACTCATATATATATTTATATATTTACCTCGAAATTAATCGATTAACTGATTCCGAGAGCTTTTGGAAGGTTAAAAAAATTGTCATTAGGGAATTTTTGAATTCCAAACAATCTTTTTGAGTAAACTTTAAGTAGATTATGGAAGTAATCGTAACAGACATTTTATTTTTCATTCATCAAGTTGAATATATTAATATATTGTTGGACATTAAGTTGTATGTGATTTTAATGTTACAGTGTAAAAATATTTTTGTGGTTTTTTTTTTTTTTTTTATACATTGGCTTATTCAGATTTCAATGGCACTATAGATGTCAGTCGGTATACTTTTAAGACATGAACTCTCCTTCGTGAAAGCCTAGTGATCATTCTTCCCGCCACATACTTCAGTCGTGAAGGAGGAAGACTAATGACTTTTTTTTGGCTGAAGCTCAACGGACATTGAACATATTGAATTTAAATATGTGACATATTTAATACTATAGCACTAATAGAAAATAAATAATACACCGTATACCGGACATACTAAACATCATTTTTATATCATTATTTAAATTTACAGTACAAGGTTTTATTGTAATGAAATGCAGTAGTTTTTTTTCAATATTAATAATTAAATTAATTTTGGTGAAAATTAGAGATAGGTAAATTATTTCTCAAATAATAATAATAATATAAATCGATAACACAATCAAAATATACAGTCACAACATGCTTCACTTTTTTAAAAACTATTGATTCCAATATTTTATTTTAAGTTTTATGTGGTTGTAAAATATCCTTTCTTTTTATTCCAAGTTGAATTTCAATAGTCTTATTTTTTTTCAAAATATTACGTAAACAAATATTGTTATTTCGCTACTCAAATGTTATTATATAATTCAATACATTATGCAGTTACACAGGCGAGTTGTACACAACGGGTAAAACAAAAACAGTAGTTGCAATAGCTGTACAAAAGTTGTTGAGAACACACGAATGTGCTTCATCTACGGTAATTTACGTGTAGGTACGGCGGTCATTAAACGGCATGTGTACGTATAACATAATATATTTCTGAAAGTTCCAACTACATTACCGAGTTATATGATAATATGCAAATTAAATTGTTCCCCTTTTTGAACGATTTACTTGGCGTTTAGGTGTACTTAAGTTAGGGCGGTGGGGAGGATGGTATATAGGTGAGTGACGCAAAGGAGGAGGAGGCCATTATAAAATACCTTTATGTTTTACGCGATTTTTTTTTTTTTATCTTGTCCCTTTTTTCACCTACCATACCGTATCGTCAAGGAAGAAGGTTTTTGTGTGTTTAGTCCGTTGGTTTCCACCGGACGCCCGCCTTTTCGCATTATAAAAACAATGTCACCGAGCTCGGTGGCAGTGGCGAGCGGGAGTGCGAAAGCTATATCGGAATGCCCCTGGGGTGAGCTTGAAAAACTTCCGACACCGGAGTAATTAATCTTACTCTAATTGATTTAAAATTACGGAATTAGGAGACATAGAAAAAATTAAAGTGTTTTTGCGTATCCAACGAGAGAGTAAAATAAAAATAAAAAAATACCGGGTAATGTAATATAATAATTAAATTATAAAAAAAGCGATGATGATTATGAATTAGAAGGATAACAGAAGGAAAAGTAATTCTCTCTGACTGAGTTATTGTATATGTATGTAGGTACTATATATGATGTAGTATTGGTACTGTATAAATAAGAGAGTTAAAAATAAAGCTGTATAATTCTTACCCCAGGCAATGTCTTGATATTGTGTAAAGCGTTTTGAGCATCGAGGGCGGCTTTTCTCGTAAAGTACGTTACGAAACAACATCCTGAAAAACAAAAGGACACAATTAGCTAACGATATCCTCTCGATAATATCGTCGATAAATGACGTTTATAAAGCTTATACACGTTATTATATAATATAATATGAATTACGATAATTTATAGTGCACACTGAATATACACGGTGCTTGATAATGCTATTAATCACGTTTTACATTAACACTTGAGTAATATTTTAGAACGTTATCCTCACGCAAATTCCATTACTCGAATAAAAATAGATTTATTCGTTGTATATAATGTATATGTATATACGAGTATATACATAACATAATTAATGTAATGTACTTGTCACAGAACTACTACGTTAGCGACTAATAACATTTATAAATGTTACGTCTCGTAGTATAAAATACCGTTTGATATAAAAATACATTTACGAAATATGTATTGCAGATAAAAAAAAAATGAATGCTATTAAAACCAACAGCTAAACAAATTTCATGGATTTCGTATCTATAATAAGGCACGATAATTGTTAAAATCGGAAATATAGTTAGCGAGATAATTTTAAACATAGTTTGACTTACTACAACGCTTGGAAGTCTTTGGAGCAGTTTATAAAGATTAATTAAAAGATTTATCGAAAAGATTTTATAAATTTCTATAAGAGTTACGATTGAAAAAAATTACATTTTAAAAATTATGAGTATTTTTTCTGTATATTTATGTTATGTTTCTCAATATAGGTATTTGCAATATACATTTACGAATTGTTTTCTAAATCATTTTCCCTTTCATCAAGGTAAACTTCTTACAAATTTCTTCCGACCATTACTACACCAAATGTATTTATTTTCCTCCGTTTCGCCTCGTTTAATTCTCTCGGTAACCTCTTTAACTGCAGATCAGCGAACTGTGTCGTTTCCTTTACGTGGTCAGCTGACTTTTCTTGTTATACTTCTGTCCTCGGTAAAATTCTTAGACGCTAAATCAAAATGAATTATCGCGAAACCCTTTTTTTCTATGTTTGTATTATTCTTGAAAAAAATTTGAATGTGCTCGTATATTTATGTGTGTATCTGTCTCATCAAGCTGTTTTTAACAATTAACCATACCTGTTACATCGTGAAAACTCATTTACTAAATTTAGTTTTACAACCACAATAATTCTGTACTCTTAAAAATAGCATTTATTTTTGTATCATTTAAAATCAAATTGAATAAGGTGTTTAAATTGAAAGTAACTAAAACGTATTTATGATATAAATTCGATATAACTGTTATAAATATATAACTGTATAAATGTTCTTATTTACAGAGCTTTTCTTAGCATATTTTACGACGCAGTGTTTTTTTTAAATATTTGAAATCATTATACTCGTAATATTCACTTTATTATATAAAATATGTCAGTTGTATCTCTTAGGAAATGTACAGTTTTTAATATAATATAAAAAAATATCATTATAATTTTATACACAGATATATTTTTATTTTTATCACTTGGAATCGTCGCTGAAACGAGCTAATCATCAGCGAGTATATAATTATTTCTATTTGTAATAAGAAAATCCAAAACTATTAATAATACTTAAACATTTCTAAGAATGTACGATGAGTCTACCTTTAAATTACTGCACTATGTTGGAATAATTCAAACTGCAGGCATTCCTGAAATATTAGAATGGGACGAAATGAAATTTCGGCACCTTATAATAATAAGCTACGATCAACCACAAACTGCATAAAATACCACATGATCGACATCCACAAGCAATAGATAGTTGTTACCTCTCGAATTATTAAAATATAATTAATTAAAAATAAAACAAAATAAATAATATTATTCAAAATATTATATATACTTATCATAATTATGATACCTTAAGTTGAATAAATTTGACTATGTTCATAATGAGTATTGGATTGTTGAACAATGTTAAAAACTATATGATTTTGTTTTATTGAAAGTAAGTTATCCATTCTCACTGTGTTTATTATTGATTTTTCTGAGGTATTCGAGCCATTTAATTATGTATTATAAGGGATTTTTTAAATTTCTCTTGGCGTAGCGCACAAGAGAAAATTGATGGGAAAATCTTATAAAATGTTCAGATCAATCTGTATTGTTTATGAGAGATGTTTCTTGGTGGTTCCATTTTGATATCACAGACGGTTCAAAGGCGTTTAGATTGATGGGTGACCACCACACGTGACAAAGTTAAATTGAATTTTCAGAATAATTCTGTTATTACTAAAAGAAAAAGAGTCCTTTTGAAAAATCGTACACCCACACTATGGCGTTTACCGTTCCAAAACGAAATGCGCAGCAGCAGTTGCCGGGGTAACCGGTACAGTGATTTATGAAGTCAAGGTTCGACAGTATTTGCCGGATACACATGGTTGTTTTAAACGTGGGAAGGGGTGGAGGAAGATACGATTTGGCCAGAATAAGACGACGGTGGTGAATGGTGGAAGATAGGGAGCATCGAACAAGGGAGGAGGAAAAAAAAAGCAAAAAGAATTCAGTGCATTTCCATATTATTTTGCGTGTGTCGGTAACGGTAAATGTTCCGTCGAGAGACATTGAATTAATCAATTCACGCACATTCCAATAAAATTATGTTCTCTCGAGTCAAAGACAGGGGCACACACATCGTTACACTTTCCAATGATCAATTTGTCTTTTAGCCAACAAATGTTTTTTTTGTACCCCTTATGCATAGAAAGTTAAATGAATCTAGAAATATGTTTATCAGATGTTCGAAAAAAATAGGTTGTATTTCTGTTACTTTAAATGCACTTGATTTATCGGTTTCTAGTTTAGTACACACACTCTCAAATAATAACTATACAAATTACTCAAGTATACCTAAATCGGCATATCATTTTACAAATCAGGGCATGTCACGTTTTCTCGAAACTGTTTATCAGATAAACTAAAATCCTTAAACTTGATTTTTTTTTTTCTTAAATTATTGTTATTAGTAGTATAGTACCCATGGTATAAACTAATCAATAGTATTGTCTATGATTTTGTATGTCTATGAAACATCGATAATAAATGATTGTATTAAATTGTTTTGCGAGTTTGACGCACATAGGTAGAATTAGTGATTAAGTTTAATAATTGAAAACTGTTATTTCGGTTATAATATTCTTAATTTTTATCAGTTGGTCGCACCAATAGAAGCTGGGAAAACATTTTCAGTACTGTAGAGCAAGTAAATAATTAAATCTTTCATGTCTGTCGCAGTCGGAATATAGTTTTACATGAGTGAGTTTAACTGTCGTCGAAGAAAATATAAATTTGCTAATCCAATCCAAGTGCGATATCAACAATTCAGCAATACAAGGTCATCAATTAGTAGAATACATTTTTTGAACAGTACACCATATCTTCTGCACTATGTGTTTGATATACTACAACGAAAATTATTATCCTTCGGAGTGCATGTGCGTGTGTGTACGCGCGCACACCACACTTCAACTGAATGTAATTGGATCGTATGCAACGCGATTAAGAGACTTGTCGGAGACTGATAGAGCATAAAAGCTACACACGTACAGGCGGTCGGAAGAGGAGACAATACGGCGTGTGTACAACAAAAGATTATTATGGAAACTAAAATCGTGTAACGAGACAAATGTTCGTTGAAGTTGGACAATGAAAGTTTCCGCCGAAATGAGCCCCTCAGCGCCAATAAACAGTGCCCCTCGCCCACCGCCATCGCTTAGACTGCTGCCACCGCAGCCTAGCCTTGTCTGTTTCCCGTCACCCGTTACGCACGCGTTCCCGTTTCATCCCTACTGTGGTACTGCCATTGCCCATTCACCCCCGGTGGCCACGTCACTCCGCTAACGTCCGCCCGTGCCTCTTCCCAGACACTAGAACCTGTCACGTTTTTAAGAAGCTGCGACGGCGATAACGCACCGGCGTATTCGAAACCGTTCGTTCGGCGTATTGCGATAATGTTAGGTTCGATAAGGACGACGTCGGAAGTTTGAAGTTTAAATTATAAGTTTCTAGTGTTGACGCATATTGTCGTCACGACAACCCGACTATATGCCTGTGTATATATATATTTATAAATCTCCGTGACTCGGTGAAGTGTTATGATTTTATTTTGAAACTCAAGGCGAAGGCGGAAACATCATACAAAAACATCAAAACTGAACGTTGGTCAACGTGACCAATTAGATTTTAACAATCAACCTAGAAAATCACTTTGACTATAAAAACTGAAATTTTATGGTAACACATAATTAAATAGTTTCGTAGTTAATTCATTTACACAGAGGAAAACAAGAAAACAGATTCTTGGTATATACGTTCAAATGCTGTGATGGGCTCCTTTCTTTTGCTCTTATCATTTTAATCACAACCTAGTCTTACTGAAGATAGGGATATAAAATTTAGAAACATAATCATAGTTTTTGTCTAGTCCATACAATAAAAATAAAATAACATATTTGGAAGTGTAATTTCTTGTTTGCGTATCATATGTGTATTCGTCAACATCAAATTGTACACACTTCATAAAATTAAAAGAGAGAAAAAAGATAATAAAATTCATAAAAAATAAATAGTTGAAAAATTGAACGGTTTAATAAAATAATAATTGATCTGAGTAGGAAGGGAATCATTTTTAAACAGTTTTCTCGACTTACCAAATTACCTATACCCGTTAGCATTGTTTTATGTTTTATTGATTTTCTAATATATATATATATATATACCTATACGATATAGAATTTTTAATAACTAGTTGCATGGAAGTGCACTGGTGTATTTCATAAAAAACTGACATAATCTTTACTTAGAAGACAAAAATTGAATTTTTTACCATTTTCTATAATATCTACTGGGTATTTTACATATAAAAACATTTTTTTCGAATAAAAAAAAATCATGCAGTGAAGGGTTAACATAAAATAAGTAGAAAACAAGATTGTACATTATTATAAACGATGATTTGCCTAGTCTACACAATTTTGCATGTCATTTTACTTTTAAATTAAAAATTATAATTTATTACTTCTATAAATGTTACTATATTGCCATTGATAATATTTATATGAAAATTGTTTAGGATATATTTATTTAGCCATTTTTACTTATCTAATATCTTTTAAGTTTATTCAGTTATTTTTATTGAAATATTAAATTAGACTATTATTTATTTCTACAATTATTCAAATGTTAAAAAAAAATATTTTATTTATTCTCAAACCCTATAAATTGTAATATAGCATTTGATAAGTATAATGTGTCACTATAGGCAACCTGTTCAACAGGTCCATTTTATATTTTTTCTTAAATAAAAGTTGTTCTCGTTCATTACTCATAAATTAAACTTTTTAAAAATTTAAATTTCATTAATTATGGATTCAATTATTCTTCAGCTATATCAGCATATAAAATATAGTATACCTACTTACGTTTTAGTTTATAAATGTAATAACTTTATATATTAAAATGATAAAGAAGAGTTAAGAGGTAAAAATATCCAATATACTTTAAATGTTCGTAGAAAAAGTTTAATTTAATAATATAGAGTGATATTAGTTAATACCATATGGCAGATTGGTCACACTATTCCTTGAAATGTATTTTCATTTATTTTTTCGTAACGACTTAAAGGTTCGTACAAAGAAGTAAAGAATGTAATATTTTACCTTACTTCTATTTTTCTACCCTTGAAGAGTAAAGCTGTATTGTTGAGAGTTGTATTACAGAAAAACAACCACAAGAACGATTTATTATATTAAAAAATAGATCCCAGACCCTAATGAAAGTCGTAATTTTTTTTTACTTTTTTTCCGTGTGCTTTTCTTTTTCCTAAAAAACTTTGCCACTATTGCGGTAATCGGAAGCTCCCTGTCGCGTATAATATCGTTATTTCACAAGAGAGAATACAAAAAAAAAAGCACATTATACCTAAACTTGAAACACTAGTGCACCATTGTTTTCAAAGTTGTAGGGTCTTTAACGATAAAAAAATAAAAAAAACACATTATATTATTTTACGTTATTAAACATGTGATGACTGTAATTAATATTTTAATTGAATTTCATAATGCAGTTATACCATAGTGGATTCAATCGGAGAGGGAGAACAATTATAAGGACGATCCAATGCTCTTTTACCACTGATCTGTGTGATGGATTAGTTAGTTCGGATGAACATGCGGGAAACATTTATATTGTCTTTATTTATAAAGTAGTACTTTGATTTCAAGATATTTTATATTTAATGGTTGTTATAATAATGCAAAATATTTGTTATTTTTTTTTTTGTACTTCAAATAATTCGATATTAATATTTACTGATAGACATTATATAGTTATAATTTTAATACAATATAATATAAATAATAATGGTGAACTTAAAAGAATATCATGTTATTAATAATAATTTATATTGATTTTCTTGAGTATCATTGTGTATAAGATAAGCGAATATCACACTATGTGTTTTATGCCTATGTACTATTTTTCTTGAACTATAATTTTTTTTTTTTTATCATAAGATTGTTCTATATAAATACATGTGTTAATATTATATATTACTTTAATATTATTTTATTAATAATGATTTTATAGTTTATTTTATCTTTGAAAAATGGGTAGTTTTGGTTATTTTACAGAAAAAGAAAAACATAATCCAATTAGCTTGTATTACATGGTATTTTGCAGACATAATAAAGATTAGCTATATTTTCGTGAGTGGTATAGTTTATATGAAAATCATGTATTCTAATTCGCTTTAGAGAATTAAATTATTTAGAAATATATTTTGGGGGTAAATTACTTTGTAAATGTATCACGTAATTAATGATAAATGTTAAATTTAATATTAGATAAAGTTGATATGTTAATCATTGCAAAAGCCGACCAATTTTAGTATTGTATACACACATTGTTATCAGTTAAATTAATTATTCGTTTAGTTGATGAAGGATGATTTGAAAAACGCATTATTTAATAAATCTGTTCTCCTTATAATATTTTAACATAAATTAAAATAGATTAAGTATATATTTATAATCAGGGGCGTACATACGGGAGAGGGGGTCCGAGTTCAAACCCCCCCCAGGCCCGAAAAAAAAAAAAGAAAATTGTTTCATTATTGATTACGTGTAATATATTCGTAGTTTCATTATTAAGCTTTGAACTTAAAATATACAACTATACAAATATTATGATAATTAAATAATTATATTGATAGGTGTTTGAAAAGTTATGATAACTATGCTGTTTTTATATTCCAATACCTATTAATTTACTGTATTGTAAAAGTAAACTGTAAATTAGTAAAAAAGTTGTATAAAATAATATCTATTTACAGCAATTATTTATCTTATTTATCTGTGCAACGAAAAAAAAAAAGATAACGATTATTTTTGTTACGCCCCCCCCCCCACGCCCCCCGAGCAAGATTGAATGTCACCACTGGTTATAATAGTACGAGTGCCCAGCTGCATATAAAATCGCATGTGGTATAGTAATATTTGAGTTTGTGTGGAACTAAAAGTAATTGCTTTATAGTAAGATTTTTTTACGTAGCAGAGGTGACATGTTGAAATATAAAAATAGTCGTAACAAATAATTAAATTAACAATTCTAAGCATACGTTATTGTTTTATATCGAATACATCCATCAGTAGCTTTGTTTGTGTAATTTTTAAATCACATATGCCACTTTGATTGCACAGGATATATATTGTATGATGAAATTTTTATACTGATAATGAGCTTTTATTAAGAAAATCAGAGGAGGAAGAAGAGGTGAAACATATTAGAAGAGAATAGTGGGGGTGATTGAAGTTTGAGGAAGAAAAAGGGGATAGGTAGGAACAGAGAAACGGATCTACAAGGGTCCTTAAAAGACACCTTTAAGCGATGAAAAATTGAACTTGCCAGCTATCAAAAACTAAATGCCTCATACACAGCAATCGGCTTAAGTTTACTGGAGCGATTTGCCCCGGTTTCCTGGATCGTTTTTATCGCACACCGTCAATAAGATGACAGGTCTCTCGTAATTTTCCGGTTTCTCGGCATAGACTCACTAAAATTATCTTTATAACAACCTATAATCTATACTACCATCAAATTATAGTTCATCATCCATTTGAAAATGGATGCTGAATTAGGCAATCCTCCATTAATTTCAAGGTTGGATACAAAATTCGTTTAAAAAAAGAGACAAAATATTTTTACTTTGATATAACCAAATACATACGGGCTGGTTAACCATGAGTAGACTTTGAGCATAGATATTTATTTACGGATGTCACATTACAAAAAAATGTTAAAGACTAGAATGGTGGAATGAGCTAAAAAGCCAAAAATCCTCTGGTGAACTTAATTAGAAAATTTCGAAATAATTAATGCTACGAATCTCGTAGGATTGGTGAACAAATATATGGTAAATCATTTTTCATATGCGACTGAACCGTAAAGTTTGCAATATGGTTTGTTGACTTTATGTTACACAAATAGGTTATTGCATTTTAGCGAAGCATTAGAGTCGGACGCGTAAGAAAAGCTTTCTTATTAAATTTCCTATTCTTTTGGTATTTTTATAATGAAAATTTCAAATTTAATTATAAACTCATATATTCACAAAAACAGTATTAATATCGAATCTAACTACTATTCGTAAAAGTTATAAAATTTACCGGCTACATAATAAATGTAATTATTTATATACTTATGTACGGATACGGTTTAGTTATATAACGTTTGTTGTTAAACACATTGAATACTTTTTATGAACGTTATATATAGAATAGGGAGAAAAAATCTATACGCAATAAATGGATAAAATATCGGTTAAGTTTGTGACAAACATACTAGTCAGCGTTCACGGGTGCTACACTTGATTGTATTGCCATTTATCGAAGTACAAATTTTATTTCGAATTTAAAGAAGGAAACAACAATTGTAACATGTTCCATTAGAGTGGTGGACGATGAGGGTGTTGTGCGATGCATTTAATATTCGGCTGTATGTTAGTACCTGGGACGATACACATAAGAAAAGGTCGATCAACCGGAAACACTTGCCTTTATAGGCGTTTTATTTAGGAATGAGTACGCGGAACATGGATGGTCCATAAATAAATCAGAAACTAGAAACGACGTGGAAATAAGACGAACGAAAAAAAGAAGCTGATAGCAAACGGCGAGGTATAAAAGTTTCAAAGCTGCTTTGAACTTCACTGTAATCTGGGGGTTTTGCGTTGTTTGCTCGGGGGTTTCAAAATGATCCGATTACACTAAAACGAAAAACATTATTAAATTTATAGATAATATAATTCGTTAATAATTACTCGGGTTCGGTTTGGAATTTTGGTTTGAAAACAATGACTACTACTGTGTAGGTACCAAGAATAAATTGTGCAAACCAGATGTAATCGCTGAATGTGTGTTGATCCGTTGAAACGCGATACCATGTGACTGAAATATGAAGCCACATGCGCGCGCTATAAGGTAATAATTTATATGACGAAACGATCTGGATTGAAAACGCGTTGATCGAACGGGGTTAATGCATCCTTTATGTAAGCACACTATTAAAACGGAGTATGTTAATTTTACCGACACTCTAGTGCCGATTTAAATTATATTTGAATTCGTGGTTTGATTCGTGTGAATATATTATTACTGTTTGTTAAAATTTAACCCGTCGAGTTTCAATAGCACTATCAAAAGACATTAATTTAAATAATAAGATCCATGTCCTCCTAAACGTACACAACGCGATTAGTGTATTTGCAATTTGACGAGTGCATTTCAGGATTTACTATGCGCAGTTTAGTAATATGGTGATTTATTTATAAGCTCCTTAAATTCGATTTCGTATTATAATCTTTATATAAAATATAATAGTACAGTACCGCCCCCCCCCCCCCCATATAACCATATTATATTATTTATACATATATGTAGATATATATATATATAGGTACTTACATATGTCATAATGTCTATATATATATATATAATTCATAAATATAAGTGTGCTTTATATACAACCGTAAACAACTTCATATTACTATACCTCGACTGTCGTATGTCTTACGTACGGAACGATGGGTTTTTTAAGTTAATGTTGCTCTTATACTCATTAAAATGGAATTAGTGCACTAAATGGTTATAACAAAACATGCTTAAATGAACAGATTTCGTATGATGAAAAGACATTTTTCTTTTTTCGGTGCTCATCGCACAGTTTTCATTAAACAATGCGTACCAACGTCTCAGAGTCGTTTGCCGCCCAAGTCATCATTAATGTAGAAGTTTTATTTGGTAAACGCGAATTAATTGGTATTGAAAAACTATACATGCTACAAACACACACGCACGCATGCATGCACGCACACGCGTGTCTTGTGCTTTTATATCATTAAAATTGTAAAACAAATCATTAAGTTCAGTGCGTTTCCATATTATATTATAGTAAACGTAATAGAGTAACAATTACAAAGACAATTATTTTCCTAGACAAAAAAAGAAGGAAAACAAAAACGAATGAGTATTAAACAGGAATTAGACGAAACTAGTATAAAGCGTATTAAAGTGGAGCAGCATAAAAAACGTCAACAGAAAAAATTAATATTAAGTAAGAGTTGACGAAAATGGATTTTTTTTCAGTCATTGCTTTTGCAAACTTTTCTTAGGGTCACAAATCAAATTATGATTTTCTTTGGAAGTCAAAAATCTCTCAAGATTTAAATTGAATACGAATTGAGTTATAAAAATCGAAATACCCGTTGTAGCTAAGCTATATAAATACGATTTTATTTTACCAAAGCCCGACCCATAAAATATAAAATTAATAAAGTATATGTATAGCTATAGAAATTAATATGATCGTACGTGTATTTTGTATTTTATTTGATGAAAATAAAAAAAAGAAGAAAAGTTATATGTAGAGATTAAAAGACACTATTTCATGCATCGTCAAAACATAGGGTATGTCTTTGTAAATGTATAAGTATATACTATCAGAAAATGAACAGAGAAAAAAATTAACGAATATTACATGGGGTCATGTACATACATCTCCCTTTAACCTCTTTTATTTATTTATTTCTTTTTTACACACAAAAGAGTTTAAATTAATTGTTTTTATCACAGAAAAATTACGAGCTTTTGTTAGCCACTATCCCACGCGAATAGGTTCTGTGTCACGAAATAATTAAAATATTTGTTATCACATATTACGGTTGCTTTACGATCAAAACGATAGCAGCCGACAAATATTTTTGGTTAAAAGTTCCATAAAGTTTTTGACTATTCAAGAAAGTTCAAAAGTGCGGGAATCATTTATTATTATTGCTCTATTGTTGTTAAAAGTTTCCGTATGGTTCCGTATTAAAATATATTTTAAGTATAAATGAAGTAATAATTTTAACTATACAATTTATTTTACATAACTCAATATAAAATTGTTTTTAATTCATGTTGAGTTCACTACTATATAGAATGTCCCAGGATGATTCGACAAATGCAATAAATTTTGTTTTATACATTTATTTATTTTTTTAAATAAATACTCATGTCCTGCGCTACAACAAAATTGCATTAAGAGATTTTTTTTGATTTTTAAAACTTAAATTTAAACATTTTAAATTTTATTTTACAGTTTGAAAAAAAAATCCAAAATAGCCATTTTCTAAACCTTAAATTTGGTGAAAAAGTTAACAATATTATTGTGTATCATATAATTATTATAACCCATATTATTGTATAATGACTGATCGAAATTTAATTTATTTCAAGATTTTTGTTGTCATTTGTTGCTATTATCATACTATCATTATAATTATGAGTAATTAAATACGTAATGTATGAATAATCAATATAACTAGATAACGTTGAAAATTTAAGTTTGCTAATTCATAATCAATATAAATGAAAAGTTTTTATGGATGTAATTTTTACTTCTTAGTTAATTAGTATTTATATTATCACTTGTATCACAAATTTTGTTACATTCAACGCATTTTGGAACACTCGTCGTTTATTTTTATGTGAAATCGCAGAACTGCAGAGAAAATCTACTTATTCAATTTATAAACGTAACATTCAAATATTGTGCAGTGCAATTTGATGAAAATTGTTCATCCAACTTGTTAAATAATGTTTACATTATGTCATACCGGAAATCAAATTTGAATTTCTTTTTAATCTTTTATAGAAAAAATGAAATGTATAAGAAATAAAAACTTGTTGAAAACCATCGAATAATTACTTGTAACTAGTGCACTTTCAAACTTATAAACAACAAGAAATAAATCTTTATGGAATTTTTATTAAATTACATAAACTATTGTATGTGCAATAATTATTAATAATATACTTCTAGATACCTACCAACACAATATTTAGTGAAATAGATATTATTAGTATTTCAGAAATGTATTTATATGGTTTATCAGTGACAGATATAAGATATGTATTGAATATCAAAAAAGAACAGATAGTTTATGTATTATTTACATGTATCTAATTTATTATTTTTTAACTATCATAGTTATTCATAGTTAAATAATGATTATAATATTTTTTCTATTGTTAAACAAATATTATACCAAACAGGTAATTATTAAGATTTAATAGAATAATGAAAAATATAATAAAACTAAAAATTGTTATTGTTTAACACTATTTTATAAAAAAAAAAAAACCAACGGTTCAATATTATGTATGATTGCAGTATCCGTGAGATACGTCCGTATCATATTTTAGATGCAAAAATTTAAAAATATTTAAAGATATACGAGTGTATAAGCTGTTAGAATAGTACACTATATTAAACACATTATTTTACTTTTTATTTTTATCTCAATTATTGCTTCAAGCGTAATAATAAAGAATTAATATTTTGTCCGGGTTGTCGATTTGTCTTGTGATTAAATGTACCTATACGAAACACTTTGGAAACAACCGTACTCTTCTATTGTTCTATCGTTTGATAACATCTATTCCAACTGCACAGTTTAATTAGGCAATTCAATTATATGTTATACTAATGTTTGTATTATTTTTTCATTATCGTATAAAAAATAACGGCCCAAACACTCATGACTGTCCCATGATTTGAGCGGCCACCGAAATTTTATCAGTAGACAACGACTCAATATGTTCCTGTATAATTGCAATTTTTTCGTTTTAATTAAATTTGTGACTAAAATTGTTGAGATACACGTATACGGTACTAGTGTAAATATAAACAGATAATAAATAATAATTCAATTAAAATCGGTTATAGTTTATAATCCAACGTCAGATAAGATTATTCAACACGCTGTTTTATTCGATATGTTATTGTACATTCGAAATAATCAGATCGATATTTGAAATGATATATTTTTATTTGAATAACCATTTGTTTATTATTTTTAAGGATCCTCAAACACTATTTTGCGACTCCTTGGTTGAAATTCACGACTTTACTCGATTATTATTGAAGAAAATCAATATAAAATGTATACCATAACATTTTTTACAGTTATAAATAATATAAATTTAATATTTATTAAATATTAATTGAATAGTTTTAACATTCTTATCTACCTAATTCAATAACAATGGTATGATAGCATGTTTTGTTTATGTTTGGATTAAATTTCAAATGCACAGAATATTTTAAATCACGTACATGATTTCATAAAAAATAAAAATTGTAATCGCTAATTTTATCTTTATTTACGTACAATAATTGTATAGTAATTTTTATTATTAAATTCACATTTTCAAAAACTTTAAAAATTCATAATAAATCAATGGTTAAATTGTTAAAAGTTATTTTAAAAACATACTTTTTCTAAAAATCCGATTTACAAAATGGTTATTTCGGATTTTATTTAAAATTTGAGTTTTAAATATCGAAACAATTTTAATACAATTTTTGTTGAAGCGAACGACCTAAGTATTTATTAAATAAAAAAAAAATTCAAAAAACTTAACAAAATGAAAGTTATTCCATTTGTCGAATCATCCTAGGACACCCTGTATATAAATATTTTAAATTATCAGTTTTATAAATGAATTAATAATTGATTATATAATTGCTGGAAAATAAAAAATTTACCAAAATCAATTTGGTTATTTTATGCGGATCCGATCAGCCACTGTTCCGTGTTTCGTTTTGCGAATAGGATTAACGTGTGATGAACCAACTCAATTCAAATCAAAGCAAATGTGTCTTTAGTATAGTATAGTTTACATTTTAAAAAACGAGCCATGAAGGGTTTGGAGATCTTAAAGTACGGGATTGGAAAACGAGATGGGATAGAAATAATTGGACGAAACGAATAACGATACCGGATAAATCAAATCGTGTACATTTAAATGTAAGATAACATACGTATAGTATTATCGTTTGTCAATAATATTGTTCGATAATTTTTCCATTTGACGCTTAATGTTCATAATGTTCTAATGGGCAGTAATATTTATAAAGCGGTTTGTCTTGAATGCACATTGTATCAAAACAATTGTGTAACGGGAATGCTAAAACGTATTTTCAAAACATGAACGTACTCGAGACGCGGTCATTTAAATGTGTTGAGTGAATTGCGATGGATATTAGCCTTTGTTTTTCAATGGTTTGTCGGCACACACGCGGTGGACAACGACGGTCTACATTCATCAACCCTTTCTACCTGTTCGCGTTGTTTTATAATTATTATAATAATACGTGCACGTATATTTCGGCGCGTTAACGATACTTCCATCCGGTGGTGAAGGGGGGGGGAGTGGATTCTCTCTTTCCGATTCCCGTTCGTAACACTCGTACGCAACGGGCGCGCATTAACCGTAACCGTAATAACAAACACGTCGACACAATATTAAACGCGAGAAAACGAACTGGCGGCCGCAATTATTCATAACGATCGTCGCGCATCCTCCCGCCATTTAGTTTCGCGTCCTCCTCCCCATCCCCCGCGGAACCGCTTCCCGCGCTGGAAATCTGTAACCGCGTTCACCCCGGCAGCGGTCCACCGTCACGTCCACCGTCGCATCATTCGTTTGGTCGCCGCCGTTGCGATCCGTCGACCGTAAAAAACACGTGCGGCGCTCGCGTCCATCTGCGTACGAGCACGGATGCGCGCACATCGGACGTCGGCGGCCGTGCGAGAAACGTAACCGTGCGTGCGCACGGCTGTATTTTATGGCCGGCGAACCAGTGCCGGTGCAGAATTTTGCTAATATTAATTGTTTTGTAGAAATCTACGTTTGTTCATGTTGTTATATAACTGCTAAATATATGCTAGGTATGTACAAAATATAAATACAACAACTATTAACTAGAGTAAAAGAAAAACGACAGTTGTGGCATAGTGTTAAGGTTAGAAGAGACAAAATGATAAGGCACATACCACGCAGTGATGGTTTAACGAAGAATGTCACAGAAGGTGACGTAGAAGAATATATTGGTAGAGGAAGGCCAAGGATGGAATATATGGAACAAATCACGATGGACATGGGAAGGATAGCTACAAGGATCTAAAGGAATTAAGTTACAATAGGGAAGTATGGAGAACTGCAGCAAACCAGTCAAACGACAAAAGACGCAAAGAAGAAGAAATATATACTATGGCTATATTTCGAACTGTCGTCGACGATAAACGATAAGTGTATGCGCGTACAATACTTCAAAGCTATACGTAATTTTCGTCGATAACAATGTCGAATATATTATTTTTATTCGTAGATAAAGCGATATTCATAATACATAATTTGTGGAGCCCCATACAAGCCCAGGGCTTGTCCCCCTCTATGGCCAGCACTGCAGCTAACGGCATCGCGTTTTGCGTGCCGAACAAAAAATCCCCCCCCCCCCCCACTCAAACGGTGCGTCATTTGCGAACGGAAACTATTTCAGGACGTGGTTGATCGCGAAAGTTTACCAATTAGACATCGCGTTTTTACGGACCCTCATGATCATCCCTTAAGCGTTATGTCAAGTCGTTACACCCACGCAGCCGACTTTTACGTTTGCCGCGTACTACTTACGTCCCGAAAAAAGGGTATATTAAGCGGGTAATAAATTCGACCGATAACATGTCAAAACTATCAATATGCTTTTTAAAATTTGTGACGTCTATCGATATCGAATCGAGTTCACTATATTGGTCCAATAAATTGAGTGAATCGTATTAACATTACGTTAGCAATATTTTTATTAGCTTTATTCGTATATTATACGCGTATATCACAACTTGTTAGATTTCATCACACTCCAGACACTGAGTAAACCGATTAGAAGAATTTTTAATTTTGTACCTAACTTAACCATGTTATACTCATCATTTATTCCGTACCAATATATTTTTTTATTCGTGTTTTGAATTTTAGGTTAAAAAATTATTTTAAACCGATGTTTTTTTTTATACATTCAATATTCAAGTATTTATAAAAAATTAAAACAGTATACAATCGATATTTTACCGATAAAATAATCGATAATTTTGCTATTATCGGGACGCAAATTATCCATTAAATAGAATTTGGGACGCAAGTAGTATGCACCGGTTACACTAACTCCCGAAGACGTATTACACGATAGGTGTACCATTCGTAAATTAACCGGTGTTGGTGAGTTGCGGCCTCTTCCCTAAATAACGTATGAGTTGCGGCCCATAAAATTATCTATATGCTACATATATAATATATACTATACATAGTACATGTATATAAACATCACAATATAAATTTATTAATACTACGTACTTTCTAATACTGTCGTATATTATTAATAATTGTCATTTCAAGAATATAAATAAAAAAAAATATTCGTAAATTAATAATACGGTATAGTAATTTCATTTTTTAGTTATTGTTTTGATTAAAATAATAATAATAAAAAGAAAATGTGTGAAAAATAAGATAATAAATATAATAATATTTTGCGTTTCTAGAATATAATATATAATAAAAATAATATATGATAATTATAAATTATTATGTATACATATTATATTATTACAATAGATAATACAATAAAACGATCCATGTTATATAAAGATATAACTTGTCATACGTATCGAACAATTCGTTTATCGTTATTCGTTTATCACTAAATGTATAGTCAACACCGCATCGTAAATATAGTTACTAGCCAATAGGTACATAGGTAATGATAATTATTCGGACCGCAACTCACCTATAGCTAAAATATTGTCGGGCCGCAACTAACCTGCGGCTAAAATACTATCGGACCGGAATTCACCGGTCTCCAACACCGGAAACGACACGCCGGGCCGCAACTCATCCACACCCGAATTAACAGACCGTGTGTATGTATTTACTCACTCACTGATCACTACATCGTGAAGAACATAAGACGCGTGAACTCGGACAAAGCGGTTCCTCTAGTGCAAACTAAACTAACTGGTTGTGCAATTAGAAGGCATTTTTTGAAATTCACGTTTTCAACGATCCGAACACTTTTGGACTGGACCATTTACTTCACTTTGTGATAACTTAGGAAATATTTTGTTTAAAATGTTTACTTTTTTTTTAATCACTCATCATTGAGATTAAAACTATTATTATTAAGATTATTATTCGAGCAATTGCTTCGATCCGAAACAGTGAAGTATTTCCCCGGCGAGGTCGAGTAATTCAGCTAGAATTATCAATACACGAAACTGTCGCACAGACGTAGCGCAATATACGTGTGCACGTTCCAAAACACATTATTATTGCACGGGGAATTCGCGGTGCACGTTTTCGGATTCACGCACAAAAAAAGTTAATAATATAATAAGAGGGTTATAAAATCAAAAACATCTCCTCTCGTGTTTATCGAGTTTAACGTGATTCGTATAGAAACGTGTAAGCATACCTACTGCAATTTAGTTCGTACGTCCAAAAAGATAGGAGGGAAAACGATTATGGAAAAATAATTGGTTTTTAAAATATCGAAATTCGCCCTGCACAGTCGATTTATACATGCGGCGATAATAAACAAAAGTGGTTTTTTTAAACGACATTCGGTATGGATTGTACTCTGAAAGTTTTCGCCGAATAATCAGGTACAAAAGTAATGTACATACATGCACGTACCTATTGAATATCTAGTAAAATATTTACGGATATTTACGTAGCTTACGACGGGACGACAAGTGTTTACTTACAATGGCGATAAAATCGGTAGAGAATTCGGGTAGCACGAATAATATTAAAAATAAAGAGAAGCTTTTATATAAATCATAAAAGAGACAAAAGCGCGATTTTCACATAGTTCGTGACCGGAACTACCTATACATCGGCGAGGCGGGTGTGCATTTGGGAGCACGGCGTTCGTTGTTATCATTATTATTATCATCATTATCATCATCACCATCGTCATTGTTGAAGTCATTGTGTCGCTAATCGGCGGCGGCGGTGAGGCGAAGGGTGAAAAGTATAATAATATAGTCAAACGGTGTTTTAATCGATAGGCCGACCTAGTCTCATTAGCGTTGGACCGACTCCAAAGACACAGGGCCGAGCGCGCGGGCAGAGGTCGGAAGCCAATTCTCCGCGTGATCGTGTCCGTGGATGCGGAGGCGGTGACCTCATCGATTTATTAATCCGCACAACAGGACCACTACTGCAGGCGCCACCGTTTGGCTCGGTCAACCGGAAGGGACGCGGACTGATGCAGTTCTTAATGATCGGACGCGACACGTCGCCGCGGGGATACGCATAGTGATTACATAGCGATCCTATGTACATGTATGTATTTGTATCCATCGAATGACTTGTTTGCTTTTCACACGTCTGTTCGATGGTGTATTGTTCATCGAAATCTGTATCTGATGGATTAGAGTACAGCTTATGCGTATACGACGAAACCTGATTTGTATGGTGTTGTATTGCGTCGATATGAACTAGAATCCGAATGTCAACAATGGCCTGCACGACAGTGGTCTAACATCGGGGTTTTTCTTCCGGTCAGAGATAAACGATCGAAAATCACCTAGTTATGCGTTGAAAAAAAGAAACGATCTACATAATGGAGATGTGTCGAAAACGAAAATGTAGACTCGTACGCGCTGCGGAAAACCGTTGCGTATCGTTATTGTCTCTAAAAGAGTTTACAAAAGCATCACTAAAACACAAGTAATCGTCATGTACGCGCTGACGATATCATAACGATATTGTGTAACTATATTATTATAAGCATCAAGTCGATTTTAACGGGTTGCGGGGCCAACGACGTACAACACGTGCACGCGCGAGTGTGGTAAGGACGAATAAACAGAGCCGTGGCGCCGCAGTTTCGTCGCAATATTAACGCGCCGAAGGAAATTATGTGCGCTAGTGTTGTACGTACACTTTCGAAAATTCTGCGTAAAAACAATTGCCCGAAACCACTGGTCCGGGATGAAATAGGGGATACGTGACGTGACGTGTTGCGAACCCTCGTACATCCTGCACGTCAGCCGCCCCGCCGATATCGCCCTTCGGCCATAACTCCGGGATCGGCCTTGCGTCCACGGGCGAACGACACGAGAGTGGAAACAAATCGATTGTGGCGGCTTCGGCGGCGGTGTCGAGTGAACGGTTTCTTATTATCGTTATTATTTTCTCTTTTTTTTTTTTCGAAAATCGTTTCTACACCATGTAAAATACTTCGGAGGCGACGGTGCGGTGTGGTACGTACGACGTTCGACACGTAATGCACACACTCGGAGACAGTTATGTTCGGTGACCGCGAAATAAATTATTATTGTCGCGCGCCGGTTGTCGGTACACACGTCGACAGCAACAAATCTTAACGCTAACGCGCGCGCGTGCATCGCATACTTCTGAAATCACTATCCGCAGTCCTCCGCCGATTGTGCGGTTCTCTCCGACACCCGTATACGACAGGGGTGGGTAACTGGCGGCTTGCGAGCCTTTTTTTATCTGGCCCGTGCTGTATTTTCAAATTACATCGTATAATTGAAAGTCTATCGTCTGTCGATATAACAAATGTTATCTGGTATTAAACAACGTTAAACTTTAAATGTCATGTGTAATATGTATACGTATGGTTTTCAACCATAGTCGTTCGTACCGAACTATATCAGTTTTTTCGTACCATTCGTGTCGTGAGTGTTGAATTTATTATTTTCGTGTGTATAAATGCTAATTGAAATACATATTTCGAATGGCTTTTTTTTTTTTTGCTTCCCACGCTCTGGCTCTCTATTTCTTAAAATTGGCCGTCTAGTAACTTTGAGTTGCCCATCCTTGGTATACGAAAACGATTTAATGCGCGGGGGTCAAACGCACCCTTTCCACGGATTGTTTTACGCGACTATAGTACTAATGAACGGGAAAAAACGGTTCACGTGTAAATATTTAATGATCGTATATTATGGTTGTATTGTATACGGTACTCGTAGACAAATGTGTACCTAGGTATATAGATCGTTCCCGCCCTTTTACCGGATTGGGCGTAACTTTTCCATACTGTTCGTTTCAAGTTGATATTTTACGTTGTATTATTATTATTCGTCATTTTCGACCAGTGTGTGTTTACCATTAAGAAATTTTCAATACCATAGTTGCGCGTGTAACGATTGATTTTTAGAACTGAAAAACGGTTTTCGCGAACAATTCAATAAATCTCTAATCAAATATTATTTCGCTTGTAAAAACAATTCAGTAGTTTTACCACGATAAAAATCAAACTACCATAGCATACAAAAATCGTGTAATTTTATTACGCCGTTCGCGATCGTATCCACTTCCAAATGTAAAATGTCATAAAATCAACTGATACGTTTGTGTATAGATATTATATCTGTGTAAATATATCACCAGAGCTTGGATATATATATATATATATATATATACTGTATGTTAGTTGTTTAATATTGTAATATTTTCATTTTAATTCTACCGACGACATATATGATAAAATAAAACCGGCAACGATTACGTTACAATATACGATTCATTGTGCAGACATTTTTTTTTCGATCAAACGCAATCGTTATTTCTTCCATTAACGCTAAAATAGTAAGATATAATTTAATAACATATAACACTCGAATAGTACGATAGTATTTCGCACCATGTGTTCACTACCCTCCTCCCCAAGTTATGTTTACCACCACCTACGATAAAAAAATCCAAACCTACGTTTAATAACATGGTAATATATTGTATCATACGAGTATTATTAGACACGTATAAAATTATAGAACATCAGTAGAAGTGAAAATTAATTCAACTGTTTTCGGTGGATTACATTTATTCGTTTAAATTGTTTATGACATTAAATAATTTTCACGGAGAATAGAAATAAAATTATAAAATTATGAATATTGGCCATTATAATATATACTTTATCGTATGTAAAGTATCACTATTGAGTTCAATGATGAATTATGGTTGAAATCTGTGTCATTCTATTAGTAATTAGAATGATTTTTAAGAATGATTACAAGTTCTTGTTAAAATATAATATTTTATACACCTACATTAGATGCCTTGATCTACTTTAACCTAAACTTATAACGCATTTCAGAGTTTCTTATTTATGTCGTTCTAAATTTGAAAATGTTATATTTTATTAATGTTTATATTATTGAAATCAATTTGTATTAGCAATTACGTATCTCTAGAACATAAAATATTTCGTCAACTTTATGAGTTAAAATCATTTTTTGGATTTTAATATTTTTAAAATACTAGAAGGAAAAATAAATATTTGAAAAAATATATTTTATATGAAATATTATAATAAAAATGATTAAATTAAATTTTTAAAATTAATTATGAATATATTCGTAAATGTTTTCGTTAATGACCATTAAGGTTGAAAAATTATCAATGAAAAATATTAAATTATAACGATTAACAAGTGAGGTTGTGAAATGTTTTTTTTTTTTAAGTCACATAGGTACGTAGTATAATTGAATTTATTCCTATACTTTATAGAATCTATAGCAATGAAATACTTGAATAATTAAAAATGTCCACCGATTAACGACAGCAATAAATATTAATTAGTCAACGATTTACAAGTAATAATTAGAGTCAACTGCAGAGATGAAACAACTAATAAGTATTCTTGTAAATATTTAAATAATTACTCAAAACAATAAAATAATATTGATTACAGATTTTTATTTAAAATTCAAATAGTTTCACTTCAATATTTCGAGAGGAAAATGAGACTGGACATATTAATCAACTTTTAAAGTAAGTAAAATTGTAATGATAAATTAATTTTATTATTTTATGGTCACATAATAAAAAAAAAGATCGACTCCTCGTACACAAATGACAATCAATAATATGCTTACTACAAGTTATTGTTAACTTGTATAACAAAATAAAAAATTAAGAATATGTTTTGGAATTCAAATACATTTTGATGGATTTGTAATTGTTCTTAAACATACTAATTTCAAGAATATTATAAATTGGTAAGAAAAGCAGCATTTACATTTTAGCTCAAAGTCTTAACCATTTCCTACAAGTCTGCATTAATCTGAAGAGTTAATACATTTCTGACTGTATGGTACTATAAAGTATAATATATTGTACAGCATCCTTACGATAATTTCCGCGGACCGTATCGTAAACGTTATACTCGAATTTACGGGATAATTAATAATCGTATACGCAGTGCTGCAATATTATGTTGTACCTACGCCTGTTCTCTAATCGATAGTAAAGTCGGTAATGGATTGCGCTCTACACCGTAAGATACCCCGCAATATAGTATATGCTGTCAACTGCGATGTTTGTGTATTGATTAATACAATAAACGCGACTACGGTGTATAAAATATCAAAACAATGGCGACGAACATTTTACTGAACGATTTTACATCCAAAAATGTCGTTCGGTGAAAAAAAAACAATAACGTGTAATAATGGGCGCAACCAGAAAGGGATGCACTAGAAGTGATTTAGCTCCCGACCTCCGATTTACATCCCCCACTCCCTTCCAATTAAAAATATCCTGTTTGACATATGTGAGATATAAATTTTTAATAAAACGTACTATAAAAATAAAATACCCACGCTTGATATTCTTGGTATTATTATTATTATTTTTTTATTCGAAATAACTTTTTTTTTAACGTTGAGTAGTTTATGTTATTAAATTATTCAATTTCGGTTGAGGCTGTAGCTCCATCCCAGGATTTTCACCCAAGTTTCGCCAACGAACAGCACTCAAATGTAATAAGAGTGGTCAGGATAGAATATTGGCACCCGGGAATTCAAAAATTAAGTTTTTTCGGAAAGAAAGTAAAATAAATATTATTACAATACGCATAAATCTGATTCGAAGTTTGGCTTAAGCTTACTTTATTTTGTTGTTCACTATCTATGTTAAAGTTATAGGCATAATCCGGTACACTTTTTAATAATTACAGACCCAACATGTTCCCAAAGTAGCCTTTTTTCTAAATTTATGATCGAATCACTATATAATATTTCAAAAATGTCTTGTTATGGTTAAGCAAAGTTAGATTAATTTCCTTCTAAATGAATTCTTATAGATCTTTTTTTTTTTTAACTAAATTTTAATACAAAATATCCGAAGTAATAAAAACAATTACAAATGTTTGATTGATTATTTTTCTAAAAGTGGGTGATTAATTGTATCTAGGAGCGTTTCAATTATTTATCGAAGTGTTTCCAGTTAATCATAATTTGCTTACGTTATTAAGAAATTTCGTTCGGTTTCGCGAACAACATATGATCTTACTACGACTACAGTTCAATATAAAAACAATAATAATAATAATAATAATAATAATAATAATAATATACTTATACCTATGGCCAACTCTATATAGTTTGTTTATCGATCACTCGGGGGCGGTGACATTTGTGTGATGGAGGGTGGAGTTGGTTAGGAGATGCGACGACGAGTTTATTCGATGTATATTGCAACACATACAAACACACAAACGCACACACACAAACGCACACACACATCCACACAATTACTCATAAGTACTTCGTGTCACGAAATTCGCGAACACAAACGTTGTGCAGATACACACATACGTTATAAGTATATGGGTGCACAATTATAAGGACCGTTGTCAATATCACTAATGGGCAAGTTTTCATACGGTTTTTCCGTCGGGAGGCAATTAGCAACTGCGTATGGAAATGTTATGTGCAAATCATGCCAAGGTAAAAATAAATTAAGGTAAAAATTCTCATGGTACGCAGTTGGATATGTTTACGCACTGGAACTCCCAGAAGCATATAAGTACATACGTACAATTGATCGTGTAATACGCGTTACACTCGTAAGTAAACAAATATTTTGTCACGTGTAAAATTAAATACAATACGTCAATAAACAATAAATACAATACAATAAAATAAATATCGTGGATATATGAGTGGCAACACGAGCCGTCACGAAATCGGTCAGTTCTAATACTCTTGGAGGCGAATACAGTACATTGGATTTATCGACAATTCAAATAGATCATTACGATCTATAAGTATAATACATATGTTTTAACATACTACCAATCAATGAAGTTTAAAATTCCCCTAGTGGGATGGAGTATTATTGAACCATCTTAATTTTTACGGCACAAGACACTGAAATCAATATTATTATGAGCGGAAATTTGAAAAATATCGTAAATTTATCTGTGATCAACAGCGAATTTATTATATTAAATAATTATGTTTGTGGGTATAGTAGTATTGACGAGTATAATGAACAAGTTTTTTTTTTTATAAATTTTCGATAACAATTTTGTAAACGTTGCGTGTTCAGTTAACAATCGAATTTGAGTGTCAGTAATGAATTACATTTCATAATAGATTTATCATTGATCGATAGTAAAAACAATTTTTTTTCAACTCTTCCGTGACTTGAAGAAAAAAATATTATTAATCAATGGAAAGATATTCGTTACAAATGAGTTAAAGATTATTTGCGATATTTTCCATGGAAAAAAATTATTTAACTTGATTAAATCAATTAACGATACTTTGAGCGTTATACCGAGTTAAGTAAAAGTAAATTAAATTAATATCTCAATGTTATTAAATTGAAACGAGATTGTATAAACTGTTTGCGGAATTTATTATGTAAATCATCAACAAACAATATTCCGAATAACATCAAAAAGAATATGCCGCTCAGGAACAATGTGAAATAATATTATTTATTTTTCGACGTAGTTTTTAATTAACCGTAACGGATTTGATAAAAATAAATTGAATTTGTACAAGAGTGTTTTCAAAGATAAAATAAACTAAGTCTTTCGGTTCATTAATTCACAAATTTAATGATGGAAATATCTACCTACGTAGCTGTCCGCAGCCAAAGCGCAAAAGATCAGACGCTGGAACAGTTGAGCGACTTTATGTTAAAATTAAAAATTAAAAAAAATAAGAAGCGACAATATTTACTTCAAACAAAGACAACGATCTCGATAAATTAAGTATATCAAATAAAATTCTAGATCCAAGAGGAAACGACGTAAACGTGCGAGGTATAAATAAATCGCTAAGTATGTTTACGAAAACGCGATTTAGCGTAAAATGTTTTGCGATCGAACTGTCTTACACAGTATTCGACCGACAGTGAAATTTACACGCGCGGTTTAAATATTGTATCATTGGATAGTTGACTTGAAAATAGTGCACATCTCGATGGCGATTTCGTGATTCGCGTTATTGTTTCTGGGATATTATCTTAAATGTCGTAGTTTGTCGTATAAACATCGACAACGAACCGTTTAATTATATACAGTGGTATTCTCCGGAATTTCCAATAGGGGGAGGGGAGGGGAGGGGGGTATTAATAAAAAATCAATTAGTTATTACTATCACTTATTAGTAAATTATTAAAAAAAAACGGCCAACGAAATAAGGAGTTATCCCTATAAACCCCAACCTCCCATGATTATTCTTATGATTAAATATAACTTTTCGTCTATATAATATTAAGTAATAGCAATTAGAAAAAAAAAGAAAAAACGTAAACCTTGATTACGTCGTCGCTTTACAAATTTTATATTTATTGCCATAGTACAACTATATTTATAATTCTAGCTCTAAGACTAGAACAGCTAGACTAGATACACATATACGTATATATTTCAATAAACAACATCGTGTTGTCACTAACAGTTGTATGGTTAAGGGGGTGGTATAACATCACCAGTTTCAAATGAACACCACCAACGGATAAACCGTTAATAGTTTGATATTTTTCAAAATATTTCTCTATAGTAGATTATTTTCATTTAAATCGGTATCTATCGCATTGCGTACTTCAAATAATGCACTCGTCTTATATTATGTTCGACTGAAATCTATGAATTTAATTTTATACGATTATGAACTGATAAAATATTTTTTATTACAATTCCTGTTCTATATACATTTGAAATTATCGGTATGGAGTTTGCAGATGTGTGTCATTACTAAAAGATTAAAAGAAGTTTGAGCGTTTCCGAAATTGTATCTTTTATACAATTGCACCACTATAACCGTCAGTGTTCCGTGATATCACTGGGGGTGTGTCACCGGGCGAAACGATTTTTGGATTTCAGTGATCGAAGCGCGATTACGCAATGCACGTGTTGTCATATCATCACGATAACGTTATTATTATAGTCGTACGTCGGGGGATTCGTTCGTCCGTGGTCGGCGACAATATAATTTATTATTTCAATCAAGCGTATATTTTACTAAGTGGTTCGATGAGAGGCGAGACACCGCGAGGGATTGATATTTGTGACGAGTTCGAAATTCGAAACACGCGACCCTGTTCTTTCTCATACATCATTTTCAATGTTTTTCAAAACCCCAAGCACAGAACATTAGAATTAATTTACGTGCGTTGCGGTAGGTACTAGGTACGAAACTATTGGTTTCCCGTACGCATTAATGCCGCTTCAAACCATAATAATGACGATAATAATCGTCAACATTGCCGAGGAAATAATGAATATAAACGTGTTGTGTCCAAAGCTAACTTTCGCTATTTTCCAATTGTTACGTGAAAATGAATCTGGTTCGGTTAATTATATTTACACGCGAAGGGATATCGTTTTCTTCAACGTGTGTTCGGTAAAGAATAAAAAAAAAAAAATTGAAATAAACGTGTCTTAAATACGATTCCTAGAGAGCCAAACAGTACTATAATATGATATTGTGTGATTTCGATGGTAATCGAGAGAATATTTTAACGATCATCCCGTTATTATGTTCAGCGGAAATTATCCGTGCGGTGCGTTCGTTTTATAGGGCATCTGTTGCCCGATGATAACGTTGGGGGAGAAAACTACGCGAATTACTAGGTGCAAGTATAGAGGCATTTTTTTTTTTTTTTTAATTAAAAAAAAGAAAAGAGAACCATCACCGTTTTCATTAACTATTCGTTTTTATATCGCGTGACATTGTATCGTGAGTTTTCTCGAAAACGTGTACCGGCAGAGGTTTTTCCGCCGTACATCCGTGGCGCAAATCCGATTCCCGGTGTTTCCATCGGTCATGTTTCCTCGAGGATTTTTATCTGTCGGTCACGGTGGCGGCGGCGGCAGGCTTTGTCGGAATTCGTTCAATCGGATTGCGTGTCGACTTTTGAAGCGCTCCAAAGAACCTTATGTCCGCGTGCACAACTCGCACGCACATACACACACGACCGCACCCGTACAAAAAGCCTCCCACGAGTTGTTCATGTGTGTTTCTCCAACCTCCTAAACCATTTTCCGTTCCTTCGTACGTTACCACATCAATAAAGAAATGATTAATTTCCCCGTGATGTTGTCTAATTTTAATAGCGAGTGACTTAACGCCACCGACGACAGAGTATAATCACTGAAACGGCATGTAATCTTGAAAATCCGACACATACTAATGCCAGTTAAAGAAAAATAAAAGATAGAAATTTAAAAAGAACTCGGATCGAAAACAACATTTTTTAAATTACATTTACATATTAAATTTATTTCGATAAGTAATCACGAAGAGGTCCAATTCATTCGGGTAGATATAATTATTATTATCGATAAGTTTGTCGGATTACTGAGGGTGCAGGACTGACAAAGAGTCGGATTATCAAGACTATACTGTATATGTATTTATTTTCCAAAACTTCTAACCAAATTGATTATTGACGGGTTTTTATTTATTTTATTTTTTTTGTTATATTCACGTTTTTCACTGTTAAACACCATTATTCAACACAAGGAAACGACGATTGACATGACGTTTTGGTGTGATAATAGTTTACAGTCACTTGATGATTGTTGAATTATATATACACGAGAGAAAAAACATAATATGTGCTTGTATTTTGTTCATTTCCTATTTAAAATGAAAACGTTTGAAAGTGTCATTGTATTGCGAAGATACATTTTTATCGTATAGCATCTATATATTGTGTACAACAAAATGAATTAGGTACGACATGTGTTTTGATTACTCGATGTTATAAATGTTAAGGTTTGAATCGATCACATTTCAAACAGAAACGATTTATATAAATTAAATTAAATTCGTTCCCAACGGAACGACGAAAATAATAATTGTTCACACGTGATTTACAATATTTTCGTGTTAATTGGTTCTTCCAACTAGTCATTGTATTCGGTAATCAAATGGTATAATACGTTTAGCCAAAAAGAAAAATAATCGAATATCTCGATCGTATTGAAGTGAAGCGATATTAAAGTATTAACGTTGGCAAGCATTTGCAATGAAAACGTATTTGTATCGTTAACGGAATTTTACATCCAGGAAATATTTAAATATTTATGCATGCAGTTATACAATGAATTCTATTATTGTTGCAGTAATTTACTCTATAAGGCCGTTGTACGTTGAAAACTACTTCTAGTCGTAAAAAGTAAATATTTGAATTGAATTAAACTATATTTTATATATATAAATTGTGCGTGCGCACGTATTGAACAAGAACGTTTGTCTGAAAAGGACCTTCGCCACCGCCAGCCCGTGTGTATTATTCATATCGGACTAAGTGTTTGTTTCCCCGTTGGAGTGCCCGTGAAACCTGTGGAACGCAACAGTAAATGTACTAGAGTATTACGTTTTATCCGTCTTTCGTCGTTCGTTCCCGCATTCAAATTCGCCGTCCCGTGTTTTATCAGCGCCGCATAATAATATACGAATTCACGTTTTCGTGGTTCGTAAATCTAGTTTTAGACGTGGCGTGAATGGTTTACAACTACGGTCTTACATGGTATGTGCACCACGTGTAGAAAATATTACAAATAATAACGATACCGCTAAACAATAATAATAGCCTCGAAAATTCAAGCACGATGATGATACACGCAAATATACTGCTGTGTATAGTATGCGGGTGAAAACACTGCTACCGTTTCACTTGTATAATTAATCTTCCGCCCGGTCGGACTAATTAGTGTTCAACTACACAAGAGATTTCCAGTCAGTTTTTGTCTCGGTAATCCATTATTATTGGCGCTATAAAACAGGCTACTGCAGGTCACTGCGCCGTCACCGATCAATTGAAATATCATTTTGTCACAACCCCCTCGCCCCGACAGGCCACGCTCTTTGTTTATCATTGAACCTTTTTATATATTTTCAACTCTCATTAGGCTGACGTTTAAATTAGTCTGGCAAGTGAATCTTTTTGCAGAGGAATATTGACACCTCACAACATCTGTTAGGGACAATTGATGTTTTTTGTAGTTTGGTTTCAAACGATTTTTCCTTTCCACCTTATTATATGTAAACGTTTCTGAGTAAAAAAAAAAAAATAATAAAAAAATAAAAAAAATACGGTATATGTATAAAATATTCGGCATCCAAACAGAATTTGATCAAAGTTAAATTTTGATGTTATAAAAGTACACTAGGAGAGAGCGAGGGCGAGAAAAAGGGAGAGAAAGAGTTCGTAATATTTTTCCAATATGAAAATGCTTTTATTTTGAAATGTTAACAAAATTTATTATATACATATCTAATAATTTTCATTACAGTAATGTTAAAACGTCATGTTTTGATATTTCAAATTGCAATTGATTGAGAATTAATTAATTCGGCATAAATACTATTTTCAAATTATAAATAAAATTTAATATAACCAAAAAATTATATTTAGAAAATCAGATTTTGCATATTTTAGGTTTTTTACATAATTATGGAATATTTTAGAATTTTGGCTATTTTTAAATACTATTTTAATTTAGTATGTACTAAAATATTACAAAATATTAATGTTACAAATTGTAATACAACTTTTTTTTTAAAAATTTCCATTTATTCGTGCATTATAAAATATTTTTTTACAGTTAATGAATTATGAGAGATTACATTTTTAATTGTTCGTACTTATAACTTAATAATTATTTATGAACGTTAAATACAACAAATTGATAATCATAATGGCTTTAATTCAATTGTTTTGTTATTTTTGTTTTCCGAGTAGATACGATTTGTAATTATAAAGCATATACAATAAATAAATTACATATTATAGTTACCACCAATTACCAGTTATTATTGAACTGTAACAATATTTATCTATATTTATGTTAATATTTATGCGGAAACATCTAATATTTTGACGAGAAAATAATTTTAACACATAAAATAAACAAAAAATATGAGAAATATGTCGGAATGTTATTAATATAAAATTGCATTCAATAATAATGCGATAGTAATCTACGTAAACGATTTATAGACTGACGATACGATAACGAGAAGCAGTTGAAGTTGAATTTAGCTGTCACTTAAAAACAATGCTTGAGAAATTCATCAAGTGACTTTTATACGTTTCGCGTATATTGCAGTCAATAATAATATGAAATATGACACGTTTCATAAATTGTATTACAATCGCAAGTATTCGCTTGACAACAAATAGTATATCGAATATGTTTTCTTACGAGATGATTGACGAGGAGTGCTCACTATCTGTCACAGGGAAAATATCTTTTTTCCGCGATAACCTATCAGACAGCAATCACGCAACGTTGTTGTTTTTTTTTTTCACAGGGGCGGTTTGTATAGATGTCGGATAAACGCAGAAACACGTCGGTCTGACGCGGTGAACTCGGTGGTATTAATCCGTCCGATAAACAGCACTAGTGTACAACACGAAGGATATTGATGGAGGAACTTGTCTAATTTATTATCGCAAACGTATTTTAAATGTTCGGCGAGGTTCACTTTTGCAAATTAAAATCCGAATAGGCCATATTTTACCGGGGTAATCCGTTGGCTTAAGGTGTCGTGCCGAACACACAGGCCGACCGTCTTAAAGGAAAAACGGGTCGTATACATAAACAACTGTTTTAGTACCACGTCGTCATCGGCGGGGATCAGTATGTCCCCCTATTCCCCGGTCTTCAGCCCATCGCCACGTAACGCCCGGCTCTAAAAACAATTTTATACACGGGCAGGGCTTCGACGACAACGGGTGCGCGATTCCATCAATATGGACTGTTTGAACGCATCCCTTGTATAGGACACTTGTGCACATAACCTAGAGGATCGTGCGGCCTCGATGTGCATATCTATACGTACGAAGAAAATAAATCACTAGCTGATTAAAGTTTTGATCCTCTCGCACAATGTTGCACGCCAGACCGAAGATTTCTTCCAAGAAAACGTTTCAGTTCTAAAGTTTATACACGCACAGTGTACATATAATATTATATTGGTATATATATATATAAATATATTTATTTATTGAGGATTTCAATAATGCAAGCACGACTTAATCCAGACAAATGTACATGGTTATAAATGGGATTATTGTTATGAACAAAACAAATACGATCACGGCGGTTGGCTAACCATCATTCGTATTTTCAATGAGCATTAAACATAAAACGGTTTTAAAAGAAAAGTAAAAAAATGTAACTTTTCGCCAGAAAATATATGCGCACACGCAGTATAACAGTAAGACAATGTCCTTTGATATATTCTGCCACAGCGCTCATTTTGATGATAATTTCCAAATAACCTTCATGCGTATATACGTATACGGTACTTTTGACTTGCGGTAATATTAAACGAAGAAAAATACTGTTCGTCTTCACCGAAGAAGTCGTTAAACGTGACACTGCTGGAGATGTTTCGAAAACTTTTTGATAAATCTTTATAATTCCTCATTTGCTACTCGATTTAAACGTTAACATCCGAGCAAAGTGTTTCTATTTTTTTTAATTACTAGATTTATGAAAGGACGGATTCTCGTTCTTAAAAACTAATTTTGGGCAAATTTCGAGTGAGGGACCAGTCGCACTCCGGTTATCTTAAATGTGTTTGGTGTTTTTTTATACTCGTGACACGTCTACTACTTTACTATTTCCTTTGCAAGAATAATTATAACACCACCCCCTAAGACATAGGGATTTCTTATATTCAACACAACATAACACATTGGAAACAATAGTAACTATACAAAAATAACTAATAATAAGAAGAAAAGAAACGGAGTCAACGGCGTTGATGTTGCTTTCGGTCCAATTCCAAGCGTTTGGCCACTTCATCGTCGCGTCGTCGCGCGGTAATATAAAGTCGATTAAAATACCAAGCGCCTTCGTCGGCCAACAGTTTTACGACGCAGATTTAGGTGTTGAGATACATATAGTAATTGCCAGTAAACAGTGCTAGAGACGGGCTCTTAATCACTACTGTTTCACGGGTATTAAAATTGCGAAACGACATGTATAAAAGTGTCAAGCCAACCAAATACCCTGTACTCGATGCTGATCAGAGTGAAACGGTAAACTGAAAAACAGCGAATGTAAGACTATTACTTACGCTGAATCTTGGGTAAAATCAAAAGTATAACATTATTGAAAATACAGAAAGATTTATAGTACAGAAAAAAATCTAAACCAAACATATTTTGAGACGTTGTAAGCATATGAAAATGACGCATTCGAAACTCTTGTATAGGGAAAATTATAAATGACGCAAGATTCGAAACCTTAAAGGAAGTTAGAGAGAAGGCATGTAATCGACTAAAGTGAAGAATCCGAATTATAGATCAACGTATGGGTTGAAAAAACTTAATTTTATTCGACACTATCAATATTACATAATATTTGAACATTATAGGTTTAGCATTGATAAATTATAATAATGTGGTTCTAGTTAGACATCATTAAATACAACGCGGTTTGGTCAAAACATTATGCGATCACTCTGTAAGATTGTTTAGGTACATCGTTTGGAATTCAGATAATGCGCATATATATTTTGTTATAATAATATTATGAGTATACATTATTCGGGTACTGTCGTTGACAGTTATAATATTAGTATATTCAGATTATATAACATTACATACTCTACGTCGAGCAAGAGAAACCGTGTCGACATCGAAGAATATATCGTATCGTTTGCAATAATTAAGTCCCTGGTACTGTTTTGTACACATCGTCATATTAATTTGAAAACTTATATTGTTTTCATTGCAATTATGCGAAAAAACATTACCGCAGTATTCATTTTTTATCTTTATAATTATAAAGTTACACGAGACCGAGAACGAGACGGAATGAAAAAAAAAACAGTCGTTGGCAGAATGGAACGAAGTTTTTGTTCACATAGCCACAAACAATTACGTATTAAATAGTATTGTCATCGCACGCGACAAATGGCCCGATTAAACGAATGAAAATTTATTTTACTCGTTCAAAATTGAATGGAGTTTTCGACAGGATTTTTGAAATTTGGCATGACGATCTCAGACGAAAATTAACTTTATTTTCACGTCATTTTCGACGTACAAGAAAAGCATACAACAATATTAGTACCAATAACACGTAGTTATGCTATCCAAAAACTATAAATTTATCGAAAAATCTTACCTTTGCTGACACCCGTAAATTTATCCCTGAGCAAGTTCAACTGGTACACGCGGCCAAACTCACCAAACATATCAGTCAGGTCCTGTTCGTTCATCGCCCTCGGTATCTGGCCAACGAACATTTTTATGTAATCCGGTTCCGGTTGTTCCGTTTCGTTGCTACCGTCGACCGTAGACGCGCAAGGGGTAGGCATGATCATTTCGGAATCGCTGAGAAATAAAATAAATGGAAATAACGATATAATTACAACTATAACAATTATAATAATTATAATTAAAATGTTTTTCACCGTTACTTAAAAAACAATTTTTAATTGTGGCCACATAGGTATATTTTACTACTGTATAATAATAGGAAATAACAGAAGAAAAAATGTCACACGATTTTTAAAATCATACAAAAATGAAAAAGTTTTATTACACGATGTGTATGCATTTATCTGTGCGTCGTTGATAAGCGATTTATTTTATTAGATGAAATTATTCCAATCTTAAAATACGCTCGTTTTGTATTATACATTGTACATAATACAATAAATATGTACATTGTATATTTCATATTACTAATTCACGAAATTTATCGCAATAACATAATTATTTCATATACGATAATCCCAATATGGCATTATTTTTCTTTGTTTAAACTTAGATGATTTTTTCTGTGCATATTTATAATGTCGGGAGGGTGTTTGAGGAGAGCGTCAGTTATAGATAAATTCAATATTTACTAATCGTGGGCGTTGTCTTCTATGATTTCGTCGTCTAAAAAATATTATTACCAATGTAAATTTCCGAAAAGTTGATGTTACAAATTGGCGAATACCTGGTAAAATTTCAGGTACGCAAGATAGGTTATGCAAGATGGTATAAATATAATAATTACAATATTTACAGTAATGAGAGTATAATAACTTTTATTATTTTTCATTTTGTTCGCAATAGAAACGTTATTGGCTGGTCTTGCAAGTCGTATATAATTTCACCTGACTTGTATTATATTATATTCAAAAGGTTTACCGAAAATTGTATTTCCAAACGACCTCCGGAAGATTGGTCGTCAGACCGACAGTAAAGACAGTCCTCCCCCCCTTCCGTACCGTATTCAATCGCAAAGAGGCTTATGATAAGATTTCGACAACGACTGTTGCACGGAATGGGTTTACGAAGTAGTAGCAGCGCGAGTAACTAATCAATCGACGAGCACTATACACGTCGACCGAATGTCACCTGATCCGGCTAAATCCATTTGACATTACGTATCATCATTATTATCATCATCATTACCATCATCATCATCATTATTATCACTGCACGTTATTTTACGTTGTAATAAAATCGGCAGGATGAAAACGTTGACGTTGGCGCACAAAAAAAAAGAAAAAAGAAAAAGGAGATTAATAATTTGTGGCCCACATTTATTTGTATTGTCATCGTCGATCGCGAACGTCTTTTTCGCTATTATCAAACTTTCAACCGAAATCGTATCCGTGTATTGTACTAATATGTTCTGCGATTTCCCGTTGCGTTGTCCCGGGAAGGACGGTTGATAGGTTATTTTTTCACTCACGAAAAAGTATCGCGATCCCGTGTGTGAAAGGCGCGCACGTACGGTGCAGTTGTACGGGATTACAGGATCGTAGTTAAGTTCGAGGGAGTAGAAGAGATCACCCCCCATTCTTCCAAAGATCGTGATGAAGTGAACACGAATTGAGATAAACGGTGCTGACCACTTAATTGCACGTCTTGTAAGTACCCGAACATTTTGTAGAATGTTAATAGTCACCTCTTCCGGAAAAAAAAAAAAAACATCAAATTTTAACCGGTTGAAAAGCAGTTAGTTTTCTATGTTGTCAGGAGCGTTAGCGAGTCTTCCTACGCCACTGACCCGGGCGGCAGTACGACGGGCCGCCGCAACGTCGCGGGGACTTGTTGTAGCCACTGCTGCTCACCGTCGTCGCGTTCCATTGTGCGCCGCCCCCGCGTCCTTATCAGCCCGTACACACACGAGTACCGAAATTGCATATGCATGAACGCCTCGTAATGATCGGACGAATAGAACCGAATATCATCCCGTCGTATGCGCGGCGATGTACGATAATAACAATGCTTCTCCACTGTGTAAAGCGGTGATGTGACATTTATGTACATTTGTTTATTTAAAATATTCACACACGCACACACGCACAAATCATTTCCGTACGGTTGAACGCGACGAAAACACGTGGTAATCGACACGTCGACTATATAGCATAGGTTGAACTTTGAATCGAATGGTAACATTATTTCACAGCACACCTGCCGTGCGCACTCGAGTTATCGCGATGTTGCGACATATCGATACATTTTTTTGCTTCTCGGACGGAAACGTGATATGGTTATTTGGGTATTATACACCGCATACCGTAATGGTTACTGTACAGTGTGTGTACTGTATATATTACAATATCCTTTCTTCCTTTCGATCGTAGAGGATTCTACTGCATAATAGAATCCGAAAGATAGGGTTTTTAATTAAAAAAAAAAAAAAAAAAAAATGTATAAAATAAATGAACAAGTAATAAGTGTATATTTATGAATCGAATAATAAAAGTAGATACTACAGTTTTACAGAAGCTAGATGGCCTCATCTCTATATTATATATCATGTTATTTTTAATTACAATGCTAATTTTTTTTTTCTTATTAGCGCAGATTATAAATTCAATTGTAAAAAGGAAAGGAAAAAAAAATTGAAGTAGTGTCGATGGGCTTCACTAAAGTCTTCAAACCTTGTAAAAAAACACTTCACTTATTGTTTTATTATACTGCAGATTGCAAATACATATTTATATTAATAATAACAAAATTTAAGAAAAGAGAGAAAAAATAGCATCTATGTACAGTGTACACGGTTGTATAAGGAATTTAGCGATTTACATTAAATGTATCAAATGTTATTCTTTGTACTATCAAATTTTGAAATTATAAACAATAGCTTCTATTATAATAATTGTATAGAGTAAATATTTCAATGGTTGTGCTCTGTTTATGTATGTATACGGGTATTTGACATGAGGGGAAGTATAATTGTTACGACTGTCGGCTATTATGTTATATCGAATAAAATAAACAGTGTTTTATGTTTTGTTTGTGATTAAATTTTATTTGTTTATTTTTTTTATATAAAATTAACATAATATGCATGGTTTAATCTTTCGTTTCTCAGATGAGCAATTAGCTATGAACAATAAGTCAATGTTCGAAGATTGAAAAAAATGAATTTAAGCACGAATAATTTTTAAAAAAAAATTGATTTTGACATACTGCACAGTTTAGAAAAAAAATTAATTAAAATCTGACAGAACGGCTATTACAGCGTCACTGCATATACATACAAGTAGGTGTAGGTAGATAGGCCTACCGGGAACCCTGGGAAAACGGATTTTCTCGGTAGGACTTCATATATATTTAAACTCAGAGGTACCAATCCCGCGGACTAGTAGGAGAAAAAAAAATTGTTATTTTATAATATTTGTACCAGCATATTAATATTGAAAGCAATTATTCAAGATTCGAAAAGCATAATTAAGAGATTCTACATGTCTGTACCCTTATAATTTCAAACTAGACGTGACACTTCCAAAAAACATAAATTGATGCGAATGACAAGATTTTCAAATATTGTCCAGAAATTATGTATGAAGACTTCCGAGATTAATACACAGACTCAATATCAAAATGAAAAGATATAAAAAAAAAATTGATTGTGTGTATAAGTACTAAAAGACCTTGATGACAATATGTCAATATTGACGGTAATAACAAAAATAATTAATATTTCTAAATTTGATAATGTATTTAATATTCATAATATAATTTTAAATTTGTATTCTTATCATGTTAAGTGATGATGCAGGTTTAGTATCATGTAGCCATAGTCCAAATAGTAATGTAAAATATTGTGCTGATGAAGTAAAACTTATATAAAAATGCATATCCCAGTCTTTTCATTGCTTAAAAACTAATTTTAACATTTCCTGTAACGCAAGTAGAGTATAAAAGAAGTTTTTTGAAGTTGAAAAAACACTTAAGAAATTTATTGGGCCAAGAAATGTTGGAATGTTTTATGTTTTTGAATGTAAAAAAAAGATTTACTGAATAAAATTGATTCAAATTATATTGTTCAGAAATTAGGTGCTAGAAGTAGTTCACTGAATAAACTGTTACCATTTTAATATTTGATTATCCAACATAAATTATACAAATGATTAATATATCTTTAATATACATTAATTGTAAAATATAGCGAGTAAAGTGATCATCTATATACTTATACATATACACAGTGGCGTAATTAGGAATTTCGTTTGGGGGGATTAAAGGTTTTAGCAAAATCTGTACACCTTATACAGTAACCCCATAGCCCAACAGAATAATTCAAATTTTAATAATAATAATAATAGTAATCGTAATAATAATAATAATAATGATAATAATCATATTATCACAATATAATAAATAAATAAAAATTACATAAAAAAAGTTTTTGGGGGGATCCATCCCTCTAATCCCCCCTAATTACGCCCCTGTATATACAGGTTAGTGGCTCAACTAGAACTAAATCTTGGAGGGGTAGACAACAGCTTTAACTCAATATTATATCAAAGGTGATATTTATACAATTTTGTTTGTTTTGAGGGCTAAAAGCAATGTTGGTTTTATAAAACAACCATTGGTTACGAGTTTGTTTAGAAAGGAGGCTAAACCTCCACTCTATTTTCACCTATGATGTAGAGCCTTGTTTCATGTGGCCCTAATAAATAAATCCCATTAAAAATCTAAAAATAAAATACCCAACCACCCATGTATACACAAGTACGTACCCGTGGTATAAACAACTTTGATTTGTCGATCAGTAAATTAATCTTGAACTGAGTAGGTGTACTTTAAGTTTAAACCAATATATTATTAAAATACGTGTTCACCATTTGCACCGTTAAATGTACTGTTTTTTATTGCACATTGTTGTAACCGTTCCGACAGGGATAATAATAATACGTTATGTAATTTATAGCCGTTGTCGTTACGAACATCATATTATTCGGAATATTTGTTTTAAATGAAAAACGTAATACAATTGTTCATGTGAGGTATGCACGGTTGTTTGTGATTTATTATTTATTAAAGAGACCGACGCGTATACGTCGGTGGCTGATATTTCAATGATACAGAACGTACGTCAGTAATGAACTCTTTTATTATTTATTCGCAAGAGGTTTTCATATGTTTATTAAAAAAAACCACTTCGATTCGCCATTTAATGTCAAATGGCGGTCGAGTTAACTATCTTTGTCAATGCTATCGAGTTCATGCACGTGAAACATTAGCTAAACAATAGCTTTTGTTATTCGACCGTATTTTTGGTTTTAAACCTTATTATGTTCCATTGAGTAACTCACCATTAAATACATTATTTTAGTGTTAAATTTAAAAATACTTGCTCGCATTGATAGAACGTGATAACCGTGCGGCAGTGCGCTAAAATTAAATGACATATTATCACGACTGCTGAATAGGTGACGGTGGTGATGTGTTTGAGAAAAATATATTTTTACGCCAGCCATAGCTTATAATTTTTTATTTTAATATATCCAACATTTCCGAGGCCATCACGAGTTTCGACCAATGATTAAATATTTCGTTGTGTAGATCAGAAGAGATAAATCATTTTTCTCGTATATGTGTAAATACTGCGTTTACGTTAAGCAACATGGCCCGTATCGTTCGATGAATGCAATCATTTATGATGGCTTAAGCTTACATAGTGCCAAGAGAATAAGGGAATAATAATACAAAAAAAAAAAAAAAACAGTATTACCATCATCATCGATCGAATGCACTAATTAGTATTATTTTATAACGGTAAACGCAGTCTTATGACTAATTTTAAATTTTAATAAACGAATTATAAGGATATTATTCAAAGAAGAAAAAACCGTATCCAACGAACCCTTTTGGATCTTTTATATTCGTATCTAATTATTTTTTCCCGAACATTAGAAGATTATGCGTATTATCAATGTGACATTGTAGGATTAAGCCTCAGCGTATTTTCATAATTGTTCAATTATTAACATACAAATTAAAACGTAATCTGCCCGGATTTAATGTGACAAATAAATTTTACGATGACATCGTTTATAATAGTCGCTAAAATGAAAGTAATTTTTATAAATTGAGGTCGCATACCAAGAATTACGGAGACGACGAGTTCAGTGGGTTTTTTTCTTGGTGAAAAGTTTTTGATTTATTCAAATTTTAATGATTTATAGTACATTGTCAGAATTTGCGTTGAGCACTAAACGTGCACGCGGGCTTCATTATATATAGCGAATTTATCAGTTTTCAGTTATTTGAGAAAAAAACTCATCTCAAAATTAAAGCAACTAATCAAAATAGTATTGTTATATTGACGACAAGAGTTTTCATTTTAAATTTTGATAAATCAATACTTTTAACACTAATATAATAATAACTATACGCTATGTAGTGTAACGAGTTTTCAAAGCTGAATAACAAAATTATATTAACAGTAGCGAAAAATATTACATCTGATCGTCGAATAAGAAGTGAAAAAATGAATACATTGGTCGACTGTACATAACAGTTTGAGCCAAAAAATTGTATGAAAATGGTAATTATTTTCTTCAGAAATGTTTTGAAAACATGTCGATTGCTGTGTGGTCAGACAGTGAGGAGATGGCGCGATCTCCTCGTTTTATCTCAGACCACGGATTTTGCGTGATAAATTCAACGAGCATTTTAACAATTTTAATGATGATGGAAATAATAATAATAATAATAGTTATATTAATAATATATATATATATAAATATAATAAAAACAATAGTTATATTTTCCATGTCTGGGGGTTAAGAAGATATTCTGAGAAAACTTTGGTTTTCGTCTTTTAATTTTTGTTTTGACACTATTTTGGATTTTCATAATAGCTATATTATAATTTGACAACAGTTATTTTTTTATATAGATACCTTTACAAATAACGGATGGGTGGTGAGAATATTACTCGTCGATCATGAATACAACGACACAATGAGATGGCACGAGAGAACTCAATGAATAACGTTTATGATAATAGAGGCCACAAGTTCGTCGCGCATATTACATGAATTCGTTCGGGATTATCATCGTCATTGTTGTAATTCGTCCTGGAAACAAAGAGGTTATGTACCTACTTGCCTATACCAAGACCCTTTTGTTCCTTCTCGCAAAACGTTAAAATTCCCGTGCGTACAACCAAAAAGAATCGTTAATACCTACTAGGAGCTTTCATCCCCTGTTAGATAACCCACGAACGTGGTTCTTCACCATGTTCTGCTCTCTTTCACCTTCTCATGAAAATTATTTTAATATAAGTTTACATTTTATATATTAGGTGATAAAATACATTCTTACAATATTATGAATAGAGTCTATAGATAAATAATCGTATCGTTCTACATCAATGGAATTTAAAATCTGTAAATTTAACAGTTTCTATGCTAAATCCTATATGGTTAAAAACTAATTGGGCTAAAAACTAGATAATATAATAAAATACTAAAAGTATAAATAAACAATATTTAATTAATTATACCTCTTTGAAGACATCTGAAGGCGAATAAATGGCTTCTCACCACAAATGATTTACGGTCAATTATTTAGTACTAACTCATAAGTTTATTGTACCAAATATGTGATAAGATTATATACTTTGTACTTCATTGATTTTTAAATTAAGTATATAGTATTATAGATTATACTAGATTCGTATAAAGTAATTAAAATGAACATAGCTTGATGATTATTAAAAGTAATATGTATTAATGGAATGTAATTTTATTGTTCGATTAATATAAAATAAAATTATTAAAACGTCAGTAGACATAATAAAATGTTTGAATACTTTAATAACCAAAACTAACAATTTGAAAATGTGTTTAAAAATGATAATATTCTTAACATTTTGAAAAATATCTACTTTTGTTTGGAGAAATATGATAATTTTAAATTTTTTAAATTTTTAAATAACGAACATTCAATATCAATATAATGTCATTGATAAACAATAAGTAAATTTGATTTGTATAATGTTTATATACGTAAAACGCTTAATTACCACAGAGAGAAAATACCGAATTGGTAATTATTTTTAGTTTAAATTAATTGAATCACCGTTTAAATTTAAATATGAATGGTGAATTTTTAAGAGATCGTTATTAAATATATTAAAAATAGATGATTTTTGAGTTCAATTAAGTTGTGATCAAGTATATTATAGTATACGATACTAATCTTAGAGTAATAAATATTAACTTCTGAATTGTTGTTAACGATTAGCTAGGATGGTAACGTATCATTCTATATTGTATCATTGATAATACGTTGTTTGATAAGTTATTTTTATTTTCGAGACCCTAGATGTCTATGTTTCAAGCGTTCTTTTAAAATATAAATAAAAGTTGAATTTATTACATTTTTTCTTTTGAAATTAGATGGAAATAAATGCATTAGAACGGTCAGTAGTTAAAATAATAAAGTACATTTTTAAACACCCTATTATAATAGTATAATATATTGTAGTAAAAAAAAAAAAAAAATGTAAATTAACATAAAAAAAATGTATAAATAACAATGTCAACGGGTAAAGTTTTAACAAATTAATTTTTTATACTCGTATTTAAACTCGGTAAAGTTTGATGTTTCTATCAGTTTAGTACAAGTAATTCGAGAAGAAAACATTAATTATAAATTATACTTATCAACGAGAATGTACTTTTCAGAACCGATTCATAGGCCTATAGATAGTTTTAGCTGGACCTCTGTTTTCCCTGGCGTGATTATCAATTCTGCCGACAAACAACAAATCTAATAAAAGTTTCGTAAACTGGTGCCTTCAAGGTTAGCTAAACAAAGATGGATAACATGTTATAGCAATGGTCTTCAATCTATTCAAATATGTAAGATTCGAAATTTTAAGTTTCTGGTGATCGACATCTAGGAGATTCTAAGAAGAGATATACTTGATGAGCAAAAAAGAAAAATTCCATTAATTATTCGTCGCTTCTTCATAATAATAATAATAATCTAATATTCTAATAGTACACAATAAAAGTAAAAAAAAAATATATATATATATAAGTTTATTAATGGCATTGGTTTTCTGCAAGACCAATTCCAAAACTTATTATTATGATCGGCTTATATTCCATATTAAATCGACCATTCAATCGTGATCGACTGGTTGGGACACTAAAGTCTTGTCAGTGCATAGTTCATAATCCAAACAAGTATACATGTAATTATAAAATACAACAATTTATATTGTATCCTGATTCATCGCGGTGGTGCCATCCGTTTTATCTTTCTGAAGAATATCAACTCAACAGTAATTCGTCGTCCATTCGTGAAGACCGACACTGTGCATTGCGTCATCCTGCACAGGCCAACATCAAGTTTACTCGCGGCAGAAACGTACTTATGGTACGAGTGAATGAATAAATGATACAAATGAAACGTATTTATTCGCATAACGCGCGTCCCGCGGAGACCAAATACGACAAAAAAAATGTTATTAAAAATGCATAATATACCGTCAACGGACAAGAGTAGATTTAAATGTAGGCGCAGATAGATAGTGAGAGACAGGGACATACACCGGGAAAGTTGGGGCCAGAGAGAAAAATACCATGAAGAGGGACGGTGTCCGTCGTATCGCGTAAAAATGTTTCTATTGTTGTCGTTTGAAATACATTTATTATTTAACGATTGCGTTGTACACCCTATCGTCATGTCGAGCGTCACAAAGATTATTACTCATTATTATTATTATCATCGACGTTAAAGGGGGTTGTTCATATAGGAGCATCTTCAAACCCAGGCTATGGGGAGGGCGAAATGATAAAAAAATTGATATTAATTAACATGGGATTCAGATACAGAGTATAGAAACCATTTTTTTCATCTTTTGGAATTGAGAACTAGTCTCCATTACAAAACATTTGTGTCACTGAAATGTTACATTATTAAAAACAATCACCGTAGCATAAAAATGTATTTTATGCGTTCATATATCAAAATCTTTACAAATTCTTTTCTTAGCAAAATGGTCCATTATTTTTTCTACATTTAATCTGCCTGTAAATATGCAAAATCACCAAACCTGTTAATATACTTTGGCCCATTTCACTTTTTGTCCAAGAATTATTCTATGAGTGTATTGTATATATATTATATTATATATATATATATATATTATGATCGCGAATACGAATTTATGATAGCAAAATATAGCAAAAAATAAAAAAAAAAGTCAAGTAATTTAATATAAATTATAAAATTGACCAATTACTATGTAAGTTAGTCCAACTCACAAAGGGGAGCGATCACTCCATGATCACCCCCTCTCTATTAGGACGTCTCTGTATTCACACTAAGTATTATATTGTCCTTTTCGCTTGGAAATGGAAAAAAATCACGAAAAATAAAATCCAATACGGACAGGAAATTCCATTTTTAATTACACTACTACGTCATAGTGTGACAGTGAATTTATAACGTATGAAAATTATATATCACGATATTCTTTGACGAGTAAAAGTAAGAACCAAAATGTAAATGATTAAAAACTCGAATTTAAAACGAATTTCACGGTGCGAATAATAATAACAATAGTAACATACGTACTATGTTTCTATGTATCTAATTAATGTTTGACTGTATAAAAGGTACCTTCATACAGTTAGTGTATAATATTCATAGTATGTATATTCGTATAGCATTGTTTTCCGAGCGAACACGCGTGTGCGCGTCACGTATTATATAGGCATATATGATTTAATTAAATTAATTATTCAATAATTGTTTTAGATTTCTTTCTATTTAATTATTATAAAATCGTTAACGAAATTCACTTTTCGTTCAAATTATTTTACCAACTCTTACCCGTTTGATACGAATAAATTTAACTAAAATGAAAAACCAACATATTTCATTGACATTTAATGCTGATTTTTATATTTTAATTAAAAATTATAGATTTACATTGATATATATGATAAACATTTAAGTCCTTTTTTTAAGTTTTATTTTTAAGTCTCATTTTTTATTCCGAATTCGGCGTTCAAATTATTACATTTTAAATTTACGTTAAACCATTTTCATTTTTTTTTTTTTTTTTGAAAAATTGATTTTTCAGATAATTTTATTATTATTCTATATTTTCATATTCGTACTGTCTTTTTGATTAATCGTTTAATAGGAGAATCACGAAAATCGATGGGCTGGAATATTTCTTATGGGCCATATACACTTAAAATAATTATCAGCATAATTTAAATAAAAAAAATGGTATGATTAATTACACAAGGGGAAAACAATTTTCTTTTTTACGAAAGTTATTTCATAGAGTTATTAAAATAAATTCATTTTTTCATTTAAGTTCTCAGGGCTGTCATGATTAGATTGTGATTAAATATTGATTCCTAATATTCATTGAGGTTAATAAGCAATCAATTTCTCAGTCTCAACATGATATGGTGCTCTCGTGATAATATCCGATTGACAATTATACTATGTTTACGACATATTGTAAAATGTAGCGATATTAATTACATTCATTTGAACTGATATGGTTATAATCCTATTAATTATTATAATTTTAATACTTTTTTTATTTTTGATGCACATAAACAAGATACCTTATTTACATTCACATAAATATCAAAAGTGTAAATGAGTAGTTTTATATTTACTAAAACAGAGACTTTAGTTTCATAAAAATATATAAACGTATTAAAAGTCATACATATTAACATATTAAGAACTCTATCCAAATGCGTTGAGTGAAAAATAATCTCAAAGTTTATATTAATTTGTTTTGTAAATAAGCATTTTAAAATTATTATACGAGTACATTTTTTATCGTAAGAATTGACAGAGTTTCTTAAAAAACAAATACACCGATTGAAGGTTAATACTAGAGATTATAGGTAAAAGCAAAATTCGTGCAAAGTAACGAGCGTAATAGTAGGACGTAATTAAAGCAGATTAAATCGATGGCGATGTAAATCGTTAAAAAATTAACTATAGAAACACGTAAATTTCTCGACAATAATAATAATAATAATAATCTTAATACAAAATTCGGTCACGTGCCGTCTGGAGCAAATGCGATTTTCATGTACCATTAATACAAAAGCTCACGTCCGCTGATTTTTGCCCATTAAATGTATGCCTGACGGGCGCGTACCCACCACCACCACCGCCATTACCATCGTCATTACTACTATTACCCCCGTAGTGGTCGTTACCTTTACGCGCGTGCGCACAAATACACACACACACGCACACGCACGCGCACACACACACATATACTGGCCAAATGCACATGCATTATTCCTGTCAATTGTCCAGGATTTTCGTAAGTTTTAAGTCATCACTCCTCCCTTGGTCATTACTCCCTTGTACGTACGTCCATCATCGTCGACCTTATTACCCGCTCTTCTTAGCAGTTGTCCTTTCCGAATTTAATATAATGACATATTTATTACAGTGCTATCGGTGGAGCTTAAATGTGCAGCACACACATAAAGGACACTTTATATATACATTATACATGGAGACCGGTATTTCCGTTAAACTATTCTGACGCTTATCTCCAAGACGAATCAGTATTTGGTTTTAATCCCCACGGGCGAATGACTATCGGAAACCGGCTGGGGACGCGAAGGGATGACGTATGTGGACGTTCTTCCTCCAGTATTCATCACGAATTGTCTCTACAGCCGTAGGGCTGACAGCACTGCTATCTATAATTTATGCGAATTAAATACGTATATATATTGTACGCGTATGCATATAGCCATGCGTTGCTATGTCAATTTGCACACTTTACGCGATTTGACACCCTATTCCACCCGATTGATTTGCGACACCTTTTCCACCGAACGATGATGTCTGAAATTCGTATTAAACGCTTGTGATGTGATGTATACGATGGCCAAAGAAAATAAATCATTATAACCCAGGAGTGACTAGCCTATGTTGTACGAACGTAATGTGACACACCACCTTATGAGGTATTTAAAAATTAGTATTTGGAAACTATAAATTCATAACGTTTATAACTTAAAATTGTTATTTTAGATACGCATCAATCAGTTTAATTTAAAAGTAAATATTTGATAAAAAAATAGAGAGAAATATCTTTGACAATCCCGAAAATCAAATTTGTGTAATAGAGGAAAATTAGTTTCACTAATTTGTTGCTTTGTTATAGGCGCACGTAAATACTTTTAATGAAAAATGCACATTGTCCCTCCAAACATGTTCGTCATTTTTAAAACGATTTTACACAAAACACTATTTTAATCAGCAATTATTAAAATCGATAAAATAAAATGTTATAACAAGCATAAAAAGGAAAAGCACTCCTAACTACATTGGATACAACAACATTTTCCGAAACCAATATATAATCCCAACCAACATAACCAAGAATCAAATACCACCCATACACGAAACCTTCACCCACTTGTGCACAAAGTTTAAAATCCACTCATTTATTAAAAATAAAATAACATTCCCAAAATTTCCACCTTGGCTTTGGAAAATCCACATAAATACCGAATTAACCAAGTATAATAAGCAAGAAACAAATTCGATAATTATCACGTCCCACTTCAAAGAAATCATCCAGAATAAATACTCCAATTTTTCGCAAATTTACACCGACGCATCTAAATCTCATCACGGAACTGGTTTTGCAATCATCAAAGAAGAAACCGAAATTTTACATAAGCTTCCTCCGGAGAGCAGCATTTTTACAGCAGAAAACTATGCCATCTTAGAAGCTATCAAATCAACAAACCTAACACCCTCTAATAACAATATTTAAATTGTAAGTGACTCTTTTAGTGCTTTCCTTGCTCTCCTAAACCCCTTCTCGACAAATTAAATAACCCAGAATATCCAAACCGAACTATATTCAACAAAAAAAAAAATTTAGAATTTATGCGGGTTCCCTCACACACCGGCATTGCCGGTAACGAGATGGCCGATAAGTCAGCAGACAAAGCAGCTAAAACCATCTTACATCCAACAATCACTGACATACCGACTAACGACATAAATACTTCCATTAGAAACAAAATAAATATGACATGGCAAAGTTACTGGGATTCTGTTCCACCTTCCAACAAATTAAAAAAAATCAAAAAATCCACTCAAAAGTGGCACCATCTTCATAATTTAAACAGACGACAAGAAGTCACTCTAGCCAGAGTTAGAATTGGACATTCTTTTCTGACCCATTCTTTCTTAATCAGAAAAGATCCACCACCCATATGTAATCAATGCCAAGAAGACCTAACCATCCAACACATCATCCTAGACTGCCCAGACCTCCAAAACATTCGAAATACCTTATCGATACCCAACAATTTAGAAGAAGCTCTCCATGAAGACAACACCATAAAAATCTTAAATTTCCTTACACAAATTAACATTGTAAACAATCTTTAACCAATATGTATTCTGTATTCATAGCCTAAGACTATTGTAACCTTTGAAATGTAATTATTAATGTAACTCACACAACGTAACATGTACACAAGGCTAATAACCTCAGATGTTGAAGCCTTTTTTTTCTTCCAATAAAAAAAAAAAAAACAAGTATAAATGGACCAAATATTATTCTACTGCATTACTCTGCATTAATATATTGGAAGTAGACAGTGGCGTACACAGAAAAATATTTCGGGCGGGCTGTAGCCCACTAGGCCACCCCCCTATATACGCAACTGGAAGTAGAGACTTATAGTAGATACATAGAAGGTATAAAGTTTGTATCATTCAAGTTGTTTTGTCTTATAAAGAAATTTTATTATTAAAGTAAGTCGCCATCATTAATTCAGTCCATAAAAAAAAAAAAAATAAAAAAAAATAATGTACTCATATATGTTCGAATTTTACGTACACATAGAATATATTATTTAATTAGCAGGAAAATATTATACAGTTAATCATTCTTGGTGGTTTTTTTTTTTTTTAGTTTAAATATTTTAAAATGTCTTTACAAATAAATTGTAATCAGGTTATGAGTGAAATAAGTTATGTTTAAGTTTTGCGAACACTTTTTACTTATGTAGCATTAAATTTCATTGGATATTACATGGTACTTTTAAGTGGTAATTTTTCAATGTTCTTGGTAATAATAACCCAAAGCTTGGAAATGATAATAAATTCTGTCTAGAGACCGTTTTTACTTAGCGTCTGGTTTAATAAAATAAACAAATTTGGGGTTTCTGTTGTTTGAAATATAATGTGAGATAAATTATTTAATTTAGTTAGTTTTAAACTAAAATAGAAATTATATTCTTAATTCTATATCCTAAACACACAAAATTATTCCTAAAATATAAATATACAACAGAACTAACTTTTCATTTACATAAATTATAATAGGAATTTTACTAATGACCAATTAAGAGGATTGAGAGAATTTGAAAATAATAACTTGATATTTCATAAATTTCTAACCACAAGATACGATGCACTATATCAAACCTTCATATATGTTTAAATAATAAATTATTAAATAAATATTCTGTCTGGGTGAAACAATTTCAAAAACAAAAGCTTCTAATTCAAAATATAAATTTAAAAAAGGAGAAAGGAGAAAAAGCATAAAACATAAAAAAAAGTTCTTTGTTAAGCAAATTCTAAAAATAATTTTTATTTATCGACATAGCTAGATCAAAAAAGATAAAAAAATAATTTGTTAACAAAACAATTGTAGTACTGCGTAAATATTAAATTCGGAACAGTATTTATACATTATATTTTAGCGGAACGGTTGTTTTTATAATTTTCGTGCATTAAAAATTCTAATGTAACTCATTATGTCTCTTACATTGTATATTCTGTTGAAAAAAAATAGTAATGATAATTACAAGATGGTATAAGATGCTGTATTATAATTTGTTAAAAAAAAATCTGACTTTCGATAAAGGCTTATCGGTGACGGCTGGTTTTATAAATTTTTGGTGTCTTCATTATTTTTAAATCACGAAAAAGCAATACGCTTACATAACGCAAAATACTCGGGTGATCTTTTTTTTCTTCTTTGATTTAAATCCTCTAACAAAATCTAATAAAACGTATATTAAAACAGTGCACAAGAAAGTAAAAATAGTCGACTTTTATTGGTGTATTATTATTATTTCATAACAACATCCAAAAATAATTGTAGGGTCTCATTATTGTAAAGTTGCATTCAAATAAACGGAGGGTGGTTTCAAGTCCACGATTATTGATTTTTATATATAAATATAAATGTGTATACATTGCAGTAGAAATGAAAACTAATACACTCCCACCGCACAATATCTTTCATACGCGTTGTCTATACTTATGGAAATTATTGAATACAACGTTTTGCTCAGATACCTTTAATTGCGAACTCATTGTTTTGCCATCCAAAATGCTTTAAAATGTCGTCAATGTGTCATTATTGGTATCAATGAATCACATAATACCTATATGAAAAAAACCTGGGAAAACATTAAATTCGTAGAAAGTTAATTGTACATCTAAGAAAGTTTTAATTTAAAAAAACATGTGTAGACCGAAATTGATCGATTGAAAACAAACAAATAAAAGGGTTGTTTGAATCATCTAAATAAAGTCACTACATTGGTTAGTTATAATTTATAAGAATCTGACGATCGGTGTTGACCTGTAATCGTTATACTTAGTAAATTGAGATAATATTTTAGTTTTGATACTTGGATTCTTGGAATTTTATTTTTTGTTAAAAATATTTCGTGTTAAAAGTAAATCATTGTTTGCTTTTATTAATGTTTTTTTTCACATAGCCAACTTAAACATTTTTATTCAATTTCAGAAATAATAAGATGTTTGGACGAGTTGAACAAATACCTTAAATAATAATAATAATAATAATAATAATAAATAAATACATCTTGAAGAGTTTTAATTATTAAAGAAATGTGTTTACTTTGGCGACACAGGAATAATTAAGGTGTAAATTTAATGATAAGGGAAATTCTTGGACGTAAATTAGCGTAAGCTATGAAAAACAAGTAATGCGAAGCTCCAGAAGAAGTTTTTCTGAAATAATTAAAATAATTATTATTATTATATTTTAGTTTTCAAAATATTCTGTTCGTTTGATTACTTCACGTCTGCATAACGAACATTAATAACAATAGTATCTTTTAAAAATTATATGCTTTGGAAGGGAATGTTTGAAAAAATGTAATTGTGCTGTGATTAAGAACAAAAAAAGCAGTTGATAATTAGGTAAATTTTACATCGAAATAAAAAGAATATATTGGCAAGAAGAAAGCGGAGGAGATATCTGTATGAATTTAAAAATTGTAGGTTTAATTAAATATTCATATTAAATAAATCAAATTTGTGGATATTTTAGATAATTATATTTAAAAATTTGAAATGATTGATACATTCAAAAAAAATCTAAGGCTTATATTATTATGTTCATTATATAATTAAAGATCTTCGTATATATTCGATTTATTAAGTAGGACTGAAATAGATAATTATTATTTTTTTTTTTTTAGCATTTCAAATTCTTTTGTAGTTTTGTTTGTCAATCACACTCGATATATCGGTACACTTAACGCATCATCATCGTTATTGCATTAAAATAATTGTTATAATAACGAAAAACTAATGGTAAAAACTTGTAAGCGCTACTGATAACCTTAAATTGACATTTTTCGATGGGTAGGTATATTCGAATGGTAGAAGGAATTGTCAACTCGAGCATTACAAGTGCTCATAGTATATTTAATACGGTTCCGTAATAATTTAGTATTTGCAGAATGCGTACAAAAATAAAAAGAAAAACGAATCGGATTTACTTTGTTTTCGTATGATATGCTCTACAAACATAATCCGTGATATTATTTTTAAACGTTTTCATGAAAATTCGTTTTTTTTTCACGTAAAATTTAACAATTCATGAATCGAAAAACAAAAAACTATAGTATCACGTACTTCACGAATAGTTTTATTGAAACTTCAATTCATTCAAAGAGTGAATATAAGATACATTATTTTTTTGGAATGTATCAAAATTATATTCAAACAGAAAAATAAACTTAAGCGCTGAACATTTGTTTTCATAATATTTCATCGCAATCGTAAGTGATCCCTGTATTATGTTGATTTAGCCACGCTGTGAATAAAAATAAAATGTGTAATGCTTCAATGTATTTGTGTACGTATACCGAGTAGCATAGAACTATGAAAAATGTTCAGTGTTTAAAAATAAAATGCGTTAAACGTTGTCAGATTTCTTAGGGAAAATTCAATACCACTGTTGCACGAGTCGTCAAATAATATATGGAACTCGGAAAACAACGGAATAAACATAATATTATAAAATGACTTTAGAAACTCAGCGAAATTTCACTTTGCACTGTTATACAAACAGATGTTATAGAAATAAGCTTTTTTTATTATTACGTGTGCCACACTCGACTTCACGTGTTTAGTGAACGCACTGTAATAAGGATCATAATTCATGACGTTTGAGGGAAATGTGATAAACAGTGGATAGCGAAAGCTATATCCTCATAGCCGCATGGTAATAGGTGTACGGAACTGTGTTTCATTCGAACGCGAACAATGACACATTTTACAAGGATAATAAAAAAAAGATCTATTTTGAAAGTACACAAATATGGCACAAATATCTCGCGTGCTACTTTGAGATGTGAAAAATTTGATGAATAAAAACGAAAATAATAAATTAACCATTTCTATATAATTACAAACCTATTGTTTCCTATTTCAAGAGAATGTGTGAAATAGAAAACCATATGAATATAAACCCTCTGACTAATATATAATTGACCAGGAATGAGCTTATCATATATCACTATAAAAATTCTTTCCTATAAATAAACGAAAGAGTACTTTTAAAAGGTACCTAATAAAGTCGTGGTGACCGTTTGAAGCGTAAACAGTGGAATACTGTACGTAAAACGTCGTAGGTATACTTGTTACATAGATGACGGCAAATATTATGCGTATTATAGCTTGAGTGAAACATTTCAAGAGTAGATTTCAACCTAACATAATGCATATTACATTCGAAAATAAATTCATCGAACAGCAAAACATTTTCAAGTAGATATTATTCAAATACTCGCGTATCTGCGCATACGCGCATACGTCTTTCGTCTATTAATACTTACAATTTTTTAATTAAATCCAATTTTACATAATATTCGTAATGCGTTTAGGAAAATATATATTTCTCTATGCCTGGCGATATGTATTTATACGCACAATTGTAATTTAAAGGGTTATACAGTCTTTATCCTGGCCCCGACTGCACGAGCAGCGGGAAAACCTAATTTCCTCCAGTGATTTACGATCCGAACAATAATGATTCCCGCAAATAATTACTCCTATACACCACGGTATTATTCCAGTGAAACTCAAAAGTAAACATCGTAATGGAATCGTTCGATGGCCAATATAATATATCATTGGTACGTTAAGTTGTTCGTGTGAAATCCGTACTGTTACACGTGAAACGGTTTCGAACTCATTACATATTCGAATCCCTTGTTTAATTAATTTTAACTCTTAGTATAATAAATCGTTGCGTACAATAATAATATTATCGTAATATTTATTGCAGATTTTCAATACAATGCAGAGCTTACTTATTATTATTGTTATTATTATTATTATATAGTTTTATTCATATAGATACCTACATCGTCACCGGTTTCGAATCGAATATAAAATCTTGAAACACGAATATCCCGATACGTATAATGTAAAGGCCACGCGATCTTCTTCAGTCGTTTTTTATCGGATCGCAATGTAATTTCCGAATCATTTTTATCGTATATACGTTGAACGCAGTACATGATATATAATACAATAGTCCACTGTACACAATATGTCTAAAAAGTGTGGCAACTTTTACATGTTATTCGCCGAGGTTTTCATATATTTCAGGCATGCCGTATAAATAGATTGCCTGGAAAGTTTGGAAACGTTTTGTACTGTTTGTACATATAAATCGTTTTTGTGTGTATATATATTTATATATACATACATATGAATGTATTGAAATAAAATGTCCATACAGGCAGCATCGTACGTTTTCACGATACAATCGAAATACTGCGTGTTCTAATAATAATGTACGTTTGATGCATTTTTTTATCTTTTGTGCAAAGGACGTTTCAGGCACCGGTCACGTACGAATTGTAAAAATAAGGGAAAAGTTTTATTATTATTATTATTATTATTATTAATTTGTAAGAAACTCAAAAAGTCGCGTATGTTGTCGATAAAAATTATCAGTTCGCCCGATGTTGTAGTTGTTGTTGTTGTTGAAAAAATAAAATTACCTACACATAAGGTCATAGCTAGGACTTTGGGACACAAAAGTTTTTTTACTTTTTAAACTCGTTTGTATTCATAGCGTTTATTTGTTCAAATATATATAAATATTTTTTTTTGTTCCCTGACTTGTTTTATTCTATCCCTATTTTGTGATCTGGCGATGAATTTTAATTGGAACGTTTTTTTTCTCCATGCTATTTTACTATTACTTTTTATCGTCACAGAGACAGATTAAACGATGATGTTTGTGCAAGGGAGAAAACGTTTAATTAAATCGATAAAAAAAAGTATTAATTTCAATTATAATTTATACACGAAGGGAAACACAAGGTGAACGAAATTAAAAACTTTCTACCTAAAAGATTTGAATATGGCTAGAGAATTAATGTGTCGTTTCGTAAAACATGCGATATTGTCATTTAAATGACACGCAAAAGTTAAAGTACGATGAAGATTGATAAAACCTTAAACGTAATATTGATAAAGACAAAAAAATATTTGAACACAATAAGAAATTAAACTTTAAACTTGTATGTATATATATATATATATATATCTGTATACTGTATATCTGTGAAAACGCTTTGTCTTTCATGATAGTAAATCTAAAAATGATAAAATGATAAATCTAAAAAATATATTAAGGTCAAAAGAACTTTATGAATTTTTTATTACACAAATGTTTTAGTAAAAATTAATTAAATCTTAAACACGGTTCGAATTTAATAAGTAAATAAATATACAATCTTAACATGGATTCAAATTAGATTAATTATTACTTTTACTTTTCAAGAACATTAACAACTTTAAAATTTAATTTAAAGCTATGTTACGCAAAAGAATAATTGTAATACATTGTTCCTTAAACAGATGTGTGATAATTACATTTTAGATGCTTTAATTTATTTCAATTGTTTACATTGATGGTACAAGAGATTGTTGCAAAACAAAAATAGATTACAAGTTTAAATTAATCTTTAATTGTTAATTTAATTTAATTTTATGATATATTTATTCGATTTTATGTTTAAAGTTGAAATTTCTTAAGTATAAATTCTAATATTCGTGTAGTAAAAATTAAAAATGATAATTCGTTATTACTAATCACAATATAGGATGAAATGAGCATTATTTTTAATATAATATCAATATTTTGTGGAATAGCATCAATAAAAAACTATCAAATATCAGCTTTTAACATAAATAATTTTTTTCCTTTTTGATTTGTTAAAAATTATATGATTATTCTTTATACACAAATATTTCCAAGTAAATTACTTTAAATTTTTTTCAATTGTCTCTACTTTTATTTCATATTCTATAAATAGTTAATGTTGTTGGATCAACGGTAATTTTTATACCACTTAAATGTTGACTTTTGTCGATCAATGAAATTTAAAATATTTGAAACAAATCATGTTAAAATTACCCCAATAAGTTACATTTTACGAACATACTAGTACATTGTGTGTTGCACTCGTAAATGATACAGTTTATTACGTAATGTCTCGGTTTAATATCATGTTTATTCCATGTTATTGTCACGAATTACAAAGTTATTACCTTCCTAAGGTGAAGAACATTTATGATCGTGTTCAACATAAAACTATTATTACTAATATTACTACTTATACAAATACTTACGAGTATACCATTACTACTACTTGTACTACTATTAATAAATACAGTAGTGGTCATTCCGAGACATTATAAAACTGTAAAGACTTTTTAAAGTTCTTTAAAAGCTAAAATATGTTACACTTTTAATCGTACTTTACCGTAATGGCAGCAATTAAGTCGTCGCAGAAGAATCGAATTTGTCGGACGTCGTGAAGAGAAATTACTGTAAACAAGAATCAATTGATGGAAACGATAACGTGTATCCAGTACAACCAATTGGACGCATTTAGTAGATGCAACACGTTCATATTTTGAGGTCTGTCTGCGTCCGGATAATTTCGCGAAGAAAACACAAGAATTCAAAAAAAGTTGATGACCTAGAAGTCACAAGAGGATTTACGATGGGCGATTTAATGGAAATCGGTGTAATATAATATTTCAGTAATAACCCCGGCCTAAACTAATCGCGCGTATATTAAACCGCACGATGAGTTAAATTGTTCATTTTCGCCAACTGTTGGTCTCGTATTATTATAAACAAGAGCACCAAAGAAGTCTGCACAACCGCTTACGAGAATTCCGGACTATGGACGTGAATGGGACTTTCAAAACAACCCCTTCCCATCTCCCCTACCGGTAGTTGATAATTATAGTCCCTTCGGAGTAACTACACAGCATACATACACAGTATACACACACGCACAAATGCTCATACGGACGTTAGCACGACATTATATTCAGAGCTCGTTATTATACAGAAGGAAAACCACCGTAAAGGGAGGGGGGGTATTTGGTCGCGATTCAGGTGACCATGAATACCACAATATGCGGAAATAGACCGCGAGGGGATCTGCGATGTTTCACTTGAGGAAAGGATCGGGTTCCAGTACAGTTTCGGGGAAAGCTTTCAACAGTGCATCGCAGTAGGGTAATAACAATACTGGTAATCGTAATACTAGCACGGGGCCGCGGGATCGATGAATATAATAATATAAATATTTAACCGAAAAGGTCCGCGAACGATTGTTGTGGGCACATCGGAAATAGGTGTACATCGCACGGTGCGGTGGTCCGTACATCGTTAAAACTTTTGCTCCTAGACTTGAATCGGCTGCGTCTCATCCGGGACCGACTGCAATACCACCGCCCTGTACTGGCAACCTAATGGACCAGTCGAATCTCCGGACGGGATAGAAGGGCTCGAAAATGTCACCGTGTCCCAGCCGTAAGCAGCATTTGGCCCGGTCGCGTGCCCGTCGGTTATAAATTATGATACCGCCGTTACCCGTCTTTACAACTACCACTGCCGCCGCCACCACTGTTATGTGGTCTTATATAATATCCTTGCGTTCCAGCAATTCAATTTTCCTTTGTCGTATTCTATAACGGATACTGCCAATATAGACATAGCAGTTGTGGCGGTGGACGTAAAATTATCGAGAAAAAAGTTTCGCGTCACTACCACTGCCACCGGCAGAAGTTCCCGTGATATCGTATAAAAAAAAATAAAAAAAAAAAATAAGAAGATATTATCATATTATCGTCGTAAATATAAGTGAGCATTTGTTTTTTTTATCTACACGTGTGGCTACCTATATGCAAGTGCATGCCGTAGACACAAAGCATCGACTTCAAAATATAGTGGTCGTCAACATCGTCCGGCCTCTGACCGAAATATGACTGTAACCGTAGAAACGATTTTTTACTATTTTCGCTTTCAAAAAATGCATGAATGTTTTCTCTCATTGAATTATCGTATAATCGCTGAAATGTATATACGATATCATAGGAATACTACATATATACATAAATTATCGTATATTGTGTAAACGCTCACTATTAATGTAATATTTTCGTACCAAGAACACAATCCTCACTCCGTGCATTAATACTAAAAATACACTTTTAGAACTATTTAAACCATCAACCAGACATTAAAATTGAAAACGTGACATTATATAATCAACGTACAACCAAAAAAAAAAATAAATAACCAGGAGGTGCATGGGTTGGTGTATATAAAATGTATATAATGTACGGGAAAAATAAACGACCATGAAAAGTACTACGGAATAGTATACGCGGTAGCATGATGTAATTTTCATAATAATAAATTTCATTAAATCCAACTTACAGCTTCCTACATGCCTAACTGGGGGTACTCCTAACCCTACATTTAACATTCACCTTAATAATCATGTCTGTATACACCACACACACATATATATGTATCTACAAAACTAAAAATTATAATACGAAAAACCTTATTTTTACTAGATCAAAAGTTAAACAGTCGTATAGATATACATTAGATAATTGAACATTGAACATTGTTTATATTTAAATGTAAAAGCCCATACGGTTCTGTATTGATATTATTTGTTAGTATAAAGGTATTTTGTAAATAAGATAAATTGATAATATTTTCTACATTGAGCGTAACACGAAATGTTAAAATGTGTAGCGAATATTTCGATTTGGTTTAAGGTTGACGGTAATAAATCGAATATTTGTGTGTTACGAAAAAAAAACCAATGACGAGCGAGAAAAATCGATAGAAGCAACGAGTCAAAACACTGATGTAATTGAAACTTTGTCAGTAACTTCTGAAAAGGTTTTGATGCTTCGTGACACACGAATTTTTTCACCACGATCACGTGTAATGTTAGCGGTACAAAAGATAACGGGACTTGCATAGTCTGCTGGAGTACCTAAACTTAAGCCGAGCATTTAAAAGCGTGAAAATCTCAACATCAAACTATTATTTAAGGCACCCATGGTGACTTGGACAGCAGCCAACCTAACCTTTATCCAAGAAGTATTCGCTCCGATGTTGATATGCACACGTACGTACATCTTAAAATGACCAAAAATAACGCCAGCGCCGGAAAAAAATGGTAAGTAGAATAATAAAAAGTTTGTTTTTTTCACCACTATCCGCACTATAATAAGCAGTCTGTATCTATACATAACGAAAAGCGTATTTTTCATTATTTTTCAAAGACTAACTGTAAAAGCGTATAATTTTTAATAATCGAATCTTTGAATTCCGGAGAAAAAAACACAATTAATATAATAAAAAATGAATGAATGCTTATACGTTGTCAGGTTTTGTTCTGAGGTTTATTCTAAAAGTGTACGTTTTTAATACAACTCAATCACTTCGAAATACGCTAATAACAAACAAAATCGAATTAAAATGTCAACAAGTAAGACGAAGAAAAAAAAACTTCTTTAAATTATTAAATTTTTTAAGACTAAATTTTAGGATCGGGAATATGTGGGTAGAGTTATCTTTTGATGCGGTTCAAGGTTGAATACGACATTATCTGAACGAATATAGAAAACACAACGATCGTCTTCGAATGCCATTAAGGTGTACAAAAGAAGGGAACTTGGAGATCGAATATCGCCCTATTGACTGGTTTTTGTTTGATTTTATATCGGTGTAATGAATGAGTCATTTTTTTTTTTTATATAATCAATAAATAGATGAAACCACGAAAAAAAATGTTCATTTAAATTATACATGCAGTAAATAGTAGTAATATTCCCAACAGTTAATAACAATTTGTGTATCAGAGTTGATTTTTTTTTTTAAATTTGATTTTTCACCGTTCGGAAATCAAAGGAATCTGTTCCGCTTTTGGAAAACTGTCGTTAGTAATAATGTCGTTTCCGGTTGAAGGTGCGATCTTCGCGTGCGCGTTTGCACACGTGCGAGATAAACCTACGGACGCGAATTCCTGCGACAGAGGTCACGTGCTACCGGCCGTCGGCAACGCGTAAAATGTCAATTATTCGGAAACAAGCGGTGTTTTCTGAAGCCTTGAGAGGGCGACGAAACGCCGTCGGACGCGTTCGTACATCGTAGCGGCCAGTACGTCACGCGGGCAGTATATTTATCAACACGACGCGCTAGCGATTCTCTGCCGTATACATATAGGTACTACGTGTGTCTTCTTCATTTTAATCCGTTTGTGATTTGTTTGAATTTTTATTTCGTCTCCGACGTCCGTATCACGGGCCGTTTGTTTCGGTACACGAATAAGTATATGCGCCCGCGTGACACACGCACGTACCCACTCAATCTCTCGTTTTCAGTCTCTCTCTCACTTTCTCTCTTTCTGGTAAACTTCCACTCACGCGCGCTCTCGCCGCGTCCTCTGCAGTCTTCGACATGATATATTAGTACGTACATCCCGCGCGGTACGGTAGTGACGGGCAACGTTTCCAAAGAGTTTCCCCTTCCATACCAGTAATATATGCTATACACAACTCATATGCAGTGCCGTGAAATAAGTCATCCTCGTAGACACCAAGTTCTTCTCCAATCGGAGTACGGATAACGATAATAATGCGCGAGAAAAAATGTTACTTGCGAGATTATAATTTTTCAGATTGTCGTCCGATATCACGTAAAAATAACGAATCGTAATGGTTTTTGAATTTGATCTTTTTTTTTTTTTATGTAAATATGTTTTGTCGATGATGTGTATATACCGTCTGGCGCCACGGCAATATTACTCTTATACTGTTACTATACTTTTTACTCGCGTGTAAAATCATTTTGTTGTAAATAATAGGTAGTAATTATTACAATTGCATATATTAGTGGATCGATTTGCTAAGCCGCCAGCATATTAATTCTAAGTATATTTATTTTTGTTACGACTTGTGGTTTAATACGATGATTGTAAAGTGTATTTTTCAGTGGTAATGCATTCAATTATATTTATCTCGTGCTCATATTTATACATTTTGAATTATCATATATATATATATAAATATATATATACGACCGAGTGTGAGCAGATAACGTTAAATCCACTAAATGGACCGTATAAGATGTTTAGTGCGTATTCGTATTTTTGGTTTACAAACACGTTATGCTGTTACGTATATGATCAACGGCAAAATATATTTCGAACATTTTTATTGAAAATTTATTTATTGAGTTTTTTTTTTTTTTTAAATAACGTGGAAATATATTATTAACGGTTGAAAGTACGAGTTGAGAGCTTACAGAAATTGCTATGTTCACAAAAACCGTAACAGGACCGTCTGATTGCTGTACAATCTTTATGTTGCACAGTAAGGAAAAAACAAAGGGAACAATGCGTATTCGTATGTCAAACGCGTCATTCAGCAGAATTGTAATAAGAAAATATTAATAAATGGTTAATTTGTTTATCAGTAAGAAATAATCTTTTATAAGAGAAAACTTTACTATAAAAACCGTAAATGTAATCTGTAAGAGTTATGAAAAAAAATGATATATATATATATATATATATATTTATATTATATTAACCCTTATATTGTTTTTTCTTATTTTTTGTTGTTTCATAATATTAAAATCCACATAACGTAACGGAAATATTAAAGAATTTCAAGTATTGAACATTTCCACGAAGTAAATCCATCGGTTATAAAATGTAATTTGTGTAACTAAGTTATTTTTAAATTCTTCAAGTTTATTAAGTTCGATATAACTAATTCGATATAACCTACCTGTAGTTCTAAAGTATTGCAACAATTTTTGATAGAAATTTGTTTTACTTCAATTCATATACAAAATTAATAAAACTCAAGTATACGACGTAGGTATAAAATCTATACCGATGAAGAATGTCAAACCAAAATATTTTACATGAGTTTCATTTTGTTACATAACCTCGAACATCCTGATGTAGACAGTTCATTTGAATTTTTTCTCACGAACAAATGAATTTGCTATAATTTAATAAATGGTTTATATGCAAAATCTTCGTTTTCCGTTGTTTTTATAAAGGCTATTTGAATATTTTTCTTTTTGATGTTGCAGTATAAGTTAATTATTTTCAAAACCAATTAAACGATTGTGAATTTTCTATTTCACAATTAAACAACAAATATATCTAACTTATTTTTACTTTTATTATAATTTGTTATTAAATTTTAAAATCCGTAAGTTTTTTTTTTTTTTAATTATCAAGAATAATCGAGCTAACGAATATATGGTTACTCAATTTGACTAATTATGATGTTTTCCAGCAGATCTTTTTTTACAAAAAATAAGTTATTTTTCTCAATATTTACGAACAAGTTTTAACTATTCTTTTTTTTTAACATCTACTAAAAATCTATTAAAAACTATAAAAAAAAATCTAATTAATCAAGCTGTAATGTTGTATATGAATTATACAAAACTAATATCTAGACAACGGTTGGGATATAAACAGTAATGTTTATATCCCAAGTATAAGTACTTTGTAGAAATATCAAAATGTAAAAGTAAATTGTTTGCAGTGATTGGACAAAAAATAATTGTTTTAGATGAAAATTTTGAAATTTTAAACGTATGAGTAATTCTAAATTATAACTTACTATGAATAGATAGAAAAATCTATAGAATAATTATTTTATTATGCATAGGTAACATATAAGCTGAGATTAAACCTCAATTAACCTAAGATTATATCAAACTAATGGATCGGTGATAATTGTATAGCATTAAAAAAAATATATGTTAACAATAATAGTATTGAATGATTTTTGATTGTAAATGTACCAGTATATTAAAGGCCATTTTATCAATAAACAGTAAAAATAGTAGATTAACTGATTTCGGTTTTAAATTAACTAAAGATTAAAATAATTTCAAATTTATCAATCAAATTCAATCAGAATTTAAGTAAACTGAGTTTTATAAGCTGAAAATGTACTATCAATAATTGATAGTAGAATTATTGAAGTAAGCTACAGCAATAATATACCATTAGCATGTTGTTATCTTCATATCAGTAACCTTTCCGTAAAAGTTTTTATTTATCCTTAGATCATTTTCAGTATTTTAAAAGTTTTTTTTAATAAGATGAAACCTTGCAAAAAAAATTACAATTGTGCCATTTATTGATATGATCTTTACGTGTTGTCAATAAATATGGTCTTCTATTATTGAATTGCCTGTTTATATAATTCAGAAACTTAATCTTTTCATTACTACTGTTACAACTTCTATTTATGTCAGTAATCTAGATTTAACTATATTAGATGGTTACAAATGAAAACAATAAATTAATTAAGTGAATAGGTAGGTTATTTATTTACTTCGATATTTTCATTTCACGAATATTGAATAAAATGAAAAAGTCAATCGTAACGTTGTTTGATTATGAACAAAAATGTGATATTATCTATGATAATATGAACTTGAACTAAGTTTAAACACTTAAACTAACCAAAATATTTCGGTTACCTTAATTTATGGTTAAGGTTCAGTTACAATTTAACTAATTGGTAGTAAAATCATATTTTTAGTTTAACTTTAAATCAAGTTTAAATTGTCTTAACTGATGATGAATAAAGTGGCTTTACAATTATTTTACCTTCGATGATATTTTCAATATACTGTAATGTCTACAAGTGCAATTAAAGGTTTAAATTAAACAAGAACGAGAAATCAGAATTATCTTTATGAGTTAAATAAACCTAATGTAGCGTGTTTTAATTTGAAAAAAAAGATAATTACGTTTTCCCCTGCCGACCTTAGGTTTGTCACTTTATTAAAGTATGTGCATTATTAAACGTTAAACGACTTCGTTAAAAATGTTTGAAAATGTACACAAACCATGCGTACAGTAAAATTTGCTTATTATTTTACTTAACATTCATTTAATATACTTTTATTTATTTGTATTTTTAGTAGACACTGAAGGGCGCGTACAAACGACTACATTTTAGTTATTTTGAAATAATTAAATTTCAGTAAGAAATAATAAAAATGAGTAATTATTGCGTTCATTCTTTTTAGTTATATTTATGGAACTAAATTTGTTTTTAATTTTATTTCTATGAAATTCAAGCTGTTAAATTAATTTAATCATGTATATTTTATATAATTTTTCCTCGACTACACAAATATAAGTTGTACTTGATGAAAAAAATATCATTATTATAGAAAATTAATATACACCGTAATATAAATTTTTTTCATAATTAATTAGTCACTTGTAAGACAATACTCATCAAAAGCAAAGATATTTAATTAAAAAGCCAACCGCATACTGTCACCAATAACGTCTGTATTTTGTCACTTTTTTTTCCTCGACAGAATAATAATAAGAGCGTCCAAGAGGATATGTCGTTCTTCGTACATCGAACATATTATTAAGATGGATGTTATATGTATGAAGTATATAGTAATCAGTCACATTAACTATTTATTTCTTATTCAAATTTCAAGACACTTAAACATAGATATACCAACTTGTTTTTATCAAAAACAAAAGTAAACATTAATTTATTATATTATTGTAATTAAAACGTTATTTTATAATTCAAAATTAATACGCTTACAAAAAAATGTAACAATTCAATTTTTTAACATTATAAAATACACAGTAAAAGAATAGTATATGAAATTTAGGTTGAAAAAAATTGCGTGCAAACAATATATTTTGTAGGAAATCGAATTTAAAATCCTCATAAAGGATAATTTTTAATGATAAATAAACTTATTAATGAACTTATATTTTTAAGATTAAAATATAAATGTACTAATAATATTCAATTTTCTATCTATAAAGATGTTATTGATAATGTTAACTCGTTCTAATAAAATAGAAGAAAAAGTAATATAAATATTATTACTAAAGAGGCACACAATTAAATAATATTAATAATAATCGTATATCCAGTTATTATAATTATAGCCTATTTTAAATATTTTTAATTTTTTTTTTTCATCGGATAATCGGGTTTTCCATAGTAGATAATTTAAGAAATGTTAATAATTTTTAATTTCGTAACCTTATTCCACTAATGTTGTGCACATTTTAATAAAATATTTAAAGGAAAGAAAAAGAGAACACAAATAAGTTTTAGATATTTGCAATGTATCCGAGATGTTCATGAAATAATTTTACTGTAACATTTAATTACTTTAACAGATTCAGCATATCTCAATACGGATCAGTATACGTTTCAACATTTGTATAGAAATACGATTTTTATAAAACCAAACTGGTGGAAGAATAAAACTCGAAAATATTTGAAATACAAATTAGTATTTATACATATATACATACATACATATATATTAGTAAGAACGGCGAAGTTGATGGAGTGGAGGTGAACAAAACTCTCGACGAATTCTTCACGAACGCATAAACATTGGTGGCAGTAATCGAGTGCGACCGAGGTATAATATTATCGTTATTATTATACACAAACTCGATTGCCACTGGCGAAAGATATTCGTTTGCAACATGTGCGTAATATTATAACCGGGGCTTATGGCGGAAGATGGCGAGGACGAAGGGGACTCAGTTACACTTCTCGACGGTGTTGGTGAGTTGCGGCCCGATCCCTAAATTAAGTACGAGTAGCGGCCCGTGTTTATAAAATAAACGTACGAGTTGCGGCCACATTTTATTTATCACTTCATATCAGCGTTAATCAGAAGACACCATAATGAGGTTGGTTGAGTCGTCTCCCAAAAATTTGTTTTTTTATTTTTTATTATTATTTATGTAAAAATGGCAACATTTATGGTAATTTATGGTTAAATTAATTTTTTTAGATTATTGGTTGGGCAAAAACTTAAAACTTAATGATTTAACAAAATCAAACTGCTCTATTTCTTTTTGTGTTAGCTCTATCATCTGTTGTCTTATAAATGCTTCTTTTTCACATATTTTCTTCGTTTTTATTCCATTACTTCTACATTTGATATACGTTTTTGATTGAATTTCTACTAACACATCAATAAAATTATAGATGTTAGAATGATTAGAATAGAACGATGAATTTAGGTATGAATGAAAATTTTCATAGTTGTTAGTGGTACGGTTACAGCTAGCAGAAAACTGTGCCCAAATATTTGGGGGAAACATGACGTCCGGGAATTTTTATTTTTCGAAAACATAGTTGGTAAATTGTATAACCCGATCATCTTTAGTGGGCAGTATTGCTAAAAAGTCATCCGTGATATATCAACGACGTTGATAGAATCCAAAAATGGCAAACCACAAATAAATTTGAAATAATAACTTTCATTTATATTTGTGTTATAAATTTTCATGAGTCCTAAACTTTGAATTTTTTCTCGCCAACTTTGCCCTAAGTGAAATCGAAATCCTGTTATTTTTGCATTAAGGAAGATTTCTGCTACATCACTGTGGATAGCTTGTTCAAAATGTATAACAACTTCCGTAGGAGAGCACGTTAAACTAATGGACACGGAATGGTGAATTAACCCCGGGCCGCAATTAACTTAGTGATAAAATATGACCGGGCCGCAATTCACCGGTCTCTAACACGTTAATGGCATGTCGGGCCGCCACTCATCTATGGCCCTCGAAGCGCTTTATAATTTAAGCGAATTCGAACTAGGTTCGGTTTCGTCGGACTAATCGTCCACGTTAAAGATTACTAATTATAGTTATACGTTTATTTTAATAACAATAATGGTAAAATAAAAAATCCACTACTAGACACACGTCTCGTTGTGTCTCGTCAACGTTAAACGTCTTGTCCAACGAACGATAACCAATTCGTACAAAAAAAACATTAAATACACGTTTTACATGTATACGAAACGCATACGATTAAAATTAGTAACTGTGCGGACGGACAAAACGAAACGGTCAAGGGATTATTTTGTTCCTAGTGCTTTTGTTTTCCACCCCATCGCTTCAAGTCTTGACCATGACAATACGAAATAAGAGTATATTTATTTTCCGAGCTTTAAGTGTGCACAGCGTCGACGGCGGGCGGCCAGCTCTTACGGTATCGTTACACGCACACGAATACACATACATACGTATAATATATATACTCGTATATATATAGAGGCGACGTGGTGTAAAATCTTTCGGCCGAAGGCGGGCGACGACGGCGGGGGAGTGTGGTGGGCGGGTGTAGGGGAAGTGTGTATAATAATCATAACGCCGGCGAAGAATCGGCTACACGGCGTCGGTGGCGATGACAAGAAATAGAGAGAGATTTGGGTCGGTGCCAGAGCGGAAAACCGAAATAAACTCGAATGGGTGCGGGACTGCGGTGGCGTCGTCGTCGTCACGCCGAAATTCGAAATCGTCGTCGTCCGTCGCATACGGTCCAACCGACCGGGATTCTTACGCTCATCGTTTGCGACTCGGACTCTTCCCGCCGGCACGCGATTTCCCTCGGCTACGCCGCTAATTATAAGCCCCCTTTCCCCCTCTTGTCCGTCACGTACCCCACCGTGTATCGTTTCCGACCGTTTAAACGCGGCGTACACCACGCGCGCGCGATAAAAAGAGGCCTCGAGCCAAAATGTTGATATTACATATTATTATATTCGAACGCGTGTGTGGTGCACAGCTCGTGCGTATACGATATGTTTTGATGAAACATAACTAACGCACGCGCGCTCGGAGTAGTAAACGTATACGCGTCAAGACGACGGTGGCAGAGAAAATAACCGAACGCCATCAGCGCTGTATACGTACATATAGTATTACACGATATGTAATATTTGTGTAATACGTGTTAAGGTTATCGGATCGTAAACAGTAATCGCGATTAAAACGCGTTGTAAAGCACATCGATTAATGGTAATCCAACGTGTTATTAACACCTATTCACTAACTCGAATTAAAATAAAATATCCGATTTCAAGGGTCTTCTTCGGGCGAAGACACACCAACGTATATTGTTCAAAGATTCTGGGTCCGAACATTGGTTTAGTTGTACATATATTATTTTTATATAATTAAAAGCTGTGAATACTTGTCGCATTCGTGAAAACAGTCCGATGAAAGGTCAGCATGTAATAGGTCTCCCCCATTAGATAAGATGTATATTTTTAAAATCTGAAAATGGTCTTTTAAGGGTATCAACTTTGTCCGATTTCCAAACTTATGAAATATTAATATATAAGATTTCTTATGTAATATATATTAAAAAGGTATAACTATACCATGTCGCATAAATTTTAATATACTACAAAAACAAAATATACAAAAATGTTTTTAACAATCTTCAAATCTCAATGTTATGTTCCTTGTTATACCCGAATGCGAGTATGTATAACTAAATCGTGGTTTGCACGAGTGATTCAAATAAAGGTCTGGCAGCAAGAATATTTTATATTTATTTTATCAATCATGTAGTCAAATACGTTTTGGTCTTGACTTATAGGATATACAAATAGATTCTAAAACTAAATCCTAACCAATTTCATGTATTATAAATTTTAGTCTACACACAGTAGTTTCTAGAACTTAATAACAAACCGAAACCTTTACACCGTTATAATAATAGATACGGATAATATAAAAAAAACTTAATATAGTTTGATTCAAACTTCATGTCTGTCGGAGAAGTTGAAAATTGTTCAAACCATTTTATTATATAATATAAACTATTAAAATCAAATAAGATCAGTTTATTTATTTTGTATTAAGCATAAATTATACAACAAACTATATGTCATTATTTTTTATATTATAATAATAAATCGGGAAATTTATGAATAATGTACAGATTTATTTAAATTATGGTTATTAATTTCTCAACTTTTACGTAAAATAATCGAAATATTAAAAAAGATTTAAATTTTTCAAGCTAATTTTATTTATTTTAAAGTAAGAATATTATTTACTTCGCAGTGAATACTACATATTTTAATTACGATGAATAAATGGGTATTTTTAATGTTAAAATAATTAATTTAACAATTTTATAAAAAAAAAACGTTATCCCTGCACAATAATATACGAGTAGTTCTATATATTTAGAGTAATTGATATTTATACCTGCCGTATGATGCATATTCAAACTGAAAATTAAAGTTACAAATATAAAATAATATTCTATTATGTGCTGCATATTATTATTACCATTATATGGTTTAGTCTTTAAATGCTACATAAAAAAATGATAAAGAAGACAATATAGGTCTGATATCTTTTAAGATAAGTATACCAGAAAAATAAATATGAAGCTTGGGGAAAAGAAGTGAAAATCAGGCTACCATCCAACACTACTAGTGATTTCCGAGGTACAGGTGTAATATTGGAGTGAATAGAAAACAAACAATGCCCAGTAAAATAAAACAATTTGTGATTCGAGGAGGTGCCAAATTGTCAAAATGTTTGGTTTGTTTCCCAAATTCTTCGCTGAGGAGATGGATGTCACCAAAAAAATATTGAAAAAATAAATGATAAAATTATCTTCATTTATTGTAATTATTTACTACAACACATTTGACCATATTTTCGTGTGCAATTTTGAGAATCAAATTCAACCTAGAAATGATGTTTGTTGGAATTTTTATAGGTAGCATATTTTTATTTCATCTTCCGAGAAAAGAAAAAAAATGCACGTTGTTTGTTCCCAAGTAGAATGTTATAATGGCATATGAAAAAATGAACTCAAAGCTCGTATAGTATTCCTTTTTAATAAACGAAAGTCGAGAAACATACACGACAACTTTGCATACACATAATTTTGATGCCAAAACTTTGTGAAGAGGTCAATGTTATACATTTTAATCTGCAAAGCACAGCGGTGAACGCGCTCACCGTAAAAATATAAAAGAAAATAAAAAGCTCTGAAAGTTGTCCGAATAATAGCCCGGGATTCTTTTCACGACCTGGTTTGACTTGCACAAGCGCGTACGTCGTATACACGTACGGTTTTATTTTTGCAGCTGTATCGAATTTCTATAATATAATCGAATACATATATATATATCGTATAAATTTACTTATTGCTGGAATCGATGAATGTGATTACGGAGTCCACCGCCTCCTTGCCGAATCGCATATACGCGTGCAGTTCAAAGGGCACACAGATTGATGGGTTCACATGTGTGACAACAACGTTAAATCAAATCTCCGGGTTACTTGTGTTACCATTACAAAGGGTGTGACTGCGTGGTTAGGCGGCAGAAAGGACAGACAAAGACTCCCCATAACCCCGGCATCACGTGGCGCTAAGCGATACAAAGGCAACGAAGGAGGCTGCGGACGGGGAGAAAAGAAAAGAAAAGAAGGAAAGGTAGGAGAAGGAAAAAATAATGAAAAGGAAAAAGAAACCGCTTGAAAAATCGAGTTCGTATACACCGATCTCGGGCGCGACAAATGGGTGCGACGTAAAGTTCTCGCTAGCGTCCCAGCTATACGCGCACGGTTGCCAGTCGTCGGTTCGCAGTGCAGAAAAAATAGTAAATGGAAGAGAGAGAAAGAGAGATTGTACGGGCTGATAGTGTGAGGGAGCGAAAGAGAAAGAAACTTTCCATCGGAATCGACTGCGATTACTGCGTAACGTTCATGGATCGATGAATCGAACCAATGTGGAGTATTTAAGAATGATATTTCGCAGTTAGATACGTGTGCGCACATATATGGAAAACGCTCGGTTACGCGTGAACATAGTCCAAGGAAGAAAATGAAAAAAATAAAAACAACGACCAACTGGGTTTTTAATTAAGTTTGTTTGTTTATTTTATTTTTACTGTCCTGGCCGTAGTGGATACGTTGCCGTTTTGGAATTCTCGCGTTCGCTATTTGTTTGTTTTACCGACATAAAGCGTATTGGCGTTGAAAAACGAAACTTTCAACACACTCGAAGTATAATAATGCACTTTTAGTCTCTACACGTATTGTATAGGTTATCCGTAACAGAAGGTATGTGTAAAAAAAACATTCGTCGTTTAATGTGTTTACTTCTATGGCATCGACTGTAATATAGTATCGTATTGTCATCATGTAAATATAAACATATGGGATATTTTAAAAGACATAATATCCACGTGCACGATATTTTCAGATGAAAGAATAAAAAAAAAAAAAACTGTTGATGATAATGCGTTGCACTAGACCTATGGCTATGCTGTATATGAATATTTTACTTGGCTATAACTAACTTAAATAACCTAGATGAGTTCATAATATATTTATGTTATATTGTGTTAAAACTAATTGGTGGAATTTTTTTTTGTGACTTTAATATATAATTCCAATACAAGTTTCTCTTATTGAATATCTGGTTCTTAATTTATAGTTAAATTACTTAATGAGATAACTTATACCATCTAAAAAATATCCAAACAATTTAGTTCTAGTTGGGTTTAACTAATTATATAACAATAATTTAAAAAAATATTAATTGTTTATAGTATTATTATGTAAGTATTATTATATTAACTAAATTAGACGAGAATTTATAAAAAGAAAAATGTGTTTCTATATAAAAATCCGATTAATTATTTTTACTTTGTAGTTTAAATTATATTATATATTATTTCATTTATGAAATTGTAAAATAAAAAATAATTTTATAAAATGTACTCATCACATTCAAAAAAGACCGCCTTAACATTTAGTTTTTAATTTATAAATCATAAATAGTTTCAGTAATGAAATTAAAAAAAAAAAAAAAAAAACTTTAAGAATAATTTCATTTCTAATATATACTATGGTTTATTCATGTTAATATTGTGCGTTTCTTCCTAAATAATATCCTTATTAAAGCATTGAGAACGTAACCAAATGAAAACAATATTTATTGTTTAGTGATCGTTCGATAAAAGCTTTATCAAAGAATATAAAGAATTATTTTAAATAAAGGATTTAAAAACTAATGTAGGTATAACCAAAAAAAAAACCTTTTGCGTCAGGTTTATTTTTTAATTCTGTCACTAAGAGAAAAAAACTACGTGACTGATCATAATGCAAATGTTAAAATTTTAAGTTTTTAATTTTCACAGGATATGTGTGTATAAAAAATATAAAAGTTAGTCAATAAACTATAAAATTCTTTTTCGACCTGTTAGAAAAGAATAACAAAAAAACTAGAAAAAAGCTTTTTTAGAGATAAAACAAAACTTTTACGCTTATATCACTGGTCAATGTGTCAAGTTTTGCCACGCTCATATACAGTCTGTACCCATTAAAAATTAATGTACCCTTGACTTATTAACTTTTTTCATAATAAAATACAGGTTTCCATTATTATGTTAGTAAAAAATTTTAAGCTTGAATAAACTAAATACTATGTAAATATATATATATATATATATATTATAAATGCAATAATGTATATCCATCCGTGAAAAATAAAAAGTGATAGTAATAGAACGTTTCCAAAACATTCTTATTGACACAAATATAAAAAAACTTCAGCAACATAACACAAAATAATATAATAATATTTTAAATAATATAAAAATAATTTAGTATACAAGAACTTAGTTTTACATACAATAGGTATACAAGAAAAATAAAATATGTAGAAATAAGAAAATAGGTGCCAATTGGCTTTAGTAGACATGCTTTTTTTTTAACTTATTATTTTTTTAAAACTAATTCACAAAGGGAATTTTTCATTAAAATGCTGCAGTGAGCTGTGATTATTTTAATTATGCTGTGGACGAAAAGTGAAAAAGTTCGTTTATGGAGTAAATATTCCTCGGCCAGTATTCATAATCGAATGGAGGTACATAAAAACGTGAAACAAAGAATACAGTATTATATATTATTTTTCAAACAACCCGCATTGTTGACGTATGACGAAGAAACAATTTATTATATTAAATATATACATTAAACTAAGTTAATATTAATTTTAAAATTTAATTTACACATAAATTCAATTTTATAATATCAAAAAAATAAATAAATAAAAAAAATAAAAAATAAAGTGCAGTATTAAACGACAAAAAAAAACATGTTGTTAACGTGAGAAATACGGGATATAAGCATAAGCTTGAGTATTTTTATAAACCGTCACCTTAAAAATAATACAGATATTAATATATTTAAGAAAAAAGAAATTATAGCAAAATTATGAATAAACAAATAAATCTAAATCAAAAAAATATACAGTGTAAATAAATCTTTAAACGAAGTAAATAAATGTACAAATAATTTGTACAGTTATACTAATTTACATTGTTACTGACGGCCAGATATTTTACTAAATTACTGTGCATAAAAATGATAATCAAATATAAATTTAAAAATGCACTCAACCATGCAGGATTAAAAATTCGAACATAGAGTACATGTTCAATAATAAATCATAGTTTTTCCTTTTTAACTACGTGACATATATTCTTTAAAACTATTCAACGATATAATATTATATTAAAAGTTATGGATTGTATCATTTTTCGTGCAGGGCACTGTTCTAAAATCAATAACAGCTATTGATTCGAAGCAAACAATATCATAACGATTCAAGTATACGATTGAAAGTAAAATATGACTCAAGTTTATCAATTATCACAAATGACTATTTGATGGCAAACACTGGTTTTAACTTTATAAATGTATATCCTAATATATTAAAATAATATTAATATAATAAAATAAAAAATGATATTATATGTACGGGATATACAGCTTAAGCTAGATGTAAATAATATAAAAGAGCGAAACTCCTGTCACGTGAGATACAGAGATGGATAAATTTTACTGCTGTATTGGTCTTTTAAAAATGAAACCAATGTATCAATGCTTTCGAAAAAACGATTCTGAGTGAAAGAGGTCGGGTGGATTAGTTTATATTTCTAAAGATGGTTAACAAATCAGAAGATCCAAATTTCTTAAGAAGGTAGGTTGAACTTTTAATGTTCTAACATTCAAAATAAAATTAATTTAAAATTTGGAAAAATCAAAAATTTCAAGTGCATAAACTTTATTAATATAATTCAAAATTATGAAATATATTTCATTAATTAACTAATATTTCTTTAATGAAATTTACTGTAAAGTATCCAATTTTGTCAAAATTTAATTTCTCGTAACGCTTATAAATCATCTTTGCAACATTTTTACTTCTGACTTTGAAGTCTCACCCATTTTTTAACTACAAAGAAAATCTTATGGACAATCATGCATTAAGTTTTCGAACCTTAAGTTCAGAAATTTAAAATATTATGAACTTTATTACAAAAATATAATGAATTTTGGTGATTTTTATAATTTTGTCAACATTTTATACTCAAATACTTATACACTTTTTTCTAAAATTACGTTTAATTTTTTTTTCTTTAATCAACAATAGATATGTAAAAGGAAATTAAATTTTCAAGACTTTTGGTTGAAAAAAACTAAAAAAACTTGGATAGTCTAGATCTGTAAGTAGCTCAAAAAAATCTTTTGAAAACTATACCATCTATAACAAACTGTGGTATGAGCATTTAGTGAAAAATGTCACATATTGTTTTTTACGAAAATATTACTATATAATTTATAATAAGGGTATTTATTAGATCACATTTAAATAGTATTGTAGCACCTCATATTTATGCATAATTTATATCACTCTTATGTATACAAGTTTGTTGTGTGGACCTACGTACTACACGGTTGGAACAAATGACGTCTATGATATACATATTTCACGGAAACTTAGTCGTTTATACTGAATAATACAACTCTCGGTTTTAGTGCTACACGCATTTCCGAAATAAGTAGTTCCATTCGTGCTTCAACACTAACATTTAAAAGCATCATTAATTAATTAAAACGCCTAACCTTTTTGATCGCAAAACGAGATAGGTTAATCGGAAATACTATTTTGACGAAGATACCTGTATTATACTGTACTTATGCGATTTTAAATCCTAATACATAAGTATAAATATAATATTATACATGGCTTAGGCCATTTGAGGTATTCCTTTGTAACCGGATCTATTCGTTTAGACTTATTCTATATTGTTCGAAAAAAAATATTTTATAACCACATACAATAAGTCTAGTAGACAAAATTTCATAAATATTTCAGAGATTTAATGGCTTAGAAGATTTCGGAGGTTTTATATCCTAAAACGTTTTAAATTCTAGAATTTTTATCATCGTAAATAAGATATAAATTGAGCGACACAAAAATATTCAGACATTTTATCGATTAATTTATTGAAAACAAAATACTGTTGAAAATATTAAATATCACACAACATAAATACTCAAATAGGTACCTAGATGAAAAACGTATATAAATGAATAACGAATACAATGTTTAATGAAGACTATTGAGAATTAATCTTCTCAGAATTGTATATATATTATCATTGTGTAAATATATTCATTATTAAAATAGCCAATAAAAATATTTATTACAACTATGGTTTTAGTGTTTTACAGATTAGAAAATTACATCATAGCTTTGAAATGTAACAGCCGAGGTCGCACAAAAGATTATGTGTTAATAGAATATGATGGTTTAAAATAAACATTATCTTATAGACCTTGTCAGTGAAAATCATAAATTAGTATGGAATAACCATGTTATGTTATGATTAACAGAGATGTAAAAAATTCTTATCGAGATTAATGTTTTTTTGTAGACATATGTAATATAATAATTTAAAAACCAGTGATTTTTATTATAATCCACTGTATAGGTTTAATTTGCAATAGTAATAATGCTACTGCCGTTATTGTTGCAATATGGATGTTTAATCCATTTGTCTAATAAAGAGAATATAAAAAATGTCTAATACGAATATCTCACATGACTCCAGTTTGCCTGTATGAATAAAAAAGTAAGAAAATCAGTCAAGTCAAAAAATTAATGCACACAACATAATTTGCATTTGATCATCATCGATCCAGTACAAGGAATTAAATTCTGATTTATGTCATACCTCAGCACACTTGACCCATATATATATGCATATAAATGTACATAATATTATTTATACTCGCTGTTAGCTTTTACAGAATAATTTTTTAAAACAATAATAATGCATTAATATTTAAAATAAATTTCAATTTAACGTGTTGTGCAGATAACCTGGAAGAAACTTCAAATGCACATAGATATGGACGATATATAATCAGAATTACCTCTCTAACACACATCATTCACATTGTCTATTAAATTTAAATATTAATTAACGTTGTTCGGAAATGAAATAAATACGCGTGATGGACCATGGAAAATGTAATTTATGATGTGCAAAAGGTCGGATGGAGTGTGAGTGTGTGTGTATATGTGAACGTACACGTACAACAGTAACAAGTACCCAGGGAATATGTACAATAACTCATTTGTAATTGTTATGCACTTATGTGTTTTAAATTTTCTTGGATTATCGCATTTTAATTCTAGTAGGCAAAACGGCGGGGGGGGGAGAGTGTAAAATAATTTTGTATAATTACACCATGTGGATACAACATATACAAATATATATACATACACACACACATATATACCTATTTTATATTATATATTCGGTGGTAATCAGGTTCTTTACCCGAGATTAAAAGTACATTTAATGTAGGTAGAATAATAATAGAACAATCTGTTTGATTTGACTAGAAATAGTCATTATTTCTTTACACGAGTATAATACACGTGCGATTTAATAAACACAAAAAACGAACATCTTATTGTAAAAATTGATGGACCAACCATAATACGACTTTCAAACAAATATCACTAAACATGCACGAGTGAAAAAAATATATTTACTGCAACTCATTTGTCAACACCTTCAATCTCGCCTTGAATTTAATCCAAAACAAAAAAATCCAGCTTATGTACAACGATCTTGGAAATTGCGCTATTGTGTTTGATAACTTAACAAAGAACCCTGTGATCAACGAACCGAGAGACACTTCGGATAGCGTACTACATTCAGTTTATAGATCAGAATTTAATGTTGAATAATAAGAATTATTGATAGGTACTTTTATTTTATAAAATATTGATGAATGGCTTGGATACTAGATTTATACTTTCCTAAAAAGCATCGCCCAACACCGACGGGGCACTCGATAGAACTGGACTAACGAGGCCGGACATGTTACGATATAATTTAAGGTATCTTTTTCTTTAGTCATATTTATTCATATTTATATTTGATTCCGTTATTCGTGTTAAAATATGATAACAAAATAAATAAACATGACATAATATATATGTATACTAATATATAATATACAATTTGGGAAAAATTAACATTAAATCGATACTCTAATAATTAATATATATTTTAACCACCACCTAAGGCTGGAGATTTAAGGGCCCAGTCTAGTGGGAAGAAAACTTAGAAGACGTGGTGACAGCTCATTGAACGAAACACTTCTTTACAACCGATCAAATGATGGTTGTAAAAATAAAATTGACATTTGTTAAGATCAAGCCGTTAGTTTGATTATCAACTGTACCTAGGTATCTATTTTATAATTATTTCTAAACGTCATCCCTGTTAGAGTCTAACTAGTTTCTATGCATATTATTTATTCGTTCAAATATTTTAAAATTATTGGCTATGAAATATAGTTAACATCATTATAAAAACCAACTATATTTTTACAGTTAAAGTGATTATTAATTACGTATATGTGAGATAGTATTCAAGTATGGTTTTAATTATGCTTCAAATTGTTCTTTTAAAATGTGCATTTTGCCTATGACGTATAGGCAATCAATTTTTTATATATTATCAGAATAAATAATTGATAATGTAATTAACGACAAGGTACGTTTAATCCAAAATAAAATAAAAAATTAATAAGAAACAAGTGTTATGGAAAACATACTATATTACTATGTTACTATAAAGTGTACATTTAATGTCGATATGAGTAAATATTAAACCGAAAATTAAATAACAAACCGATTTGTTGTGTGAGATTAGAATAAGCCAGCGTGTTTTCAGTCGTTGTCATACATTTTACAAAGATAGATACAATTTTGTACTTTTAAAATTTAAATTAAATTAAATTAACTTTTGATTATTACATTTTATATAGAATCTATGGAAAAAAATCATAATAATTTTTCGTGTTATAGTTAGAACATGTTTCAAATAAAAAAATTAACAAATGTATCGTTGTTGTTTGGCTGATTTAGTGGGAAGACCAGATTTTTAAAAGATGTTTTAAGGGTTAAAAAGATACAAGGGTATAAGGGGACAATATTATGTAGATATATTTTTAAACCCCTTCTTCTCCTGGTATAAATTGAAATCAGGCCATAATATGCATATATGTAAGTGTGGGAAAAGTTCCAACAGCACTTCACTAGCCAAAATTAACAAATTACCCATCACATTGCTACTGCGTAGTGGCTACTTTGTGTATAATGAGTACTCAAATATATCCCAATAGAATATGATAAATTGATAATAATCAATAAGATGATACAGTCATCGGTGAATATCTATTAGTATTATATTAAGTTATAGGTTGAATGCTTTTCAAAAAGTTAAATTTCCTTACACCCATTCGATGAAAGATAAAATATAATATTAATATAAATAATAGCCTATTCAATTATATAAGTGTGACATTTCTCTTACTTCAATTATTTTATCTTCCAATTCATTCTTTACGATCTTCAAAGCTTATTTTCATTCTTAATATTTATTGGAATCAGTTGGTATGCACGGACAAATTTATACGATATCGACAAAACAAGATTCACGGGAACAAACGGCTAACCCCGTTACCGCCGTATAATACGAGTGAAGTGGCTTGGAATGCTTTTGAATGATTCAGGGACATAAATACCATAAAGAAAATCAAATTTAAGGGATTTCCTCACAGCTATGTCCGTTAAAACATGGCGTCGTCGTCATTGTCGTTTACACTGTACTCAGGGTTTCTGTTAAAACTTATCTACTTACCAGAGTGGGTCTTTCTACCTACATAAAACATTAAGAATTACTAATTTTATCATGTTTGAAATATACGTATGTGCAGATATGATGGAGATAGATGTTAAACGAAAAATAAAAGGGAAATTATAATCAAAAGGCAACATAAAAGCTGTGCTAGTATAACATGGATGGTTTTTAATGAGTTAAAAATATATCCTTGTGTTCTAGACGTTAACCAATCTTAAATCAAAAAAATTGGTGAAAAAATGATATGTAGTAAACAACAAAAATGAAGTTCAGTCAACTATATTGTGGTATAGTATTTAACAATATATTTTACTGAATACGTTCAAAAATTCGTTTTTACTTTCTCCCTCATGCAGTAGTTACATTAAATTTAGTGGTTTATTAAGTTACTGTAGTTTTTTTTCCGAGATAAATGTTAGTAAAATGTACACTAATACATATACTAACAAATTAAACATAATCGATGTATTAAGACTGTTTTCTCCACTCCACAACTAACACATTACTGTTTTCCCATAATTCATATACGCTATTTTGTGTACGATGGAAAAAATAAAACAAAACAGTTTTTATTCGTTATGAGTTCTAAGCCTGGTGGGTGGGTTTCAATACACCATGGAATACGTGAAGGTACCATAACTCGTATGTGGATCTCAAGAATTTTGTGTTGAAGTTCCTCGAGGGGCTTGTAATATATACATACATGCAGAGGGATGCTAATAAGAATATTCATTGAAGGCGGAAAAAATTGGATGAAGAGTGTAATCCAACCATGTGCAGCGTATCGTTCGCGGCGTTTCAAAAACCTGGCAACAAAAGTATGTGACCGGAGAATTCTTAAATATTGTTTCCTCTCTTTTAGGCACCTTTAAGTCATCACGTATAATTTATACAGTTGGATCGTTATAGCTCCAACCGCCAAAGGGTATTTTCCTTCAAATTCAAACGCGAATTTTGACGTTTTACCAGCTCTTAGGTTGAGATAAAGATCGGGTCGGGTGAAAATATGTAAATTGATGTTATTACACATAACAAATGTGCAGCGCACGTGTCTTCAATATTGCGCTGCAAGCTAATCGTGCATCATTGTTCAAATATTAACAACAACTGCTAGCATAAGTATTATTATAAACTACTACCGTCAACAGAATTCATAAACATAGATTTATTCGTGGTCTCAGAAAGGGTATGAGTATCAATGACATATTCAGGATGTATTTCATTATTATGAACATATTCGAAGCAATGTTATCCATGACTTAAATTAAAATTATTATAATGTATTTTATGTGTTTTGTTACAATGAATGTAGGAAGCAATTGTATCGTGATGCATTATTGTCTCTACTTTTTAAAAATAAAATAAAGCATAGCTACGCTTGACAAGGTTATGTATAGAGTTTTTAAAAAATAACGCAAAATTTAAATTCAATATAAATTGAATTAATTTCTTTAAAAAAAAAAAAAAAAACATAACAAATATATCATTCTATTCAGGAGAAGTTAAAGTTTAACAGTGAAAATCAATATTGGGCATATGACCCTCCCTACTAGCCCTACAGTTGATTATTCTATCCATCGCTCCATAAAAATTTCCCATCACTGGATGACATATTATCCCATCAGTTCGTTGAGGACACGGCACATTTCTTGCTTAGGTTCTAAGACATTTCGAACTTTGTTCTGATAAACTCATGGACTTAATGTATCCCCATAAGAAAAAATCACACGGTGTCAAATCGCAAGATCGAAGTGGGTAGCTCTGGTCTCCACGCAACGAGATTAGTCTGTCTGGGAACTTCTTATTAATGGGATTTTTTCTTATGGGGATACACTAAGTCACAAGTTTTCCAGAACAAAGTTCGAAATGTTTTGGAACTTAAGCAAGAAATGCGCCATGCCCTCAACGAACTTGATGGGACAATGTGTTATCCAGTGATGGGAAATTTTATGGGAAGATGGATAGAATAATCGACTTTAGGGCTAGTAGGAGGGTCATATGCCCGATATTATTTTTTACTTTTAAACTTTAACTTACTCTGAAGAGAGTGATATATTTTTTATGTTTTTTTAAAAGAAATAAATTTAATTTATAATAGATTTAAATCCTGCATTCTGTTTGAGACACCCTATACGTTTATGTAAGATTATGACGTACGTTATTGCGTTTACAACAGAACAAATAAATATTCTAAGCTGAAGCCCCACTAAAGGACAATTTAAGCTTTAAAACAAAAAAGTGTCATAATAATATGCTATACAACTTTTACTAAACAAATTTTTTTTTGTCTCGATAACACGACTCCGTGTTTAATTAAATGTTCATTTATATTCTCAATGGATAAATCATTTTTACAAAACAATGATCATATTAAATTTTATTTGTATTTTTTATGAGGTACTTCATTGAAATAATGGTTTAACTCGTAGTTTAGTTGTATAGTTATTATATAAATACATAATATTATGTACAATTAATGTGAAATCAAACGAACCTTTAATTTGTACAAATAAACAACTTTCAACAACAAATACAATAATAAAGTTTTAATAATTAAAATTATACAAATGTGATTTCAAAGTATCATTTCATTTAATCTTAAAATTATCTTACGAATTCGAATTTAACTTTCAAAAAACTAATGAACGTGAAGCTATGTACATAATCGCGTTCACTTTTGGTGTAGTTTGCACTTAAAATAACAAGAATATTTACATAAAATTTGAGCTGTGTGTAATCAAAGAGGTGCGAAAACATATACGGTTAAATAAAGGTTGGTTTTACTTGAAATATTAAACTTTTGGATGGTTTTATTTGCAAAAGAGGTATTTGCTGTACTTGAGGATAACCGCCTGTAGTTATACAGTAATTGGATGATAAGTGAATTATATTTTATGTGCATTACCACCGCGAGGAGAGAATTGTACTTCATATTATTACCACAATAATAGTAATAATAATTAATCGTATACGTTATTATTATACTATAAGATATCTATCGTTATATTTAAAACTCTTTATAGAACGAATATGATGCAGCGTGCACACAACGTACACTAATAAATCATTATCCATCAGCCATAAGGTATTTTGGGTCACGTCGAGTATTTTTATAAGACAAATGTAAGATGGGCTAAGGTTAAGGTATTTTTATAATATAATTTGCTAAGGGCACCCAATATTCACTAATCTAAAAATACCTCCAGTGATGAATTAATTTGTATTCAATGATCTCAGTGGGTAATGTATCTTTTCTTCGACCCACCAACCCCATTTATACCACGCACAAACTACAATACCACTCTACCCATCAGCGCCATGTTCGTAGAATTGAAAACGATCGGTTTCGGGTTTTCACAAAATCCCCGTGAAACCTTTTCATTCCATGTGTAAACGTACAAACGAATCCCTTGGATTCACTATTCACCGACGACAGGAGAGTAATTGAGTTGACAGCGAAATCCCAGGCAAAATGTTTATATTGACGAAAGCGTAATAAAATGGCAGTTATTGGTAAAGGAGAAAAACGAAAGTCAAAATCAATTAAGCTGACTGATTTAAAGTGCTGAAACCATGTGTCAGACTGCATCCTACACGAGAGGGATCAACATAAAAGTAAAATAAACAAACAATGATTGCATGTTTTCAAAGTAACTTCAGTTATATCAATAAAATTAAATTATAGTGAATATTGAAAATCGAAATCAACTTAAAATGTAATTGTAATATCTATTTGAATAAACATATATGTTGGTGTAAGTATTTATGTAAAAATAATAATATATTATTTCATTATTAAAGCGATTATTTTATAGTCTCGGAAAACAAAAAATCTGATCGAAATCAAAAAAATCAATAAATTATAAAAAAGGTTCAAGTGTTCGCGATAGAATTGTGTTATAGAAAACAAAAATATGAAAAATATGGAGAATAATAGTGATAAATCAGTAAAAATACAATTCCATTTCGGAAAAGGTAGATCTTAAACTCGTGTTTTCCTTACCTGAATAAAATTATCCTTGAGAATCATGTTCATGTAACATTTTTATTTTATTATACATAACTGGGGAAGTTCATCTTCAGAGAATAAACTCATTTTGAGTGTATTTAAAAATTAAAACGTATGAATGGATACGACGTTGGTAATGCGTTGGAATGAACTTTAATCAAGTCTACGGGGTGCGAAATGTGAAGAGAGAAATAAAGCAAATAAGTGGAAATGTAGAAGCATTTACAAGTGTGCACCGCATAAATCCTTCAAGGAACACAAACGTAGACCGCAAACTTCATCAGAAACACCGCGACGCACAGTTGGAGCGGAACGTGGTATAATACCATGTTCGCGAGGGGATTAACTAGAATTAAGTCTCTTAAGGTAATAATTAACGAACATAGGAAGCCAATTAGGTATAGATTCGTTGAAATTTCACAGTTAGGCAACTAGATGAAGTTAGATACGATTTATTTACAAAAAACATGAACGTATTCGACTTCATCAACTGTTTTTCGTATTCAGTCTACATCGTCATGTAGAAAATCTACGTTTCAATTGTCAGCACGTTTATGTAATCATAATTTTCGACTTTTATTCTCTCGTATTTTTGCAGGCGTTGAGCTGTTTGTTTTTCAGTAGAACAATATTTTTACTGACATGATCGACCAATGTTTGGTTTGATTCCGTATAACACGGCTATAGTAGATGCATCTATAGTCATTTGAGTCTTAATTGCTAAATAATATAATTCGTCATTACTTGTTTTGTTTCTGAATGTAATGCGTTGTTGAAAAACGACTCCGTGGGCAGACAATAACAATGCGTTTACCGACAGCGATAGTTAAAGGGTCGTTTCGGCAGAATGTCGTTCGAATACCGACGTCACGTTTAATAAAACATAAATAAATGTTCCTGGCAAGGAGAAATTTTGATCGATAAAAACTAATAACTACAAGGTAAGGCCATATTATATATAGTGGTCGCGGCGATGGTAGAGTTATTCTACCTAACCTACTCAGTTATTCTTCTAAATAATAAAAAGCCGGGACGTTTTTGTGTGTGTGTATGAGTGTTGTGCGTATTAAGGTCGGTAGTGGTCTAAAGGTGGCTTTCAATGCTTCCTGTCTTTCCTCTTTCCTGCTACTCAATGGTCAAACTCATGATATATTCATATTCTACGTCTGAATTCTCGAAAAGCATTCATACACACACACGCACAAACATACACAGTGTATATGTTATGTTATGTATGTGTTTTACACACATACACAAACGCACCCGTTAACTTCAACCACAACACCAAACTTTGCCATTTTATCCATCCCGTGTTTCACCATACCCCTTCCTTTACACTATGACTCATCGTCCATCCATATATAACCAATGTTCAAAAATTATCGAACAGCTATACGTCGCCATTGTCGTGACGAATACACAATATCCGTGCAATGTATGAGAAATACGTGTAAATGCATTAATATCGATGACCAACGCTATTATAAAGAAATCTTTATTGTAATGAAAATAATTTTGATTTAAAAGAGTTAACAAGAGATCCAGCCCATAAAAATATAACATTCATTTGGTTCAACACATAAAAAATATATGACAATGTCATATTATGTCACAAATCAGCCTCTATTTTTAGGTGAATCCATACACAAAATGTATTGTCCGAAAATAAAAGTGTTCACTATGTATTCAAGAAGTGTATGCCTACTATATACTAATAAATAAGACTAATATGAAGATGTTTTGCAGGAAGTCAGTTTAAGCACGACAGCTGACGAGGATTTAAATGTATCTAATAAAAGGTAAATTATATAACCCACATTAAAATAAATAATCTATTAATAGTTTTCAGATTTACATCAGACATAAGTATATTTTCAGTTTAAAAAATAATAACAGATTGGTAGTTACAGTTAATTACAATGTGCAATTTTTTTAATAAAAAAAGGTATTACTAAATTTTTTTATTGACATTGTGCTTAAAATTAAAATCATACAGAAATGGGGTAGAAGGGGGTTCTATATCATATCTTTGTATATTAAAAAATGTGTAGTACAAATTTTTATGAAAAATAGGAGATGACATGTCCTATTCTTAAATTTATACTTGATATTGCATTAGAATTTTACAATATACGAAATTAAATTGTGTACAATCCAAACTCATTACACTAAAGCAGAACGGATTTGTACGTGAATTATTGACTTCTATCATAGATAATACAAAGTATCATAATCTTTGATAAAATATTGCTTTCCCTTAAATACCTATTATGTAAAATTCATTATATTTGTTATCTTTTTCACTCTGACAATAGCTACTATTTAGAATTTACTCCCCGTCCCGTAAGTTATTTCTCTTACAATCACCTGGTTTCAATGCAATAATTATATTTTACTATTTAAAACAAAACTTAAAAACACAAAGAGTTTCAACCGTGTGAAATTTATTGTTATGCGTTTTATAATGGATTTACAAAATGTTTAAAAAGAACGCTTTTGTCTATTGAGATATCTGCATTCTTAAATCTCATAATTTATTAAAAAGCGTTTTGAAAAAAAAATTAAATTTTCTATTTCACGGATAATCGCTTGGGGTGAAAAAAAAATTTGAATAGAGAAAATCTAATAAAATACCTTATCTGTGTTTTAAGAAAAACGTAAGATTGTAAGAATGTAAAAATAACAATAAATATATATTGTGATTAAAAAATAAACTTTAAACGACCTAAGTAGGTGTTTTACTGAACATAACACTACGATTAGTGTTTCGTCATGTATATACTATGTAGAAGAGATATTCTGTTTTTGTCACACACTGTACATTACAGTAATATTTGTTCGTTACATTCTATTATTTTTATCGTATGAACATTAAGATGGTTGGAGGGAGCATTTGTTAAATAGGTACATTACCTGAAAAGTTGACAAGATTGCGTTGAAATATACTTTAAACGTTCCGATTTCAACTCTAAAAGTATGATTGTTCATTGAAAATAGTTATTGAACAAAATAAAAATAGTTAACGGGAAGAAAAAATTTTTTTTCAATATATATGTTACGAGCAAAGCATACAATTTGGGCATTTTATACAATGCCCGGGCATTTTATATATTGTCCGGAAAATATATAAAATGCCCTTCGTATATAGGGCAATATAGATAACAGATGATATGATTTAATGAAATATGATAAATCAATGAATGATGACATGTATTTATATTATTGATTAATTCATTTCAGTAGATATAATTAATTGCACCACCAATCCTTTCTTGGCTTGTTTGATAATATTACGTATTTTCATTATAAATCGTTAAGAAAGAAGGTACAGAAGGAACACATTTTTTAAAAGACTCGGAACAGTTGAGTGAAAAGAGGCATCTGAAAACAAATATACAACGAGCCCTATAAAAATGTTATTGGTAAACGCAGTGTGAGTATCTTTAGTATCAACAAATTAATTGCGTAGTAAACAAACACTTAACAGTAGTCTAACTAGGACTGGATCGTAGGGAGAGGATCAATTTTTTTGTCACAATAATAAATGTATACCTTTTAAATTTTTTTTCCCACAAGTTCTGTATTAGATATAAGTTTGCAATGTGCTGAATTTTTGCTCTCTATAATTTATTTATAGAATCACTTGATACATAGGTAAAGGAAGTCACATTTACCTAATCAAAAATAAGTACAATAATTTAATATCGTGGACAATTTTAAACTATTAGTTTTTGTTTCAAAATAACTATTTAGAAAATAATTAAGCCAATTATTTAATCCTAAGGACACCTATATCCGTACCATTCTAAGATTAAACCATTAAGTAATTTATGTAATGGTCCCCTTATAAGTGGTCGGGTGAATAGGTTAACACTTCGACAAACCTATCTTAAATTAAATATTTTTTCTTAGCAACCCTTAATCGTTTTTGGATTTTTAAGCAACTTTAAGTGTACAACATAAATTGTAGTTATTTTGTGCGTATTTACTAAATATCCTTCATGACGGCTGCAAAAAAAATGTTAAGTACAACCATTGTTACTGATCGCGCCGGAGGCTCTCTGCTAATAAATAATTTCGTTCTGAACTTTTATCATTCTTCACCTATTTCGAAAATTTTTCGAATAAACCCGAATCCGTACTATTTTATACTATTTTATATTTGTTGAAGATTAGAATGAACACTTTTTTCTTATACACTTATACCTAATTAGAAAAAAAACCAAGAACCAATATGCGACACATGTCACTAATCATTAACTGTCGATCACATAGTGGAGGAGTGTACACAATATATCTCAATACGCACCGACCTGAACATGCCATCCAACATGGCAAAAGTACTTGCGAAAAACAAACTCTGAAAATTGTCTTAGTACCTAGCTAAGTACCTATCTTAAATATTATTAGTAAATCTTAATTTTACACCTAACTTCACCTATATAATATGCCATATGAAATATTGTAATTTTAAATTTAACACCTAATACATCTAATATGTAATATCTAATAGCTAATAATATCTGTTGTTGAAGCCTTCATTTAAAAAAAAAAAAAAAAGAATGAACAATCAAATTAAGTAATCGTATAACGATAGCCCGACTTAATCCATAAAACTCATTTACTTTTCATATATATATATTAACTTGTGAAATCTATTAATTTGTGTGAAATTGAGCTGAGGTGGAGGTATATCGTGTGAAAACAGTCCGGGACAAATATCGCACTAATTTCTTTTGTGTATAATAACATATACTTTTTTCGGTATCATTGCATACATTTTTTTGGTATCATTACTTATAACAAAAATTAAATATTACCTAGATACCTAAAATATATATATATATATATATATACACAAGTATATATATATATATATATTAATTTATTCAGTTATAAAAGCACTTATACAATGACATACATTAAGCAATTTTAACTTTTTTATTTGGTTTTCGTGGCTAACAAAGTTGACATGAGTCGCGAAAAATCTTTGGTAAGAAAAGTGGGTGGGAGGTTGAAAAAGGTTCAAGACCACTGGTCTAATGCATGTGGCAAAAATAACTTTTGGAAAATGCGTTTTACTCTACGTTTAGAGCACGCGCGCGTTGTTGCGAATTAAAACGAACAAGATAAAGCGTACTTGTGGCCGTTCAACGTTGTCAGAGCGGTGGCGGCTGCTGCGGCCGCGGCGATCCTGTTCGCGTTACCGTCGACGTTCTGCGCCTGCGTGGGCGACAGTTTGGCGGCCAACGCGTTGAGCGTGTGCAACATCTCGACCGGGTTCCGGGACGCTGGCCAATCGGGTCGCATGGACGCGGCGTCGCGTGGCCGCGCACTGCAACGGCGGGCTTACGAACGCGTGGACCGGCCAACCGGATGCCACACGTGCGGCCGGACGTAGACGTGGACGGACACGTGTCCCGCTGGTGGCGAACTCGACGAGCGACCCGGACGCCGCACGAAACAAACGATTCGTAGTGGCACACGGCGTCGTTGGACCGCGGTTATGTTTCGGGCGTCCTGCGGAAAAAACAAAATACAATTCCGAGATGTAATATCTATAACGCATCATCATCATTATTAGTTTAATAATATCGTGTGAACCCAAAGCCGACATATATACTGTTTGTTCCCGTCAAAGACTAAATATCGACGTTTACTACTATGATAGTTCTAAAAATTACTACAATATATGCGTGGACTAAAATAATAGATACTATGTACAAGATAAAGTGAGTAAATACTGTTAAACAAAGAGTTATTAATTATTTGCAGGTCGTCGACAAAAGAAGAAAATAAATAGTAAAATAACACGACTACATATGATACGGTGTAATAGTAACAAAATATACAAAGTAATAATGACGTTATGTACTGCACACATGTAGCTTGTAAAAGTTTACTCGCCAACAAAACCAAAATATATATACAGGAACGACAGAGTACCGTACGGACGAATACAGTGGATACCTTGTCTACATGATGACGGGATTAAGGCTCCGGGAAACACGCACAAGGTTAAAACCATTTGATTCCGGGTCTGATAAAAACTAAATGCGGTCAAAGTTAAAAAAATTATATCCCAAAAATAAAGTTTTATTGCTTTTGATTTTATTGCGCGCCACAGACCCTGGGGATCTGCAGCGGGTACCCCTCGAGGTATTTATTCTAGTTTATATTTTTATTTTTGCTTCCGATGGCATGAGCACGCTGCACGAGACTTTATTATTTGTTTATTTATTTATTTCTATGTGCCCAATTTTTATTGTCACCACCACCGTCACGCGTTTTCCATCCATATAATAAACATAACGATAAAAATGAAATAATGAAGAATACCGTCCTCGCAGGACCAGGATACTTGTTTTGCCATCGCACCTCCGCCATCATTAATAACGCGCATCTTCAAAACTGTTGCGCATGCGGGTGTGCATGTGAAAGATATAGGGATAGATGGAGTGAGCAGCAGACGTACATATATATCTTTGAATAGCGATTTTCACGACTGAATTGGCAGATATTTACGTGCGTTTCAAAGACATCTCGTATTTCAATATAAAAAAAAAAAATCTTAAAGAATCCAAGCTACTGTTGGAAATACGACTACTGCAAAATATATTTATTATTTCTTCTTCTTTGACATACTTTCGCTCCCACTGCAAACTTCTCTATCTATTATTCTTTTTCTTTTTTTTTTTTTTTTTGTCAAATTATACCTTCAACGCAGCTCGGACTTTTGTTTTAAATATGTTTTTCAAAGGAACTCTGTTCTCTTTTTTGTTCAGCATCACAAAGGTTGCATGACATTTAGAGAATTTTGAAATGCAAGCAAAATGTTCAACTTATTGGTCAATAAGAAAAAAAAACAATTTTTTTAATCGGTTGTAACTTTGATGATTCACTTTAAATCTACATAATATAAATTAACCTCATAAGGTACAATTTTATTTGATCAAATTTTGATTATCATTTTTCCTATAATTTAATAAATATATATATAGGGTACCCTTAAATAATTTTTAAATTGCAATTAATAGATTTTACTTCTTAGAATAAAATAAGTGCATTATAGTTTTATCCATAATAATTTCATGTGTTGTTTATTGAGTTTATAAATAGCTATACGTAGTACAAAAATTATTCATTAATAATTGATTTAATTGAACTGATATATTGTAAATTTAATTTTAAATGTTTTTTGATTATTGTTTAATAAAAATATTAATACACCATTGCCAATACGATACACCCATGTATACTCATAAGCGGAGATGTTCCAATAAATTTTTTTGCGAATATACTCCGTCGACGAGTGTCTGAATGAACATGGTTGATTTTATAATTTAGACGAGGGTGGTGGAGGGAAAAAGGTGTAAATATTAATTACAAATTGAAATGCGTATATCTTTATTTTTTATTGAAATTGATATTTAAATAATTTAAATAAATTGATACCTTTGTAAATACATAGTAAAACGTCAATAATTAGTAAAAACCTAATGTCTATTGCAAAATAATGCTTAAATTAAACTTGTAAAATTAATTATAATTCATACTTCTCTTCAAAGTGCTTGAGACTTGAGAGTATACGTAGTATATCGGTGAATATTTATAATAATACTGAGAGTATATGGCGTATATGTAATATCCCTTATGGGAACATCACTGCTCACGAGACAAGCTTACTAGTAGAAAAAATGAATGTAAACAACAATTTATTTCAGTTTCCTCAAATATTCTTCAATGTGTGGAATTTCAAGATGAATTTCAAGAATTTCAATGACCAGAATTTTGTTTACCCCCTAAACACGTTATTGTGATAACTCAAATATTGTTGTTATATAATAAGATGAGCAGAATTATTTTTATTGTTTCCTGGTTGCGAGTTGTTTCTGTGCGATTCAATGACATTTCTGACCACATAAACCATATGTTATTGTCGCACCATTCGTGGTCCATCGTGTTAGGCATCAATAACTGTTTCCTATTTCCCACATGACCCGAATAAACGGCACAATGTACTTTTTTCTGCTCTATTTCTTTTTCCTTCCTCAAGTTCTAATTTCGGAGCCAACAAATTATACAACGTATTCGATGAAACGGAGCGCAATAATTATCATACCATAAAATCCCACAAAGATGAACGCGTCGGTCGTTGTTCACATCCTCGATACAGTTTTTTCCTTCCGATGAACCGAATATTATGCCTTAGTTTACGAGGCTGGTGAACTCACTGTTTTATTGCATTATGTGTATCCAGAACTTTCAAATAATCTCCGGAAGACAATTCATTTAATTTTGACGAACAATAAGCAGTAAATAGCTACCATTCTTACGATCGTGGTCGTGTCGTCTGCTGTTAACGTATATACGTCGTCAAGAGAATGTTATCGTTTAGTGATTATCACGTAATGAAACTTTTTATGTTTAAAAAGTAGCGTCTACGGTTACGATTTTTTAGATCAAATGGCTGTCGTACAAATCTTTCATCGCGTATTTAATGAAGTGTAGTTTTTAAACACAAATCGTAAAATACGTAAAAATACGTCTTGAATACGGTTTAATTTTTGAGAAAATAAATACATTTTTTATTGACAATTCTTATGAAGTTATATGTTTACACCGATAATATACTATAATAATCGTACGTTAATAAATATTCTATTCATTTTTTTTTTTTTTTGCGAATGATTAATAGCACTTAGTATGTATATTTGTGAACGTCAATTTTTATAGTTACACACTGTTAATATTTTACATTTACACCGATTCGCGAACAACGCGTGTAATAAAATCCATCATTCATCAATCATACTATATAATATAGAGGAAGACAACTCTTGAGCGATTCTGTTAATTAAAAATGTTTACGTTAAAAAATTTCGTTGTGTCAGATAAAAACAAACTTGTTATATATATATTTACTTTTTTTGTAAAATAAATTATAATGAACAACTAAATTAAAAAAAAAAAATAACAAAAAAAAAACCTGATCGGTTCATCAAAACAATATGTGTTCGTTATCCGCACACATAATTTCCACCCTTTTCCGTTTTACCACAGTTCCAAATGTGCCCCGTGGAATATAATGATAATAATAATTTAAGTCACGCCGTCATTGGCTTACAATTAAGCCCCAGTTAAAATATTATGGAAAATATAATATGACACCGAGAGTCAAAAAAAAAAAAAGAATAATAATATGACTTTAATGAGAAGAATAACTTTTTATAACATATATTCGTTAACTTTATTAATAATAATTATCTTTAATGTTGTTCGTTTGTTTTAAAATATTTTAGTGTTAATTAAAAAAATATTACAAACGCTTGAATTTAATAAAATATAATAGATAATATTTTGATTTTTTAATTCTTTATGAACGCTAAGAAACTATAAATATAATATTGTACTTTTATAATTAATTTACAAAAAAAACTTTCTAGCATAAAATATACGAAAACTTTGACACTTCGGAGCCGAAAAGCCGTTTCGGAGTATCGACTGTTTTTAAAACGGTCAATTTCATGTATCAAGTAAATCACCTTGTGAGACCGATAAAACAACCAATTTAGTTTTGTGCGTGTGCGGTGGGCAGGGGTAGCAGTATGCAACCCGAACGCAGTTTATTGTATTTATTTTATACATTTTTTATAATGATTTCTGAACTAACCATAGGAAAAATGACATCTAATATTGTGGGTGTATACGGTTGAAGTTCATAACTAATTGGGAAAAGAAAAAAAAAATACAATTTTACACTGTATCATTACACTTTTGACAAGGAAACATATTTTACCTTATAAACATTCGCAATAGCCGACCCGAACGAGCGGCACAGAATATTATTATAATGAACGGACGTAGAAAAAATATAAATAGAGAACGAGAGAATATCGCATTTCCGGTGCGGCTGTACAGTCGCGGGTTGTTTGCTGTTCATAACACATTAATGTGGATAATAAACGCGCAATAAGTTGTGTATTACAACATAACAATTTGTTGAGAAGCCGACCAAAAATCTCCTTCGGGACTGGAAACATACCATCGCACGCACGCGCACGGTACATATAATAAACCCCAGAGGGATTTCTGCTGGAGGGTCTAGTAGTGCGAACAGCGGCGACGGGAGGAAACGTCCTTGCACTTATCTAGCTTCGAAAAACATTCTTCGGCCGTTACAGACTTACGTACGCGCTGTTGAACGAAAAACACTTATTATACAAATGTTTAAGGTCAACACGACAACTATACGAGGTTCGAACAACATTCGAGATATTTTCCACTCCACGCGTTTAGCTCAAAATGTTGTTATTTTTGCGCGCACGTGAAAACGAAATTCGAATATTCGCATCAAGTACGTATGTAGGGTGGAAGCAGGCTCACGAGGTCCAACTATACATACGTTCCCGTTTTTTTTTTCATAACTGCCCGTTAAATCCTATCTTTCATAAATAAAATGTAAATTAAACACTATTCATTTGAAAAGTAAAATTAGAACTAAAACAATAGTGAATGATTCTAATTTCGGGTGGAGAGAAAGAAATTCATATTTTTTACCCTCTACCACTCCCTCTCTTAATTAAATTCGATCCGCGTATCCGTTGCGTCATCGACGATCATTGGATCCGGTACAATGAATACAACCCCATGACGAGTTGAATACTTTTAATCGACCGTTGTTTCGCCTGAGAGCGAATCGAAAAAAAAAATATGCCCGGAATTTGTGACGAAGTCAATCTCAATCCTACAATTTAACCAAGTCTCGAAAGCCAAAACGTACGCACTTAATTCGAATGTACCTTAGTCATGCGGACGTTAAACAAACCATCGAATACGGTTATCATCCGAGTGTATTTCTTTCGTGGCCTCCCACGAACGCTTACACTTGGAAATATATGTATCCTACTCTACAACACTCCTTTCACGATCGACCTTTATAAATAGATACGCGACGACTACGTGTTTTTTGCTATTTTCTCGGATTTTTATTTTTTTTTTTTTTTATCCTTTAATTTAATTTAATTTAATTTTTTTATTTTTACAAAAATATACACAACACCAAGAGAACGTATTTATATTCGTTTTCGCTTCGAATCCCTTTCTCTTTCGCTCCCGTATGTATATTATCCTCCACACGCGTCTTTCGCGCATTCATTTTATTTTATTGCCTTGGTCGTCTAATTTAAGAAATCTCATAAGAAATGATACATGATGACGACACACCGCACGCTGCCGCTACCACCATGAACTTCTAAACATGGGCAACGGATCGGGTTTATTATTATTATTATTATTAGTATGACTATTTTTCTCGTTATAAATATTATACATATACTTATAATTTATTATTCGTATACGTATAACTATAGTCGGATCGGATGACTTGTACGATTCTTCACACTCGTAAGTACTGTGAATCCAATTTTAACCCAAGTTTATTACCCTTGAGCCTGTTTGTCGCATAATCTATCTCGCTAAGAATTTATTCTATCATATGTTATATAAAATGTAACGGTCGTATAATGTAATTTTATTTATAAAATTAAAAGAATCATCAGTTAAAATATAATTAATAGCAGTTTCGCCGTTTAAAATACGAATAGCGATTATATGCGTAAAATATTACATTTCAGTGAACAGATTTATTCCAGGCAATATTACCAAGGTTTTAATCGTACAATCGAATTATCTTCAATGCAAACAATTTCATAAAAATTGGATCACATCCATCACAAAAATTAGATTTTTGGACAACAAATTCTTTGGATATCTTTAGTATTAACTTTGTACTGTTATAATATTCTAATGATTGGTTTTCATAAAACAAATTTTTATTTATTTTTTGTTTTTGGGAACTTTTGTTCATTACAACAAAAGATTACGGTTAAGGCTATAAATTCTTTATTTTTTATAGTATAAACATTTTTCAATTTATTTTCCAAGTACAATGTAATGGTGTTTAATTTGGAAATAATAGTTTCAACAAAACAATTTTTTTAAAAACAAACTTTTTTACTATAATATAATAACATGTATATTAAATAATACTGATATAATATAAATTAAATAACATCGTCGTTAAAAATGAATTATTGGCAATATATTTGATCTATAACACTGTTTTGGGAATCGTATATAAAAATTGTTAAAAAAATGTTTTTTTATAAATGTTAGTAACAAATCTACAATACTCATCGTTTTAAAATCGATTTTACTTATAAAATATGTTGTAAATACAATGACATTCACCGTGTTTCAGCCAATCGGAACTAGGTTTATTTAGCGGTTGTGATGAACTTCGACCATAATTTTAATACTACATAAAATTATAACATAATATAATACTTACAGTAGATTATTTTCGATGATGGTAAAAAGAAGTCGAAGGTGAAAATCGTTTCCAACTCTATTAATAATAATGTCAAAATCAAGTGGGTAAAGATATAAATTAAAAATAATTGTCAAATTCCCAAAAGTGTAAACAATTTTCAGCTCGAATTAAGTGTTCAAAGATAACTTTGAAGTTTTGACTTTTCATACGTCTATCACCCCGGGATCGCATGTATTTTAAACGGTTAGTTTTTCGACTCATTTTCAATGTTACGTTTGAAACGTAGATACATATAATAATTGACAAGCATCTAATAAATGTAGTATGGAACGGACAGAAAAGAAATCAACGCGCCAAAGGGACCATCACCAATTAAATCACGGACTCGATGTCATCTTTCGACGTACACTTTTTGACGAATTTGTCTTGTCATGCATATAGATACAACAGCGAGTTAATGCGTCCCCTGAAGCCGAATGGCTGAAAAACAGTTTTGTTTCACGTTAAATGTCCATTACGTGGAGGTTCAATTGTTGTTACCATGCAGTATTATGGTTAGAAAATAGATACAAAATGACTAGACGATCGTCAGAGATGGATCGTGAGAGCTCCAACAAGCAAACTCAAGAAATTAAAATAGAAATCCGTAGAACTCGAGACTTTTTCGACATTTTATAAGTAGGTACCAGTTAAAATTTGAAATGATTAATTATCATCTATTAAATATGTTTTAAACCGTGCTACGAACTGAGTAATACGGTATCTTAAATTATAGACCTTTACATTTTAAAAATATCCTTCTCGCCCGTTTTAATGGTCCGCATCCGTTCCTAGTAGTATACAACATTCTTTTGGATTCATTGAGTACCTGTTTTCCTTTTGCCGTTACGGTTCGCCGTGCAAGCGGCGCGTTTTCGCGATCATATTATAATATATTACACGGTCACGTGAAAACCCATTGATGGCGGTGAACGTCTGATGTTGATTAGTTACGTGAATGAGCTCGACGACGACGTGAGAGCTTTTGTTACTCGTAGCATCTCAAGAGTCGCGCGCGGGTGCACGGAACAAAAGAAGGATTCTCGCGTACAATCACGCGAAAACCCTTCAGAAATAATACACTCTCCCGTACGTCGAACAACCCACTAGATTATTCGCCATTTTTCCGTTTTCTAGCCACTACTATGGGCAGACCCTTGTTTTTCCGATCTGCAACAGTAAGTGGTATTGCGTGTATGGTTCTTATTTTGTACACCATAAAATTGTTATCCGTATTAAGTTAAACGCATCACAATGCGCTTGATATAATTACTATCGTGCAAAACGCGCCGAATTGATTAGGAATTTTCAGTAAAATAATGAAAACGATAAAACAAAATAAATAAAATATCTACTATAAAATGAATAAAAATAAAACACCGGACAAAACGAAAAATCTTTTACAAATCACATGTTTGTGTACCAGTGGTTTATAACAAATGCATGTACAGCGGGTTATAACGACTACAAGTGTGATGATAATAAAAATAACAATAATGTATCGTTTTTCTTTTTTTTTTTTATAGCGTCACAGTTCCTGACAACTTTTTATTGCACTTCAACATCAAGATTATAGCCCGATAATTCTAAACCCCAACTTTTCTAATGTATATGTAGTGCCGTTCGCAATAAACATTTAATTCGTTTTTCGAGAAAAAAAAACATAAAAATAGTTAAATAATTTTATGATTTCGTACTGCTAATCATTTGAACAATAATGTCGAACATCTACAGTTAATAACATTAATTCGCTCTATTGTTCATAAAATATTAATAGATGTTTATAATGTGTAAACCATGATTAATAAGCCATGCTCACGGAATACGGCTGTAACTCTATAACAGCTACTCGTACATATAAATATGTATATTTATACCTAAATAAAATGTTTTCGAGTGAAAACCAGTATCAATTAAAAATTATTATAAAAATGAAATAGATATAATATACTCGAATTGATCAATTGCCGTTTGTACAAAGAAACTTACCATATATTTTATTAACTTATATAATACGAGCCATTTTCATATACGAGAATGATGTTCACATGAAAAAATAGGGTTTATATACATAGAGAGTTAAGAAAATTGTAATCTAAGAATAATGTCATTGAGTCTCATCTATAGGAATTGAGCTTTTACAATTTAATAAAGTTCTGAAACTTTATTTCGAAACCCTACGTAAAAAGCGTTAGGATAATACATACATGTTCAAAATTGATGTAATAATTTTCTTCTAGGGATTCACATCAAGGATTTTATTTAATTAAATTTAGATGTTCTAGAAAATTACTTTTACGTAAATTAAGTATGTTTTATTTGAGTAGTATTACCAAAATAATATACTAACACACAATAACAGCTAATACTTGCAACAATATTCACAAATTATCGTTTTAATAAAATCGGTGTGAGTAGAACACAAACATTTTACGTCGATAATACATACAGGGGTATATGTAAGTACATGTATACGTAGTTGTAATAGCTTTTTAATGTAATGAACAATTCAAACTTTAGAGTATAAATAAAAATGCGTAATGCACAATATGGATTTTATTATTTAAGACTTCGCATATATTATTATATATGAAATGGGTACACCACCTAATAGGTAGGTAGTATAGTAGGCATATTGTGTATCGAATATCAATATTTTAATAGATTTTGGTTCATTTGAGAAATAAATTTGTCTAAGTGGATATATGTATTCCGAGCACACAAGAGTAATATATTATTCATTTGGAATACAAAGAAAATAAACTTTGTTGAGCGGTTGAATAGTTAATAGCCATGGGCTTGACGCATTAAATATTAATAATTTTGTAACAGCTGCAAGTTAAAAGTTTTTAAAAAAAGTGACCAGTAAATATTATTCGTAAAATTCAAAAAAAGCCACGAATAAATGATAACGGTCGATAAACTTTGCGTGGTAGGTTTAAAAAGTTAACCAAAATTGAATTTTGTAAATTATTTTAAATTATTTTATTTTTATAATTATTATTAAACGTCAATTAGCGAAAAATTAACATAATCGCGTTATTCAAACATAATAATTATGTTTAGGTGTACCGATATATTACATTATGTAAAAACGATAAAATAATGTGCGTTGTTTGTTACAAATTTTTCGCATGTTCATAATAATAATATCTCGTATGAGAGGCCACAACATTGCAACACGTGGTGTACGCCGCAAACATAGTACGCGTTTACATATCATACGCAAATCATAAGAGCGATTAATAAAACAAATTCAACTCTCCGCAGTACACTTTGTACCTAATTGTATATTTATGCCCACCCTTTTCTTTTCTTTCTCCTTATTGATACTCAATTACATATTATTGCGCCAGCTCTGTTAATCATGGCCTTAAAATTCCTTTTAAAACTCAACGGTACTATTAAATCAATAAACCATTACGAGCGATAAAATATAAAATACAATATTTCGATTTGATTTTTTTTTCTCGTGCCAACCATACTCGTATTACAACAGCGACGTCGTCGACACAGCTACTTCCACTACCTTCCCGAATCAACGACCTTTGGTATGGCGATAAACATAGATATGCCGTCGTACACGTGATAATCCTCTCGCCCGCGTGCCACAATTCTACACCACACTAATTTCTAAGCGTTTTTCTATCCACCCGGTTCCGGTTACACCATTTAACACCTCATATACACACAAGTATGTACACATACGCAAACGCATTCGAATGTGGGTTGTACAAAAAGTGTAAACAAATGTTTTACGATCAAAAAATCCTAATGCATGTCATCGTTTTCAACGGTCAAAACCGTTGCCATCGGTTTCATTTTTATTTGAAAGTATTGAATATGGGTAACCTAATTCAGATAAAAAAAACATGTGTAACGCGTTATCAGAAAGGCCAAATTATAAATTCTCACATAACCCGTAGACCATTATAAAATATGAATTGCCAGATTTAATGCTTTATACATGTATTTACACTTATGTGCTATATTTTATTTTAGCTTAAATCTCCCGAAAAAATGTAGTAATAATTACTTAACAATAACATATTATTATATACATGATATAAATAATAATAATAATAACAATAATATAAATGTATTATTACTTAAACATTTACAAGTATCTAATAGATCAAGTAAAAAATAAAAGTAAACCGATGAATTCAATAAACTAAGTTGCTATGTTTAGGTTAAATTCAGACTAAATTCAAAAGAATGATCAAAACGTGAAATTAATTTATGGATTCATGTAAAGATAATCAGTTTAGTTTTTAAAAAGTCTTGAAAAATTAAGAATAAAAATGCAATACTTAGAAATATTTGGTGAAATAGTATGATTTACAAGAAGAAGAAAAATAATAATTTTAACATAAAAAAAACTAAATAAAAAAATAAACAAATCTCATCGAATTTCAATATTTAAATAGTAATTTTTTTTTATACATGTTCAGAATACCAACATAGTTGTTTGTAAAAATGAAGTTGTTATCTTCTTTTGAAATGCAAGAATCATTATAATTCGTATATGATATACCTACCAACTTGTTAACAAATTAGTTTGTCTTAGAGTTATAAAACACTTATTTATTTACCTTTTTACTTGAAACTTAAAAGTCCTCTTATTTCAACACAACAGATCATATGATAAAAATATAAGCCACAAAAAAGTAATTTTATCTCAAAAACTAATAATTCATATTTAATTTTTATTCATTTCTGTATAATATAAAACTTATTTTTGTGGCTTGTCACTTTAAATTATAACTAATGAAATCACTCAAAACATATTTCCATAACCATTTGTGATAAAAAAAAATTAAAAATAAATAAAATTCTTGAATGACTTTTTTTTTACGTATGTGAAATATTTGGGACAAATCCTGATTTTGTTATTAATGCAGTACTAATTCTACTTAAAACGTAAACTTACATTTAGATAATGTAAATTAAAAAATCAATGTAACAACAAGTATGATATAACTGTATAGGCATTTTTCCATGGAAATATTAACCAATACAGTAAAATAATAGTTATACGATAAGTTATATTATTAAATTTAATGAAATTTTAGACGAATTCGATTTAAGCCTGCGTAACAAACATTCCTTGCGAAAACGTCGCGTACTCGTAACGACAGTACAAAGATACAGAATATCAATACGTATAATATTTTTATTTTACAACACACTATCAGTTTATTCCTAGGTTTCGGAAACTAACTACACCATACACGTGTGCGCGTGCATAACGATTTAACCGAAAGCGTAAAAATATAATCCACTTCACGATAATGAGTACGAATAACAACACACTTGACTTATCTCCTGTATATTTGCATCGTGATGATTACTATTTTTTTTATTATTACACTGTCTATTGATAGTCGCTTTGTTAATACTGAGATGTTATCAAATAACGGAGCGGCCTGTGGTGGGCGCGCGCGTGCGTACGTATTTTACGTCAAAATCAGCTTATCGCGCACGCACGCGTAGTCGGTAATACTCGAAAAATCGAAATTGAATACGTACATTATACACACAGCATTTTATCTAAGTTGCAGCGGAGAAGGGATGCGTCGTGGGGTTCGAGGAGAGTTAACTTTGTTCGGAAAACTTTTGTTTCACGCGGTGTATGATTGACGTGCCAAATGAAAGTGCTTGGAAGATTATAGACGTACAGAAAATGTGTGTATAGTACATATACCGGCAGCGCAACTGATAGGGGTGATAGTATATACTTATATACATTTACTATACCGTATATATATGTGGTATCGTAAAGAGGGATTAGAAGTCAATGTAATTTGACGAGGACAACGACGATGGCATGCGCACCCCGCCCAGTTATCTGCACTAATGATTGATGATGAGCAAACACTCGCGCGTTGTAGGTACAACCCACTTCTTCGACAAAAACGAATACAGACACGTCGATGAGTAAATTTCCGTATAAAAGTCGGGTCGTCGAACTTACTCATTTCCCCTGGTCACCCCCAAACCCCGTTATCGTAAAAATAATATAGGCCTGTGACACCCCCCTCGCGACGTAGAAGTTCATATGCAGCGTTTTGTATAGGTACCTACTAACTTTTCGGGTTTCGTTTTTGTGCGTATGCATACCGCACCAGGATTTAGAGCTTCGGGACGGAAAAAAGTTTTCATTTTGATCAATTAAAAATAAACATGACTCTTATAAATATATATAAAAAAATTAGCTTCAGCAAAACAACACCAGAGTTTGGCTGTTTAATATATAATTGTTATCACTGAGTTGGTTATTTAACGGCAATGTTACGTCGTTGTTAGTTGTTCGTAAAACGAAAATCTCATCCTGTATTATATAGAATAATCAAGTGATATACATACGATTTCAATACTAATGAATTATATTTTTATCCATTCCGAATATATCGTTACAAGTGTGCGTATTTATATTTTGTATAAAGTAATGTATGTATACGTGTACATATTATTTACGATATAGCTTTCAAAACAGTAATAAAATGAACGGCCGTTTTTATCCTCTACCAAAATTGCTTTATTGCTACTATTATTTTTTGCTTGCGTAAACTTTAAACGTTTTACGGTTCTAAAAAATAACAACTGAATATAAGGTTAAGAAATGAGCACGTAAATTACAATTTTCGAATGATAAAGAAAATATATTTATATATATATATACATATATATTAACATCTCTATTTACATTCATACATACTATACAGTTTTTATTTTTTAGGTAAGCATTTCAAATAATAGTAAAAATAACAACGAGATTTTTCCGAAAAAAAGAAAATAATAATAATAATAATAATAATACGCTCACATATAAAATATATAATATTTTTTTGTACAAAAAATTCATAACATTCGTAACCGACGTAAATCGAAAAAGATATTGTCGTGTCTAAAACGTGGCATAACATTCTCGTATTATATTAATCTTATATGCTTTACTATTGTACTTATGACGTTCGAGTGTCGTCGTTATATGGGATTGTAATATTGTCAGCGTTTTGACGGTTTATTTGACTTAGTTCTTTTTATCTTGGGTGTGCCTTCTGGTTGAACCGAGGTATTAGTACTGAGCAAACAAAATGAGAGGCAAAGCAAGGAAAAAAATTGTTAGAACACGAGTGAGAAAAAAAACACATCCTATGGAAACATATAATACCTCGTATAATACTTAATATAACATATACGGCCTTTTGTTACTTACAAAGACAATGATCATCGATTGTGTATAACCCCTGAATTAGTATAAAATATATAAAAATAAGTGTCTGTGTGCGTGTGCATGGTGTAAATATAACGGTTCAAATTACGAACACGATCTCAAAAATTAATACATTTTATTAATTCAATAATTTTTCATAAGGATACGAACTCCAGAATAGAATACACCTGTTGTTTAATGTAAGAAACATTATAACCAAATACGGTGAATATATGTACCAAAGTATAGTTTTAAAATTTATTATTTTATCAAAAATATTTAAAAAAAAAATAATTAAAAATATGAAAGAATGTTGATTTAAAGTAATTTTTTCATATACATTTTTACGACTATTCAATATAATCACGTATCGGATTCATTTTATCAAAAATAAACGCCCACATTTGATAAATCGAATTATTTCTATACCAGAACAGCAATATTACGTAATTATTATTTTTGGGAGACTACATAAATAAAGGCTTGTGAAAAACGATACATCAGTCATACATTTTAAACTAAATTATTACTTATTATTAATTATATTATTATATACAGCCGATAAGCTGAGGAAGAAGAAGAAATAATATTATTTAGTCGTAATATTGACTTGTTTTATACTAAAATCTTATTTATCTTATATAATTCCAATACAAGGGTATATTTCTAATGAATTAAAAAAAAAAGTTAATGAAATATTATATTATATTAAATTATATTAATAATAATTTAACAAAATTAATTTAATTTTAAGTATAGGTAAACAGCTGAGAAGTACAATATTTAAGTTTGCAATTTATCTACGGAACAATTATCTTAAGAGTAGTTGAAAACCTACTTGAAAAATATGAATAAAATTAAATATTATATACAAACTTAACAAAAGCATATGAGTAGACAATATTAATGATTAATGTTCTGTAAATATATAAAAATGTAACATAAATATTATGTGATACAAAATTATTCTTGTATCAGGATTGTACACAAGAATATCGGAAAAAGAATTGTAAGCTACATTTTATAATTCTAAATAGGTTTTTTTCATTTTATTATGGATACAAATATAATTATGAAGCTAATATTTAAAAAAAAAGTTGAATAATGAATTATTTAAAGAAGAAGAATAAAATATTTAATATGGCCATCTTCGACTGTAAGATAAATATAATAATGTAAAAATTATTTTTAGTAGACTAAGTACCTAAATATTTATATGAAAAGTATTAACTAATTAAGTTTATTTAAGTTAATTATACTGGTATTTTTAAGAAGAACATACCTAATGCAAAATTTGTAAAAAAAAAACAAAGCTTGTAAGGGCATACATACGGTTCATTAGAAGAGCCAATCATTTCTTTTTCGACATTATCAATAATAATAAAAAAAAAAGAGAAGATTATTAGAGCAAATAGCAATCCAATTGTTTTTGGCAAATATTAAATTCACTTGTGAGACAAACAGTGGTGGAAGCCTCAACAAGTGTTACAGAAACCATACGACGACAATGACGGAGGCACATTAGGGATTTGTAGGGTTTTGCTGGCACAACAAAATCGACATAAAAATTATCCAGAGAAAGAATACTATGTAATAGAAAACAAAAATGGAATTTTTTTTTTTCATTTTCTTTTTTCTTTTTTCATTTATTTTTTACTGTTGAAGCAAAATTAATCAGTATTCCAAAATAAGGGACGGGTAAACGCAATGCTTCTTGGAGAGGGCTGTACGAGTGATGAATACTAAATGAAGATGAAACCAGTGACGGCGACGGTGTTTTTATTAATTTAAATGGTTATTTATTCTTCCCAATAGTTAAATAATAATCCCAATAAGTTCAAACACCATGACAATGGACGGTTTTTTTTATTCAGTTTTTCAATGTAATTTTAATTAAAAATTGATGACTGAGAAAACGCAAAATTGAATGCATAAAACAATTGGTAAAATTTTGATTTGGGCACGTAGAAATCCTTAAAATGTAAAGCTTACATATTTCCCCTTACCTTTGACCTCTTTCACCCTTCGTTATGTTTACTATTACTACTGCTAACCCCATAATTTACTTTTTTTTTTACATTTAAAGAACATTATAGCATGAACTCTCGACCTTGTTATCTTCGGTATATGCTTTTCTTAGGTTAACACTAAGATAAACTAAAAGAGGGAGGGGGTAAAAAAAGTTCAGAATAGGTAAAGAAATATACAAATGTTCGATGTACCTCATGGGATTACATTACTAAAAAATAATATACTCGAACACCGTCAGATAGTAAAATTGTTTTAATTTTCCACTTGAGAATCTTGCGAAATCGCACTTGTAATGTTATATAACTTATAAGTGTACTGCATTACAAGACTATAAGGATAGTTTTTTTTTTACGTCATATTATTTTCCGTCGTTTTTCATGAATATTAAATACATAATATATTTTGTTTCCATGAGGAACAACGCACGCTGCTAAATCGCGAAAGGCGTTATTATTATAATCTACAGAGTGATCTTCGAGGCGCGTGTACCGAATATTTGCGTTAAACAAACATGTAACAAAAAATGTAAATATATTATGTAAGTTTGTATTTGAAAGACCGTTCAAGTTAACAGACCGTAGTTTAGTTGCAATTACTTCGCAACATGTTGTTTTCGAGTTTAATAATTTCTTCGGAAGGATCACGCGCCCCGTAGTTCACAGGACAATGATACCATAATCTATTAATGTACGTAAATAGTAAATGTATATGATGCACAAACCAATGGATAAAATAAAAATCCCAACTCGTCAGCGACACAATAGATGACAGTAAAATTAAAAATAAAAAAAAACAGTGACGGAAGGACGGACAGGCACAGACACCACAAGTAAAAATAATAATAACAATAATAAATTAAGATTAAACCGATTTAAGAAGAGAAATTAAAATGTACAAGGGTTACGCAATATGAGAACACTAAGACTTTATAAAATAATAATAAGAAAACATAAAAAGAAAAAATCAAAAAAAAAAATTATTCTAACTCATTTTTTTTTTCATAACGTGTATCCCGCGATTATATATAAAAAAAAATAAAATAAATAAATAAATAAAAAATGAAAACGATAAAAAAATTAAATAAACTGATTTGATCTCTTTTCGGGCGCGACACGCACACACGGCACGGGCGACAAATTGATTTCGAACGATATTATAACAGTGTTATGCGTATGCGGCGGAAAAGCGTGGGCGACGAAAACGCGATGGCAAACTATCGGCGCGACCCGGCGTTCGACTGGCCCGGCCCCCCACGAGCACACCGTAACCGACGACTTGTAGACGCGCCGCTACCCTCGCGGCGCTTTCGGCCGCACTCGTGCCGCTTCGCCGCGGTAGCCGCCGCCGCGTTATCAGCCGACTTGGCGGTTTTTTTTTTTCATTTTTTCGTCTGTTCCCCGTTTATGTTTATTTTTTTTTAGGTCGCCGAACCGACCGCCACCGCCTCCGGGTCGAACAGATAATAACACGATGATATACAATAACAATAACAATTCGGTACATATTATTATCATCATCATCACTTACTACTATTACTGTTACTATTACTATTATTATCGTCATCGTCGTTGCTATTTGTTAGGGCGCGCACGTGCGGCTGCAGTGGTGGGTGGTGCATAACGCGTACTGTACACAATGATAACGATATTACGACGTACAACGCAGCGCAGACATAGGACAAGGCAACGCCGCCGCGATTCCGCATTTTCCGTCAGCGGGAAATCGAAGCGAAAAGCGAAAGGGTTTCTGGACGGTCACCCACTGTTTTCCGTGAGACGGTAGGAACGAAATGTGCACCTCGGAGGAAATCTGACGGTACAGAAATCGGCAACGGCCGCGTGCATCGTAAACGAATAACCGTGCTATACGTGCATTTCGATTAAAAAAAAAAGAAAAAAAAAATCACTTGTCCGAAAATGTTGCGTAAGACGAAAATCCTACACACTGTGTTCGGGAAAATAACATAAACACAAGGGTTAAGTTAAAGATGCGTAAATAATGCAGTGAAATGAATACGTCAATGTATAGGTTAAAGTGATATTTAACATAAAATACAAATCTTTTTACCACGAAAAATACTAATCTTAATATAAGAAAAAGTTACTGAAAACATACATCTGGAGTATAGTACTATACGTTTGTGAATTATGGTTTGTTTGAAAATAAGAACAGAAAGAAATAGAAGCATTCGAAATGTGGTGCCACATAAAGATGAAAAAGAGAAGTTGGAATGGTAAGATAACGGACGAAAAAATATTTATTAAAAAAGGTCTTGTAGAGAAGATCACCATGGAATAATGCAAAGAAAATGGAGAAACGAGTGAATTGATCACATTCTCAGATACGGAGAATTGCAAAGGCTAATTTTGGAAGTAATGGATAGTTGAAAAATAATTTGAAACCAAATTCAAGAAGACTAAAAATGCAATTCATACAAAGAAGATGAAGGGACAATAACAGAAGATTATGGAAATTGTTGCATATGATAATTAGATTGATAATTGAAAAAGGACAGCTATTATTATTGTTATTATCATCATTACTAACATTATTACTTATACATACGGTTGTACAGCACATACTGTGTAATGTTTACATTAATAATATAGTGTGGTGAGAACAGAAGAACACCGCAGCGATATCGCTGTGGAACGACGTCTACGGAATGGTCAGCAGGAAATCGAAGCGAAGCGGAGGATTTTCAAATGATAACGCTCTATTTTCCGCGATGAAGATGGAATAAAACTGACATCCTGAAGAAAATTTAACGGCAGAGTAACCAACGGTAATCGAGTACATTGCGAACGGGTAAACGAATAATTATATCTCAAAAATAACACTCTTGTCCATAGGTGTGGGTTATATAAAAATTAATACGAGATGATGATGCTGGTGATTATGGTGCTCAGTAATTTTTCTGATTTACTCGATGAAGTGTTATACTCAGTGGAGGGGTGGCATTTTTTCTTTTCTCCACTTCGACCACTGGGTAAACTATTTCTAGTAAATTAAATTAACATGACTTTTATATTATAATACTAAGGATAAAGATTGCTTATCCTTTTGTTATAACTTACATTATATGCGCTTAGGGTTTATGAAGTAAATGTCAAACCACCCAAATTATTTCAATTTTACTCAATATTAGTATAACGCCGAGTAAATCAAAAACTTTTCTTTGGACCATAATTGACATTGCGCAACTTTATACTGCAACAAAACATTTCGTTTACTTTTATAATACTTTGCACATTTTAACACGAGTAGCTGACGGAGCAAATAGTATTTTTGTTGAGATATCATTATATAATAACCGTAGTGCATTACTGTATTTGTATAAAAATAAAAATACGTAAACTTGCAGTATAAATGTTAATGATGTAATAAATGTGCGTTATTAATGTAATAATGTATGTATTTATACGTATATAGCCTATTGTAATATATAACGTATTGTACACGGCAACACTTCTCCGATATAAGTATCTAATAGTAATTGTCTTAAAGTTATAAGTTATAAATTTACCAATCAAATCATTATTTCCTCGTCGATCACAAACAGGATTCTATCTGTTTTTTCTGCCACGAAAGCAGAAAGAGTCTATTTATTAAATATATAGTCGAAACCATGTATACATTATATATTATATAAGAAAATATATTATATTTTGACATGAACAACACTATAACGTATACAATAACAGTGTTCGTTCTAAAATGAAGAAATGCATACAATTTATACGATAGAAAACTATACTGTTTCGAAATAATACTTTTTTATTTTTATACTTGGTTCGCACCATAACCCTGTCGCTGGATACCATTGCCATTTCTTCCCACTTAGCTCGCGCCACGACCACTGCACACTGGATATAAATATAAGATATATCTAAAGAACAACAATATTTTGTACATATCTTAGAACACAATAATAATATGCCTACCACAAGTATCTGAAATATCACGCTAGTATATAATGAAAATAAAAATAAACAATAATGTAATGTTCCAGTAATGTTCTCGGTAATTTTTTTTTCAAAGAAATTTCTTAGTTGTACAATATTATTTGAATGCGATAAAAAGGTTTTATTCATATATTGATATATAATCAGCTCAAGAAAAGTGAAAAAAAAATAAAGAAAAAAAAATTCAAAGGGTTATAATAATTAATACAATTTAGCGATTTTTAAGCCAGACTCGAAACCATTATAACAATGCCCCGTTAAACGCATTTGTATACATGATTGTTAAGCTAGCGTATATAATGAAGCAAACAGTGACGACCTATGAGGTTAGATTTGAAAGAAACCATTGTTACAATGTTAATGTTTAACCATCCATCAAATAATTCGGAACGTAGGCGATTGTCATTGGCTCATAACCGGTCAGCTGATATTCATGGCTGTAGAATGTACTATCTTGTGCTATATGTGGCCGTTGAAACGTGATAAACGTTTAGTAGTTAAAATATTCACACCATGGATTGACTCATAATCTAATTGGTCGATTTAATTGGTCCAGCTATGTAGACTCGATGGCTACTCGTCGCTAACGATTTAGCGTGCGACAAAAGCAACCGATCGGAAATGTCTGAATTTAACAGCCAGTTTTAGCTTAACGTTGCAAAATAAAAAATAACAATCCACTAGCTAAATGTATCTATTAATATATACTGCTATGGTGAGAAGTCGATTTTAATAGCGGCCCTAAGAATAAAAAAAAAATATCATGGATTAATATGCGAATAACCTAGTTTTAAAGTTTCCTGTCCGAAAACAAACATTGTTTATTTTATAGATTTTGATTTGAGTCACTCGAATTTTCTAAAAATCTCTCCGTAAACATTTTGATACTTTTATAGAAAAAAAAAACATGTGGCAAAAAATTTAACTATTGTAAAGCTAATACATTAACTACTGCTGTGTATCGACACTCGAAGTTTGAAATTTGCCCAGTATGTAAATAACAACATTTCCAACGATGAATAAAGGTGTATTTTTATCCACATGGTTAACACATAGCCCTATCGTACATTATTTTCAACACTAATAACAGGGCGCTTATCCAAAAGTTACTTGTCACCATACAACCCTATAGTCCCTAATTATCAAAAAGCCGAAGAACTATTATCATCCCGAAAATACGCCAACCATTAATATGTTCAATGGCGCCGTAATTATATGGATGAAATTAAAATGTATTATATGTAATTCAGAAAATTCAGAAGATTAAAATTGTTTCGTTGTGTTGTTTTATTTTTATTTATTTTTTATTTTATTTTTTTTTATTTTATTTATTTTTTATTTTCATCTAAAATGTAGGTATAAATATATATAGCTGTATATAATTTCTGATATATAATCAATATTATATAGAAAATTTATATTGAATTTACGGTATTTGATTAAGTACACGTAAATATAATTTGTACAGTAAAAGTAGATAATTGAAGAGTATGAAATAACAAAAATAATAAAAACGTAATTTTAATGAATTTTTATTCAACACTTAGTAAATGGACTGTTACTGAAATCGTCCCGAAAATATTGACATTTCGGAAAATTGGTAAAGTCGGTTTTGTGATCTGTGTTTTGTAAGAAAAAGATTTTTTTTTTGGAAAATCATACAAAATAACGTTGGACCATCATTAACCAGAGTAAAATATTATTTACTAATAATTTTAATGAGTTGAATAATTTAAAATTATAAGCACCTATAACAGCTATGTTTACATTTGTAATTTTTATTATCATTGAAATATTAAAAATATCATAACCTTCTATCGTTAATATTATTTTGTCTCGTTTATTAGATATGACAAATGACATGACGAAAAATAGTAAAAAAATAAAACAATACAGTGAAAATGTCTAAAGCGGACCCTGAAAGAAACGGAAAATTATCCAATACGGAATTTTTCTATGGTCCCGGCACGTTCCTATAGTTTTATATAGACGCTGAACCTCAATAAAACGGAACCCTCTTAACACGGAAACGGAACGATTTTGTAAGTCCTATGCAAGTAAAAACCTTGCATAAACCGGAAAAATGACACGCGCGTGTGTACTATAAACCAAAAATAATGTATAAAATATAGATATGCACATCCTTGTATGTACATCGTTAAATAGTGATAGATAAAAAAGATAAAATTTTATTATACATATTCGTACAATGACAATCACAATCAGTGACAATCAAGAGTCCAGCATTACAGGTCGTGTTTTGCTCTCTTATCTTATCGCTTTTGTTATATTGCTGTTCGAAATTCTAAATCTTTTTTTTCAATACAATAGTATAATAATATATATCATAATTAAATTACTTTGCCTAAACTTGATATGTCGTGCTCAGTTTGTATTGACGAAATTAATAGTGGTGATGATTTAAAATGTGTGGTGTGCAAAGAATTCTTACATTTTACATGCGCTGGTGTTAGAGAAGAATATTTTAGAAAACTATCAGCTGTCAACAAGAAAAATTTTGCATGTTCAAAATGTAAAACCTCTGGCAGCGGTACTACAAAACCGGAAGCTGAACAAAAAAATTCGTAGGATCAAATGATACGCTCGCAAATCTAGCCACATCGGTACAATTTATGAGTAACAAATTCGATGACTTCGGTAAGCAATTACAAGAAGTATTAAATACCATTAAAGAATTAAAGGAAGAAAATAAAAAGATAATAAATTAATCAAAAGTTAAAATCGGACGTTAACATTTTATCATTACGTGTTAACTTATTTGAACAAAAACAAATCGAAAATCATATAGAAATATTAGGAGTACCAGATAACAAGAATGAAAACTGCGTAAAAATAGTCGAAGACATTGTGTCCAAATTAGGAAAACAAGATTCTGTTGTTAAGGCTTATCGTATCCGTTTAAGAATACTCGATAAACCAATGAAGATTGTAGCCGAGTTAATGTCCACTGATCAGAAAAAAGACTTAATGGATCTGTCGAAAAAGAAAAAAATCTAGTTAAATAATATAAATGAAAGTTGGGGAAATACAGGTATTTTTATAAACAATTATCTCACTAAATATAATAGTTAATTATTCTACAAAGCTAGGAGTTTTGCTAAAGAAAAAGATGTCAAATATGTATGGTTTAATGATTGTAAAATTTTTATTCAAAAAAATGAAAACACTAAAGGTTTTATTATAAATGAAGAGGCAGACTTATTAAAAATTAGATAATTTTTATATTAAACATTAATAATTTTAATTCAATTTATTTTTCCGTATTTCTCTAAATAAGACATTTTCAAACACTATGATTAATAATAACATATTACATCGTTTTTTAGATTATAAAACTAATTATTTTTTGTCCATACCAGAATTAATGAATAAATACAAAATACTTAATAGAAAGTTTTTTAATATATTCCATTGTAATATTAGAAGTATAAGAAATCATTTTGATGAACTATTGTTATATTTGCAAAATGATGTCAATAATAGAATTTTAGACATAATTGTTTTAACAGAAACATGGCATGATGTTAATTATTGTAATTTCTCAATACCAGGTTATCATCTATATTTTTCAAAAATAAAGAGAAATCAAAATTATGGAGTTATGATATATGTAAAAGATAAACTATGTATAGATCTTTTTTTGAATATGAATATGTTAATGCTAATATTTTAAAATTTTTATGAAAATTAATTATTTATCGTTATGTATTCTGTGTATTTATAAGTCACCTTCACGCGATAGAAACGAATTTTTGACTATGTTAAATAGTATATTTACCGTTCTTAGAAATTTTAGTGGTAAAATAATATTTATCGGAGTTATAAACTTAAACATCATAGGTAATGAGAGTGTTGATAACGAATATTTAGATACTTTATCGGAAAATGGTTTTAAATCTTTCATTAATGTGTTTACAAGAATGCCAATAGGTATGAGAGCATCTTTTTTGGATCACATTTTTATTAAAAATGTTAATGAGTGTAATATTGAGGCAGGAGTATTACAAACTAACATCACAGATCACTTTTCCACAATTTTGTCTATTGAAAATGAAAACAAAGAAACAGGTACTAAAAATAGTTTCAAAATGATAGATTATAAAAAACTAAATTAATTCTTTAATAATGAAAAATGGATCGAATTATTTAATTGTAATGACGTAAATGAATGTGTAAATATTTTCCTAAAGACAGTAATACATTATTTAGAACTATCTACTACTGTTAAAAAAATAAATTCAAAAAATAAACGACTAAAAGAGTGGATGACAGCAGGTTTATTGTGTTCTGTACGTCGCAAACAGGAACTATCTCTAAAAGTTAGTAAACATCCAAATAATATAAAGCTTGCTTCTTATTATAAAAACTACAAAAATAAATTCACAACAATTTTAAGAGCTGCAAAAACAAATTATTTTAAATATTAATATTAATTACTATCTGTAAGTAATTTGTCGCTCTCTACTTTCAACACAAGCATTGCTTTTAGAAGGTAGATAATCTAAAAGTTTATTATCTAATTCTTATATTTATGTAATAATGGTTCTATTAAAAAAAAAAAAAAAAATATATGTGCATGCAATGCATATTATCGCATAAACGATACGAAATTTCTTCTTTGTAACTGTGAAATAGTTATACACCAACAGTCGTACGTACACTTGTAATTTTATTTTCCATTAATCGTATTAAATATTAAAATGCTAAATTATAAGTGTCTATGAAAAATATCTACTGATCGATATGAGTATAAAAGGATAATTGAATAATCCGGAAATTTTCCGTTTTATTAAATAAAGCGGAAAACTGCTTAAAGCGGAATTATTTGTTGGTCCCGTGCAATTCCGTTTTAGGTAGTTTTCACTGTATCGATAAATAAAAAAAAAAAAAAAAACACGAAGAGTAAAATTTAAACATTTTATTTGTTTTGTTTTATTAGAACTATCGCAAGTACTAGGCATATAAAATAACTGATAATATAATAAAGATGACCAATGAAGAACTAAAAGTTAAATAAAATACTCATCACCATCGACATTGAAGATATATTTTCTTTTAAATTTATTTTTGACGTGCATAAGTGTTATGCGTATACGTATATACATATATATATATATATATATATGTAGTATTATACATAATACTATAGTATTTAATAAATATAAACCTCGATTATTATCAAGTTTTATATGAATGAGCATTTAAAAAGGCCACATAACGGTGAAGTTTAACTCTCTCTATAAGGGTATAGAAACATTTGCCAAATAAAGATCTATAATTAGAATCTTTGAGCCTCGTTTTAAATTATCTTATTTATAACTTTAGTGAAAACGCTAAAATTCCATACAATTTTTTGTTCATAAACATAATAATTATATCTGTCAAGTATATATTTCAAATTATTGTGTCAAAAACAATGTATTGGATACCTTTAATGTTTACTTTTTCCATTCAAGAGGCTACGGTCACAATATTGTTAGTTGACCAAATTAAAATCGATATAATTCTAAAGTTATTAGTTCAGGTACTTACTACTAATTATTTCAAACGTATTATTTTGATACTTGAGCAATGTATGATTTTTACACAAAATATAAAGAGATATTATAGTATTATAGAACACTGTTAACTATGTAAAAATAATAACAAATATTATATTATTATATATTAATCAATGATTATTGTTGATTCACGATATTACATGCAACTTTATACCTACGTGAAAATTTTTAACCTAAAAACCAACATAATTAAACATGTTTTAGGTAATTTATGGTTTTCAAACCTTTTACTCAGGTTATCGTTATACTCGTAAGTCGTTATAATAATATTATATTTATGAATAAGTTATACATTTATATTTATAATATTATCAACGATAAATATTTAGTGCTCATCAATTATTATTTATCTTTTTATTACTCAAATACTATATTCGTAATTTTTATAACTTTAAACCAGGAAAATATTATATAAGCAAATAAACAAAATAATGGACACTGAATATTCTTTATTTTTAATATTAAAACACAATTTAGTATACTTTATGTATTTAGTAATGAAAATTATTTTGTGAAAACCTAAATAAAAATTTCGATTCGTTTTTAAATTTACATTCGCGGAATATTATCATGATATAAAATGTTGAAAAAACATTGAAACTAATAAATGGAAATGTAGGAAACATAATTAATTCATAATACTAAATAATAAGCTTAAAGTTCAATAGTACGAACCTACATAGTAAGATATTCTCCATTTAATATAATTTACTCGTCTTGTCGAGCTCTAATTATTATTTTAATCATGTAATCGAATAACTTTTTTCCGCCGAGATATCTACATTTGTTCATAAACCGTTAAGGTCAACAATCACAATATCGCAAAATCGGACGCCATATTTTGTTGTTTAATAATAAATTATTTTTTATTTTATCGCCCAAAAGTGTATTTTCGATTGTGATCGAAATGAGGAATGAGCGTACAATTTTAGTGCGTTCATATTATTCTTAAAAACCCGCCGTAGACGTAACTTTTAAGTAGTCTTAAAAGAGCGTGTATGACTGTCGACAGGCCTTCGAACTTCGTCAAAAACTCACTTGTAATAGAATAAGAGACACCATTCTGCCATAATGGTCGTTCTCATAATTCATTGGTCATGGAAGTTATCTCACCATAATGCCATCACTAATAGCTGTCTCTTTTTTTTATATATACTTGCATATATTGTACGCGATGTGAAGCATCTTAGACATATACATTTTAGACATCGTTTTTACATCTTTGTAACCTCATCCTAGTGTAAATGAGGTATTTAAAAAGCAATGAAATTATTATTCGAATAAAACGTATGCCAAGAATGTGCGCCAAAAGGGAGTCAAATTAATATAATACACTTCAGGTAACGTGTGAAAATAATTCACTACGTATCACTAGTAGTGATGTTTATTTAAGTATACGTTTGGCATAGGCGCAACTAGGGAGGTGTTTGGAGGTGTTATTTATGTTTTTCTTATTTTATGAAATTATTTTTATTTGATGCTTTTATCAGAAATATGAATTGTTCATGACTATTAGTTAATTATATCGTCAGAAATACTTGAAAAATATTCTAATAATCATCGCAAGATAATACTAGTGTGAATATTATATGTTGTATATTGTATAATATTTTTTTAATATTTCTTAGTACTTAGTTCTTAATATTTTAGTATTTCTTAGTACTGTATGACCTAAATAAAATAATATAATGAAATAAATAGGTAGGTATTGTACAATTTATGCTTGTTAATATTTATAAATTAAAATATTAGTGTAGGTATGTTGTTATGGTACATTTAATGATTAAATTGAGATATGGTACTTGGGATTTGTGTGTGAGGGATAGTGTGAGCTACGTAATTTCAGCACCCCTATTATTTGGGCTTTAGTTGGTCTATTAATTTGCCCTATGACGTTTGGTAACATTATTTTTTATGGTTTTTCGACTTATCGAAAAGTACACTTTTATTAACACATACGATGATAAACATTATAATATCTAGAACAATTTATAATTCAAAAAGCGGTCTTTATTCAATCGTATGTGAACACATTTCTTTATATATTTATAATAATAAATCCGCTATTGATTAAGATAGTTTATCACAATTTTTGTGATTTATCTCATAATAAATTTATTTTGTTTAGTTTTTTTTTTTTTTAAGCAGGCATTTTTATTCGTTACACGAGTATATTGCAGTGGTAAGCAATAATACGTATGAAAAATAATGAACCCTTAGTTATCAAACGGTGGTATGCGGAAAGTTTTTCGATGTTACGCTTTGAAATTTTTTATTATAATATTAATAATTTATATTATATAAAAAAAATAATACAATTATTGTATTATCATTATAAACATTCAATATTATTTGATTTATTTGATATAAACGTCCTCATTCATTCAATGTACTATCAACCATCTCATTAAATTATTTATGATTATTATTAATCATTATAATAAATAATAATAAAAAAATTAACTGCACATATTTTATTTAACGTGTATGTATACAAATATTAGATAATATATATAAATATATTTCATTTGTATTTTATTTTCATTTTCATAATAATAAATGCTACGTAGTATCTATAAAATTGTTGGGAATTGCTGCAATATACGAAAACATTTTTATAATAATATCTTTTTTACCTGTAACTTTATAATCGTCAGATTTGCATGTCTTTTGCAACATAGTTTCCAGTCACGTTCGACCCGTGTATTCATATACATATAGATCACATTGAATTACAATTACTTAATAGAAAAACGTATAAGCACGTAAACCAATTCATTATAAAGTTGGTTATGGTTTTTTTTTACGCTAAGTTATATAAATACAAGAGCAATAGATGAATCATCTGTACCACGACAGTCATTATGTAAGGAAAAATAGAATGAGACTTGTAGATACATGTATACAAATATACATTGGACGTTAAAAGCTAAATTAAGAACTCGGAATGTTTCGAAGTATATTATAACCAAACTAAACATTACAAGTGAGAAATATGTCACACATATATTATATTGAAATTACGAGAGAACATAATTTCATTACAAAACGCTGAATTAAAAATTACGTTAATAACCGTGCACGATTGTAGTTTTTTCAATAGTATTATTGAATACTATTGAATAAACTACGAAAACAAATGGCGTGTAAACACATAATTGAATAATTTTCAATTATTTTGAATAGAAAAAATGTAGTTTAATCGAATTATTATTAAGAACGTATTGCGTACCTTTTAGTAATTTCTAGTGCACGCGATATTTTAATTAGTACGTCGACGTCTAAAACAATTGTTTCTTTGGATTAGTATAAAGTATAATAAAAAAAAAAAAAAAATGCATTATACATAAATTAAACACGAATAATTATTTATAATTATTTATTATAACCTTTAACACTTTGTTCAGTTCAAGTTTTACTTATTGGTATATTTACTACAAAATAATAATAGTTAGTACAACGAATAATAAATAATAATTTCGGTAGATATGATTATGTTTACACTTTAATATAATAATACTTAACATTATACGTAAGATTACTCCGTGAATTGTTGGCACATTTCCGCATTACGATAGCTCGACGAAAGCGTTTAATACCACAAGATTAATTTACATCCAGGATGAAGTAAACGTTAATGACATTGGGTTAATATCTTAGGTAAGGATTGTGTGTGTATACCGTATATAATATGAAATTAGATCACGTTTGCCGTATTACGAAAACGAACCATAGATTTCTCAACTTTACTTTTCTAGAAACATGCACGTAGACTGCATTAGCGTGACTATAGGAATCGACTTATATTTTAACCTCCTCATTATTTTTACTCAAATTAAGTCCATGATTCCTAATTAACTTACCCCTAGAGTGTGTTATGAGGATTGTAGGGGGATAAAATTTCACTAACAATTATACGTCAATATGTGTGTGGCTGCAACCCTTTAATTTCTTAAACCTAGTTGCGACAAACGCTAGTCTCTTATTTGCAAACACAGAATGACTCGATTTTCACGGAATACACTCTGAATGATAAATAATAAACATTTATTCTTTACAAAAACTTACGATGTGATGTTACAATAAATGTACGTCAACTGTTTCCTAACACTAAAATACAAACAGTATAGTTATCAAAAGTGCGTATCCGAATAACGACGGCCAATTGTAACCGGAATACGTTCCAACGGACATTTAAATCTCATATGATCCCTCGGTGAACCGATAACAACTGTATACGTAGTAATGATACAACGATCCAGACAATACACAGTTTTGCCATAGTAAACGTACACAATATAGTTGAAGTGTACCATGTGTACCATTTATATATATATCGTATTAAAATCAATGTAGTGGGTGTAATATGATATAATGTTTTTTTCGTTTGTTCACTGCACCGTCTGTTTTAGGGGAAACGGCCGAGTATAATTATGCTACGAGCTACGAGTGTAATAATATTTTCGTGGTTCAATAGCGCAACGAACATAGATTTTTTTTTTTAATCCTACCGTAGAGAATTGCTCGGTATCCAATTAAATATGAAACTCTGCTAAAATTATTTCTACAAATCTTCCAATACTAATTTTGAAAGTTTCATCGGTTTGTGTCTAATAATATATAAATATATATTATGTATCAAAATATCAACGCATTTAAATCTAAATTATATATTTAACATTAATTTATCTTTGAATTATAAAAAATGCTTATAAAAAACACTGAATTAATAATACAATTTAATAATAATGTTTACTGGATTTACTCGTATTAATCTTGATTTTCGTAAATAGGTACTTATAGATTCATAATAAATTATAAGGTTTTTTGTTGTTGTAGTTATTGGTACAAAATAAAAACTAACGAATAAATATGTAAACGGTCTTATCGTTATATACGCAAACAAAAATATATTCTAAATAACATGCATATGTATATATGTATATATAAATATATTTGTGGTTTTTAAGTAAGTAAACAAATTTAATTGAAATTAAGTGATATCTTATTTAAAATAAACAGCATTTGGATATCGTTCTCCAGTATGAATTGTGCGCTATCATCATCGTGTGAGACTGCATTGTAGACATCGTTTTAACAAGCAAACTAAATGGTCTTTTAAATTATAACAGAAATACAGAGTTCGTGTTTCATTTCAAGCCCTAGGGAATGTATCAAACAAAAACAAATGAATTGCATTGATAAAAATAATAATCCGTGATGACTGTAAATGCAGAAAAGAAACAAATAATTAATTTCCTCTTGATCAAAAGACAAAATGGTGTTCCAAAATAATAATTATAAGCCAAACGTTTGCATTCATGTATATATTGTACAAATTTCGAGATATTATCTTGACATCTTTCAATAACTAAAAGTATTCGTACATAATACTTTAATAGAAACACAAAAATAAATTACATGTACTATTCAAGCAATATAAAATATTGCAATCACATTGAAATTGGAAATATGGCTCACAAAATAATAATGTTTTAAATAATATTCGATAAACAATAAACGATCACCAGAAATGTCTGTTAACGAAAAAAAAACGCTGTCTAGAAAATACTTTTATCTGTCGAAAATTAAATTTTATTTAGCCATAATATAGTCATATTATATAACTGTATTTTTTGATTTGTTTCACTGCAAGAGTTCATTTAACATCGCATAATCAACGAGTTTGAAGATATTATTATTATTATTATTATTATTATTATTATTATTACTATTACTGTAATCATAGATTTGAATTAAAAATAATTTGTAATATATAACCGCTGTTTATGGTACACATTGCATATAAATAGTTACAATACAGTCGGTCATCATCCAAGGTTTTGATAAATTATTAAATTGATTAGCATGTTCAAATAAAATAGATAATTAAATTGATTAACTATTCCTTAAATTATTTCAGCTGATTTGAGTTAAATGACTAAAAAAATTATATGTTGTTTCGTATTACATTTTTACTTTAACTGATTTCACAAAAAAAATGAAACACCAATCGAAACAGTCCATGCAGGATAAAGTAATTATGCCAACTGTTTATTTGAGAGGAAGAAATAATCAACAAATATCTAACGTTGTTTTTGAAACAAGAGTTCAATCAGCATAATTTTCTTCTCCGGCACAATAAATTGTATCTCATTCGAGATCACTATCAATCACTTCATCGACTCCGTTAGTTTATAAATCACCACCTCCACCATCAGGACTTTAAGTGAAACGATTTTAGATATATGCAATAAATGATAATTTATTAAAAGACATGTATAAGTAGCTGAGGAAACCTCAATAGAGACGCAATAGTACAACATTGCATAATTGATTATCTAGTATAGCGGTTCTCAACCCATGGGCCGCGAAAAGGTGGTACTGGGCCGTGAACCGTATTATATTAACTTTACTTACATATATTTTTAAAATATTAAATATCAGCAGATAAAGAAGATTCGTTGATTGAATTTTCATGTGATTAGACTCTAAAATCGTTTTTTAAAACTACACCATTAATACCATTCTAGTTAAATATTCTACAAGACTTTCCAGAAATTTCTAAAATTTTACTTAGAAACTTGATGGACTGTATTTCGACAACCTGTGTGTCTGTGTAAAGGAGCTTTTTCTACTTTAATTTTTTTTTAAAAAAAATGTAGGAATAAATTGGATTTTGAGTGATTTAAAGCTAAAACTTTTCATTTTTAATCCAGATATTGATTTTCTCGTGAAGGACAATCTAAAATTACATTAAATTGTTTAACTCTTGAATAATCTGGTTCAATGAGGTTTTTTTTTTTTGATAAACAATTATTTTTTAATAAATAAATTGTAATAACTGACATATGTGCACATTATACATATATAACTATTGGTGGGTCTCAAAGATTTTCTACGAAATTGGTGGTCCACACTATTAAAAAGATTGGGAACCGCTGATTTAGTATTATTATATTATAAAGGTATATCCACTAACGAAAATAATTTCTTTTTTTTCGTTTTTAATATTTTCGCTGTTAAAACATTTAGTGATTTTTACTTTTGCTATTTTATTTTCGCGATTTTCACATGGACTCATTATACAGATGTACTACTTCAAACGTTGTTTTCCTATTCCCTTCCATATCCAGCGCTTTCCGTATGTTATTTAAGAAAATCTCGCTACTGTCACATTATCGTGATCCAGGTTCTTGGTTATTGTGTTCTCATACATTTTAAGGGCCATCAACTATGCACGGTAGTCACCATCCATATATGGTACTAGTAGAGCTACAGAGTAACGGCGTAGTATCTCGGCATACTGTTCTTCTTTTTACATTGCTCGACATACATACGTCTTCGCTTAGGGCGGAGAACATTTATAAATAAAAAAGTGGAATCGAAAGGATGCCAACAGGTGCCCATCATGATCTCTTTGTAGTGGTTACTCCTGTTTGATGACCTTCATAGCGCTCTTCTACCTCTAGTTGTCACTGTTCTCGAGTATGCCAATAACGGGTGAGCAACTAATCGTGAGCAAAGCAGAACCGCAAGACATTAAAATTCGCAGGAGGTCTGGGTTAGCGAATTTGTTCTTCAATTAAGTCTTCGCAGACGTCGTTTTGATCTCTTGTGGAGTAAAGGATGCTAACGCGTTCACCCGTGAAGTTCCTAACATGATACGGAGCACATTTCAGTCGTATTTGCACATCATCGGTATTAGTGATGACTCGACTTGTACCTGCGATGGAATCTTCAGCATATAAGGATATAATAAAACATGTTTTATAAAAAATACCATAATATACGTTTTTATATCAATACAAACTTAGAAATATTAAACACCCAAAATAATATTTACATGAATTCAGTTTTAAAAGAATTAAACGTGCACAATGATAAAAAAAAAAATTTTTTAAGAATATTTTAAACATATGAACCGATTTTAAAATTAACATCATATATAAATTCATTTTAGATGATATCTCCTATTAAAATAAATTAGCTCTAAATAAAATCGACCAATTTTTCTCGATCTATTCCTCCCTCTATTTTTTCATATTATTCACGATTTTATTACCTTAGTGCAAACCTGATAATGGATTTTTAAACTTTACGAATATAATAATATTCTAGGCTAAGCATTTACTTATTTATACTTATAATATATTTGTTTATTCATATATTAATTTAAATTTTTTAGAACTATGAAATTTCTTTAAAATGCTTATTTAAGTACTAAGTAAACGCTTCAAGTCACTAGGATTAATATTTATAATATAACAACTAAATAACTAATATTGTTTAATGGAAATTCGTCGAAATATCGGATTTTGTCAAGGTTTCATTTTGCAAAGCTTATAAAACTTTTTGGTGACTTTATAGTAAATTTTTGCCAGCAAAAAAAAATCTGATATTAAATTTTTAAACTATAAGTAAATTAAATTAAATTAAATTTGAAGCTTTAATGAGTTTTAACTACAATAATGTAGTGATTTTGTAATTTTTATAATTTTGTCAAAATTTAATACACAAGCACCTGTAAATTATTTTTAAATTGAGTTCAATTTTTTTCATCAATCAGTAATAAATATGTATGAGATATTTCTTAATTAAATTTTCAAGACCTTTTAACAATCCAAAATTATGTTCTTGACTTCTTGGAGAAAAATATAGGGTGTTTCATTAAGAACGCCGGATTAAATCTTGTTATAAATTTATTAAAAAAAATTATTTTGAACAAAAAAATACATTAACATGCAGTATATATTCTGCGATTTAAGTGTTTTTTAGATAACAACTAAACAATAATTCCTATCAAATACCTCTCATGGTTTTTATGAGTTTTTCTGATCGATACATCTACCCAAACGCAAAAAGAAATTTAAAAAAAAATCACACATCATTGTAAAACTAATAAATAAGCTTTAATTAATATTTATATTTATCTGGTAAGACCTCACAGAATTTTAATTCAGCTGATTCACAACACACCATATTTTTAGGTAAGCTACAAGTTCAATGTTTCAAAAGCTATAGGTATACTTGATCAAGTAAACAAGAAATAATACGTAACTAACACTGACAATCTAGTGTAAATGGTTTATTAAGTATTTATTAACTATGATTATTTTTTTTAATTAGTAATCAAAATATTGAAAACGTATTGAATATAATAATCATATAAATAGATGACAACACTAATATGCTAAAACAATTTGTTTTATTAGTTTTTTAACTACTTATAATTGTATTTATATGAACGATAATTATGAAAACGATATTTGTAATAATTTTTTAGGTAGATATTGTTAAAAATAGAACGGAGTATCAAATTTTATTTTTTACATACATTTTTTGACATTCAATCCCTATGTATAATATTTATTCGAACATTAAGGTATATAAATATTTTTAATGTATATTACTCTCTTACTATGGCACTATGTTAATTTTGTGGCTTATTCGGTAGATTTTAGGTTAGTTGTTGGATGTGATACCAATTTTAAACGAATATTCTTGCCTAAAGTTTTTCTGAAATTTAATTTTTTTTTTTTTTCGAAAAAATGATGAAAGCTGACTATATAACAATTATTTTTAAAAAAAAAACTAAATATTAATCATCCGTCGAATAACTACTATTGAGATTGCTACAGAACAAATAAAGATTTAAAAAAATAATTACTGTTTTTCATGCCAATTCATAGCATCAGAAAATCACGTAATTGTATTACATATTATTATAAAGAAGGGTTCTAGAAGCGATAAAAAACGCCCGTTAAAATTAAACCTCTTCCCTGTAAATTGTTAGTCTCTGTTACATCCCCTACCCACTTGTATCGAGAAACTCAATAGCCTGTGTTTGTATGTATTTGTGTATGCATGTGCGCATTTCGCATGGCTTGACAAACGCAGTGTGTTTTTAAGTGTTGACAAATAACAATTTTAATAATAATAATAATAATAACTTTAATAACTATAACTATTATTATGATTATTATTATAGTAGAATAATAATAATAATAATAATTGTCATAATAATAACAATAACAACATTAGTTTTAAAACTCTTTTGTGTAATGAAACGTTATCGATCATAATACGGTTCGACGTTACTATTATTCATCAGTGGCAATACGATTGTTTCCGAAATGTCGCGTACAGGTACGGAGAAATGGTCGTCGCTGCGGTACAGTGTTCGTCGATTATTATTCACCACGTCACCGGTGACCCACGCGACTACTGTACAGTTTTCGCGAGATACCTACGTGTCAATAATGTAATGTCTGATACGAAACGGTCGGAATGTTCGCTTTTCCGTTATTTCCCGTGTACGATCACCGGTATAATATGTTCCGATCGCAGTACGGTCCGTTCTTGCGGACATTCATCCTATCCCGTCTAAAGATTTAAAAAATTCTAAACGTGTTTTAACTGCAACAATATCGACGTTCGATAGGCGACTACTATAATTTACACGTATCAACCAAATTTAGCTGCACCAGTCGATTTCGTCTTCCTAACGTTTGTGTGCTTATGGTTAGTGTTCATCGACGTATTTCGACCATTGCTATCCGATAAACTCATTATTATCTGAACCTCAAATCGTGTTCTTCCCCTTTGAACATAGCCATCGACATTCGGTTGTACGTCCGCACATACAAATGTAATACTAATTACACTATTGCTCTGCCGTGGCTACAATATGGAATGTGTGCAATAAAATACGTACGTAATATTTAAAATATTTATTTATATGAAAGATTATGGTATTATTATGTTAAAGTGTACAATTTTATAAATAAGCTATATGTATGTAAAATTAATGTGGCAGTCGTGATTTACCCGCAAGCATAACGATTATAATTTCCTGGAACCAAAACGTATTTTTTCCATATTATTATGTTTTTATAGACGCCGAGTGGTTACAAACATTTACAGATTATGTAGTTACATGTATTTTATGTTTTTTAACGAAGACTGTAATATTTACAGGGTATCCAAAGAAAATACACTAATTGAAATATCTTCCATGTTCATAATGATAAGAAATATTATTCATAAAAGTATTCACGTTCAGTATAGTTTTGTTTGTGATTTTCTAATTTAATAAAATATGATTGAGGCGGTCCATCTGCGAGTTTGAAAATATTATTATTAATATCATTATGGATAAATATTCTTGACAAATAATAAAACTACTCTATGTAATATTTACTGTACGGCTGTACGTGAATAATTTATAATGCACACCATTATCATCCTCAGTTTTGATAAATGATTAAATCCGTTAGGTAGCATGAATTTAATCAACTAAAAAATTGTTCAGTTGTTTCAAGTTTAACAAATAATTATATTTATTGGCTGGTTTGAATTAAAAAAAAAATGTAAAATTCAATCATCTGGTACGAATAATTATTCAATTAGTCGGTATCGTGGAAACAAAATCAACAAATTGTGTTTTCATCAACAATCTTAACGAACGAATATATTTATTCACTAATATTGGCACGTTAAGAGATATCTGACCTCGACTTGCTATATAATATTGTCTTATAGTATTTAATAGTAACTTTTAAGTTTCTTTTTGTATTTCATGTGATTCGACTCTTACTCCGCTGTAATTATATCAGTTTAATATACAACGAGTATTTATCTAATCGCACGAAAAGCAATATCAAGTGTTGTGAAAATGAAAAGTCAGCTAGAAGAGTTTTACAGTTCGGAGATTTCTTGTCCAGATAACAAGACCGTCAACCATCGTAGGTCCAGTTTGAAGAAATCTTTTTTGAAACTGCCTCGATGGATTTACGGTAAAATAAAACCGAAGAAAAAACCAAACACCCGACGAAGAATTCAAGGTCAGAACAATCATAATGAAACAAAACGTTCTTAGATTTTTTGAATGATTTATAACCAGAGTATATTTTGAATGTATCTATAAAGATCGACGGTGAAAATGATTTGGCCGCAACGACGGGAGAAGTGTCAAAAAAAACATACTCCCAGGAAGAACAGCTGCGGTGATGGCGATCTGGACACTGCCGGTAATATATGATATACGTTTTACGTAACACGAACTAGTTATTTTGACGGTTTCTATTACGTATTCGACTTTACCCTGAACTATTATAACAACGAAAATATGAGATATAATAATCGCATGAAACCAACGGTTAATATTGTTTTCCGTCCATTTAAAATCTAATGTAGGAGAAGAAACAAACATTATTGGCGATACCGGAACGAAGGCCGAACTAGATGCGCACCACATGGCTTTGGATAACACCATCATAGGTAGAATACGATAAAACTTTAACAGTTAAACTTTCAATTTTGGTTATTTTTTATGTTTTAATAACAATTTAACGACGGTGGTTAGTTGTGACCAAGCTTTATAAGGCTAATATTCATATGGCGAAAGAATTAGCGTTAATGAAAGAAGGACAGTGCTTATTCGAACAAAAAAATACAAGCCATTCATGGTAAAGAAGATAATAATTATATAACTATATTAAATTAATGAACAAAATGTTTGCGATAATTTCCATACAAATATGCAGATTTTTACTCGGTGGAAATAACAAACAAAGATGCCAATTATAACCAGGTAGTGAAAGAGTTGAAAAGTTTAAAGGAAAAAGTTATGAAAATCACGAGATCCGGTGTACAATGTAATTATATAAAAGAAAAATATACGTACAAAGAACAACGAGGAATACTATATTCTTATCTATGTTTATAGTTGTCGAACCTGAGGACGATAGCAAAATGTACTTGGTCAATGAATTGGATCGTATACAGGAAAAAAATTGTATTATGGAACAAAAGTTGTCAGAAATTAGCAGTACGGTTTTATTATTAAATTAAAATGTTGATAAAATAAAAACTTATAATATTTTCCTGGCACATATTATACAGGTTTTCTATTGCAATCCATGAACAATTATAAAAGCGACTACAACAGATTTGAGGAACAATTAAAAACTTGTATGCAATTGAGTGTTAAAAATTCGACAGACAAAGTTAATTGTAATTAAATTCACCATAGTCATATTGTTTACTCAATTAAAATAAAATATAATACAAACTTATACGGTTTAGCTATTGTAGACTTGAATGATAAGATCGAGAAGCTACAGAAAACGGTGGACGAATTATTAGTTGAAAAAAATGCGTTAGTCAAAGCAAACAGTAGTTTATCATTAATGGCTGCAGCAGAGATCAACAGCTTGAAGACGAAAATAGCTATGGTTCAGCGCAAATGTATTTTCATCGAATTATATACATTTTTTTTTTCTCTATTAAATTTGAAGTATAAAAACAAAATACACCCGAATCTAGGTAATGGATCAAATAAGGCGAAAAAAAAACAATACCAAGACTAATATTAAAAACAAGAAAAATTATATGAAGAAAAATATCAATGACATAAAAAGGATTTTACAAAATTCAGAAAGTAACGTTTAATTTATTTTCTATATCTAAGACAATAATAATTACTTAACACATATTATATTGTTCATAGTACGTCTAGAACGTAGAGATTTAAAGAACGAGAGAACTGATCATTACAATCGAAAATATGATAAACTGAAAATGCGACTCTGCATGATTGAAAGTTAGAACCGATATATATATATATATATTAAATCGGTTATATTATAAATAACCTTGAATTGCATTTCTACTTTAATTATTATAAATAATTCGCAGAAGAAATGATACATCGATCGGAACAGTCCATGCAGAACATGGTAATGATGTCAACTGCGTGTTTGAGAAGAGGAAATGATCAACAAACGTCAAACATTGTTTACGATACAAAAGTTCAACCAGCATCTTTTTCACCACGAGCACAAGAAACTGCATCTCATTCGAGATCACCATCAATCACTCCAGGGCCTCCGCCTCCACCTCCATTTACACCTCCGTCACCACCTCCACTTACACCTCCCCCACCACCTCCACCAATAGCAAAATTACCTCAAACGAAACAATATCAACAATATGTAATAAATGATGATTTATTAAAAGACATGTATAAGCAGCTGAGAAAACCTGGTAGTGAAATTAGGAAAATACCAAAGCGTACAGATATGAAAATTAATTGTTCAGCCACAACAATCTCTGAACAAACGAGTACTCCATCGGAACCAGCATTACCAGTGACTCAAGATCCTCAAATTGCAACAAATTCTACCCGACTGGAGCCTGTATTATCGCAATCAACAGAAGAAACTCTATTAACTCCTCCATCGCCACACGCACCTGAAGTACCACCAGCTTTTCCGTTATCAGAAGAAATTCCAAAACTTCAAACTACTCCGTCGTCAGAATTATGTGAATTACCATTATCTTCTCTATTTCCGTAAGCACTTGAAGAACTCTGTTAGGAACAACCTGAGCCGTTTAAATTAGGCCTTTACGCGTCTCCCATACCATTCCAATAGCCCTAGTCTACAAACTCTATTTCTAGTGACTTGTTCATATCTAATTTATCCAGCTTTTGGAGCGTGTAGATCAGGCATGTGAAACATATTAATAATTCTTTTGGGCGATGTTTGGTATCTCTTTTCCTTCACCAACTTCTCAATTTTGGGAGAAATATTATTGAATGAAGCCACTTTTAAAACTGAATTTAGATGTATGTTAGTTAATCTGGATCTTATGGATGATTTATTGCTATTCATCAATGAGAATTGTTACTCACATAGATAAGTACTACTAAACATAGACTTAATTTTACACGCAAATCTACGATTTTCTACATATCTTACTGGCCAAAAGGTGTAAAAATTCATTAAACCAACCTCATTGAATGTACGTTTTGAATTTGAATCATTTTGAATCTCGATATGATCCATTTGTATATGTGCTGCAATTTTTACTATTTCTATTGAAAAAGGAAACGTGAACAATTCAAAATCGTTTTATAAATATTTGAAATTTTCAAATCTATTTTCGAATTCAGTCTTCAATCATATAATTTGTCTTGAGTATATTTTGTAGAAAATTGGTTAATTATAACTTGTTTTACACGTCATGCATGTTGGGAAATGCGTTAAATTTTCATTCTGTAATTGTATTTTCCATAAATCTAATTTACATTTGAAAGCATTAATATGGTCGTTAATAGCTCTTATAATTTGATCTTTCCCTTGTAGTTTTAAATTTAAATTTGATAAGTGCATTGGATCCGACAAAGTGCTAACGTCTTGTTCTTTAGACACTAAAAATATTTGTATTGCATCTTTTATCTTCCAGAATCGTTCTAATATGGTGGAGCGTGATAACCATCGCACTTCTGTTAAGTACGGTAAACCTGAATACTCGCTTTCTAAATCGTTTAAAAAACTTGAAAATTGTCTTTGGTTTAAATCACGAGAAATAATCTTATAAAATTAACCATTTGTTTTAGAGGTTTCATTTCATGTGCCATATTAATAACTTTTGTGCATAACACCCCTTGATGTATAATACAATATGTCCTATGAAATGTATCTTCAAAATTTTCATTCACTTTTTTTCGTAACCTTTCAATGAAACCTTTATTTTTTCCCATCATAGAAGGAGCTCCATCTGTAGTCACAGACGATAACTTTACCAGAGGTAATTCATATTTTTTTAAGAGTTCATGAACAGAAACAAATAACTCTTCAAAAAAATTTATTTCCATAAGGGAAGCACAAAAGAACATAGCTAACTGAGCTGTTATCGGTACCTTTTCATCACATGCGATTGAAAAATACTCGAAACTAGATATTTTGATTTTTATCTGATCACTCAAACTGTATGCTAATTCAGTTATTTATTCAGCAACCGTATTTCGTGTTAATGAAATGTTTGGAAATGCTTTTAGATTTCCGGGACAAATGATTTCAGCCATTTTAATCAAACATGTTTTTATAAAATCACCTTCGGTGAATGGTTTCGAATGTTTGGCAATTAACTCTGACAACACATAACTAACCTTTACTGTAGCTTCATTTTCTTGTGGTATTTCAGTGAACATTAATTGTTGGTGTTTTTATCCTGATTAAAGTTCTTTCAGTTTTTCTTGTCTTAATAACCCTTCATAGTGATCGTATTTTGACTTATGTTGTTCGTAATATTGCTTAATATTGTACAACTTTAGAACACTAATAACACTTAAGCAAATAATTTTATTATTGATTTCACTGCAAAAATATTGTAATTCCCAACGATGTTCATCGGTAATTTTACGTTTATTACTACTACTTGGTTTTGATACAGACATTTTTAAAATTTAAATTTGTTGTAAAATATACACTACAAAATTTAAACTCGAATACACGCTAGTTGTCGAACGATTAGTTTCCAAAAACACGCGTGTTGCGTACCGACGATATAAATTATTAATCTATATTCTATAATCTATATATATTTATTACATATTTGTACATATGAAACCATCAATTACACTAATTATTCGATTAGATTAACGTTTTATCAGAAGATAAAACGTAATAATGTATACCAAAATATATACCATTCTCAAAGAATCTAAGTAAGTTGAAACACAAGATTAATATTTTAAATTTTTTATTTTTTCCATTAATATTACTAGCCGAGGGCCACAAAAAAATAAGTCACGGGTTGCGTGTTTGACATGCCTAGTGTAGATCGTCAATTATCTGTGATTCATGTTTTAGTCAGTTATATTACATTAGTTTTAGCAACATAATTTCGAAAATAAATTATAATATTTATAATTTTTTTGCTCAAAATATTTGCATTAATATTTGCTATGGAATTTGTATGATAAAAATTAGAATTTATACGAGTTTGTTTTAAAAGAAATTTGAAAAATAGTGGGGGTAAAGTACATTTAATGGATTCGTAATTAAGTAATTCAATACAGGAAATACGAGACGCAACTGCGATGTACACACTGGATGTATTACATGCTGATCGTACAACCTGCAGCGGGTTTAACCATGTTACATTATGAAAAATATTAATTTATTTCAAGCAAAAATAAAAAAGAACGTTCGATAAATTAGTTACTAAATTTGTACTAATAAAGTTACTATTATTCGAATTAATGATTCACGTCTGAAAACATGAGATGATATGTATATTTTAACTTACCAAGTCAAACAAAATACGTCTCAACATCAAGATATTTTCTCTTGTAAAAACAACAACAAAACAAAAACAAATGAGGCTTTTTGGATATCATGGTTTTGTGTCTTTTTCCACTGAAAAGGTTACCGACCACTAGTGTAAAAACTATTATAATATTTTGTAAAAGATTTTCTAAAAACGTGACTCTGTGGTGTACTAAAATACAATTGGCGTATATTATTGCCGTACAGGACAGGTTTATAACTATGTTTTATCGTGGAAATATATAATTTTCTAGTAAATTTTAATTTTAATTTCTCTCCGTCGTCTTAATAACTATTATATATTTTGTACGGTGTGCACATAACAAAGTGTGATATGAAAATACATTTAAAAAAAACATTAACTGAAAATAAGTTTTAATATTAAAATTATATCGATTAAGTGTAATAATAGACTGTGAGGGTGTGCTCTACAACGCGATGTTGTATAGGTATAATACCAATCGCAATATTTTAAGTATTACCACTCTGCAGAACGTGATCAGCAAACGGCCGATGGCTCTTAATTTTTGTAAGTGCTGTTTGCTGAATTAAGTATAATGAACGCTGTCGTTGTTCTTCAATACTTGTAGAGATATATGTATGTACTGGGAAAGGGTCGATGAGCCGACAATCAATAGACCTACAGTACGTGGGATACAACAACCAGTAGGCTAACATAACAATATAATATTTCTAATATTCTAATTCAATCTAATATTTACATTAATAATTGTACCCTAAATCACATAGGATACCAATAAAATTATGTTTCATTATTATTAATACATTTATAACTGCTTTAAATTGTATACGTATTTTCAATTTGTGCCTTTAAAAATTTTTAGTATACTTATAATTATTGTTTATCTTTTGATAAGCTGTAATTCATACGGTTTAGTGTGTATGTATTATTCGGCCCACTGTGTGCCGACGTAATGTTGTGATACCGTACGTATTATATATTTTCTGGTTATAGATGCAACTTTTTGTAACGACTGCCATTGGGTTTTAGCGGGGGCCAGAACACGATTAAATAATAATATAGTCAGTACAGTGTTGTTATAAAAAAAAATATAAAAAAAACAACAATAATAGTAATATCAACGCGTAAACCCTTTTGATTTTCTGAATAAAATAATTAATAACACAATATGCGCAGCAGAGTGCGGTTTGAAAGGGGTAAGAGAAATACATTGCCCTACTCTCACAAAAGACATGGATATGTACAAGGTAAACCGGAATGGTCCATGTTCCCATTAACTCATTGATACAGATATTGTGTTTGTTTATCAGGTAGAAAAGCGTTGGCAGTTTGAAACAAGGGACAAAATATGTCGCTCATTACCGGAGTTTGTCATTGTCATTATTATTATGGTTTAGGTTGATACGGAGTGTCAGGGTTGACGTTCCGAATCGTAAAATAATTAAAACGCTCGGATTTTTAGGAATTCACGTTCTTATATTTTGATATAAAACTTAGATATATATGTATACACTTATAATATGAAAAGACGAGTAAAGCGTCGGCTTGCTCCGATCAGACTTGTAAAAGTGAGTCGGAGTAGTAGGTGGTGCTTGGGTAGTTGGTCGGACCCTAACGTTACATTATGGGATTATCATAGATATACGTTCATATAAGTAATGTGTGGATAGGAATTAACCGTCACCGGTCCAAGCTTGATTAAGCGGTACTCCGGTGGTGAATCAAATCCGGGAAGGACAACTCAATTAAGTGCCTTGTGATTTGTCAGAGCTGAAAAGTGCTATTTTAGATACGGCGGATTGTGGACCGAATAGTGGTCTGACTGCGGAGGTTTCTTGGCTGGTAGGCGAAGTTCCCGGATTGCAATTATTCGTACATCATACGGTCTTCGATGGCTGGGCTTCCTGCTTGTCTGTTTGCTCGGAAAAACAATCCTCCGGAATCTGGTCTCGTCGGTCGTGAATTTGGTTCGCCGCCGCACCGAAAGGCTACGTACGTATCCGTGGATACGCAGGCCTTGATTACCCGTCGAGGACGTTCGCTAAATATTAAGATTTAGTAACCGACTAATCCTGAACGGTGTCAATCCAGGACACGGCGCTACGTAGGATACCGTATATGCAATTCATATACACGAACATTCGCAACGGCAGTCCATGCCTGGTCTCAGCAATTGACATGGAATCGGCGAGTGTGGTCGATTGACACGATTGTCCGTCACGGCTATAGTTTGATTTCATAACGGTAGAGCTCGTCGATGCTAGGCTGCAATTTTGATTCCGGTCTCTTGATTGGTCCTTTTGAATGGTTCTAAGATCGTCGCGGTGGTAAGTCATTTTTGGTGTTCTTCCTTTTCAATATTCAATTCAGTCTTGTCGTAGAATGTAATTGAGGTGTTGAGAATAGATATAGAAATGGAAGAAGTTGTTTCTTAATAGGTATCGGAATGCCGGTATATAACCACACTGCCGTACCAACTAATAAACTTTTCGTGTATTCTAGTTTTAACCTGTGTCTGGTTGCGTTAAGTTTCTATTGATAACTTCTCTTCCCTTGTTCTGATTACGTCGTGGGTGATGTCTATAAATAGGTATTTTCATCTCCTATCCGATGATTCTACCCTCGATTTTGTCACTTCTCGACTTTGTCCTTCTTTTCCTTCTTTCCTCTCTTACAGACTCCCATATCTTCCGTCTTCTGTTGGTGACAGTGTTTTATTTTCTCGGTGAATTTGGTAATATCTTCGGATAGGTATTTTCTTCCCCTATCCATTGATGCCACCCTCGTTGTTTTGGTTTTTGTTTAAGTTATTTTTCCGTGTTTATTTAATGACGGCCTCTGATTGGTCGTTACTGGTTTGTGTTACTTATTGGTCCTGAGAAGGACCTTTTAAATCATGTACGTGTACTGAATGTTCCGTAACATGGTTTAACGAAAGGGTTTCTATTATTTTTTCAACAATTAAGATCGTAAAAACAAATAAAATAAAAATACCTTTTGATGTAAAACTAGTACGCGTAACAATAACGTTTTAACCGAGTTCTGTTTATCCCAATACTCTACGTCTTGTGTGCGCGCATGACGAACCACCTTTAGTATTATGTTTTTCAGGCAAATAAAACGGTTAAGTTCTCAACGTTATAATTTACGGTTTAAACGTGATACAATTAGATAGACTCTTAGTTACAAAAATATAACACAAGTGACAAGTCATAAATCAACAAAAAAAATATTGAAACACTTTCAACGGACATGTTACAATGGTTTTAATTTTAAAATTAAAAAACATTTACGATGAATACGAAACCAAATTTTAACCAGACGTACTAGTATTTTTATTATGTGTATACAAATATATGAGCATAGTTCGTATTCATTGATTATTTTATTGATTAATTTGTTGAAAAGTAATAGATAATTTTTATTCAAATTAACAATACATTTGATTTTAATGTATTGGAAAAATTCCCAAAATATCGTGACATAATAACAAATTTATTCAATAGGATCTATTAACATATAACATTAAGTTAGTATACTTATACAACGCTTCTATAATCATAATGTATATTTACACTTGAAAAAATGTAAAATTATATCGAACCTGAATAAAATTAATAAAAATCTAATTAATTTATATATATATATATAAATATTATAGGTACTTTGTGATAAACATGTATGTGCCGTATCTCTATAGCGTTAAATTACATTTCATGAACATTGTTTTGTTTTAAAAAAAAATAATTGATTAAATGATAAATGTGCATAATAATTGTTCAAAGATTTTAGATGGAATGGAAATTTGTAATAAATGGATTAACATTTTTTCATTAAAGAACTCGACGGTTACAGTGTCTTGATAGCTTTTAGTCAGTGAAAGGTTTATTAGCTTTTAATCTTAATAATTAGCCGTATAACTTCATAAGCTAACACATTTGTTATAATTTAAAATAACTTACATTTAAACTATATGAACAACTAACAATTATAAAAACATTACAGTTTCGAAAACCATCATAAATAATTTTTTTTATAAAATTTTCATAATTTAGTCTTATCAAAATTATTTATTACTGACATTGTTTATATTAAAAAAAAAACCTTTTATACATAAAATGAAATAATTTAAAATAATATCATTATTTAGATTATAACTACTCAATAAAAAACAAAATATTATATCACAGTTTTAAAGTACTGTATGTAAATCATGAAATATTGTTATTTAAAATTTACTGTTTGTGACAATTTATAAAAAAATATTTAAATATCTGTCATATAAATTATTAATTATAATATTGAAGATTTTTTTTAAAATATATTTTTTTACTAGTAGCTATTATTTACTATCGTACAACAAATACCGTTCAAATCAGTTTAAGAATTCATTAAATGGTATGATTTAAAAAATTATACTTGAAATTTAACCGTTGAATAAATAAAACAAATTCATAACGAGAATAGACGTATTATAATAATTAATTCAGTAACCGATTATTTCGTTACAAGGTTCTTCTTTGAATATTCATATACCAATCAAAGTCCTATCAGCAGATAGGTATGCTTTCGTTTCGATAGCACAGTTGAATAAAATATATATTTTATGTTTACGTTTGAGGTAATTCGATTTTGGTCCAAACGTTAAAACCATAGACGGATATTGGGGTGGACGCAAGGAGCATAAAGATCCCCCCAGTATGTGAATAAATTCTTATATCTATTTCAATTTTACTACTTTTATTATAGTCAATATTAGTGTTTTTAATATAGCATTGTAATATACATGAGTTATTGTTGGAAACCTATTAATAAGAGTTAAAGCGCTAACCGATATCGATATGTATTACAATATATTAAGCAAAGAATTGCAGAGTAAAAATACTTTATTAGGAAAATCTATGGACGTTATAAATTCTGTAATAAAAACTTTACATGATGAACGAGAAGTTAATAAGTTAATAATAAATTAAATATACTTTGGAAAGACATAATGACATTTTCTAACAACCATGGTATTGGTTTAGAAGTTCAAGGAATTACTTAAAAAAAAAAAAATAAAACAAATTCATAGCGGTCAATATGAAGATTATTATATTGAGTGTACGATTAGATCATCAAATAGTTATAAAAATTCCGTAAATACTTCAGGTTTGGATAAAATTTGGAGAACACATTTATTCCACTAAGTGTTGGATAATATAATAGGAAATCTAAAATTTTGTTTTACATCTGAATTATTAGCATCAACTAATTCACTTTACAAATTGTCAAGACTCGATACACAAGGATCTTCTGTGTTTATTAATCATTATAAGTTATTATTTAACATAAATAATTAAATATCTTCATTACTTAAAATAAACGAAAAAGAATTATATGTCAAAATTATTGTAACTAAAAATTGTTTAAAAAAAAATAATTGTAAATTAGAAGATTTAATTTCAGTTTTAAATGAATAAATTATATTCCTAATATAATATTTCTTAATTTGCATAAAACTATGGAGGTTGCATTAATAATACCAGTAAGTATAGAATCGTGTGAGAGATCCTTTTCAATTATGAGAAGAATAAAAAGTTGGTTATGTTCTTCAATGACTGACGATCGTTTCACCAGGACATAGATATCGTGTGTACAAGTCAAATCGGGTGAAGTGGCCTTGAACACGGTTTCCAGAGGGGCGTAGCATATGTTATCTCTTAAATAAATTATATCACAGAACAATATATAACTGTATATAGTTAATACGGTAAAAACAATATATATGTACTATTACATATGAAAATTGTTTCCATTTTTCATAATATCGTAACGTATAGGGACTTTTGAGCTGTTGCCGATCCTTCAAGTATGGCGGTTGTCGGCAACGACTTGCGAATTGTGTTGCGGTTGGGAACGGAGAAAGGTTACCCAAAATGAACTGGTTAAATAATTTTTTTTATGAGTCGGAAACAGGTATATTTAACTGGCGTAGTATACGAAAATATAATATTATTAATGGGCACCCAAGTAACAACTTTTAAACTTGAAACTATTCATATACAACTACAACCGGCCCACGTATGGGGCCGGTTGTAGTTTACGTATGAGTTAAACAAATTGATGGACCTGGTTTGGCGACGGCACAGCACTGGAACGGTGGCGACAAAGAATTCTTCCCACATCACGAAGAAACCGACGCGGATTCTATCCGTGGTACAACACAGACAACGATGTCTGTAACCGACTGATCACAGCGACAACATATAGAAGCTCGTGAGCACACGTGAGGTTTTGTGGATCGGAAAACGCACAATCGTACCGACGTGGAAACCCGGACACAAACGTTTCACACGATTCAACATCTCGAAAAAGACCAAAAAAAAAACACAGCAGCCGATGGCTAAGCTCACGGCCAATTAACTCGCAAAAGACCATGGAAGAGGAAACATCGATGAGAGCTTCGATACCGATGAACAACTTGGAGCGTCCGTGTTATTAGAAGAAAAACTCGTACCGCGTTTGAACAGGGACGTTACCAACATCTTATCAAATTACGGATATGGTTCAAATTTTAGAGTTCAATAATTCATATACTTCATATAGTAGGGCATATAGTAGGGCATATAGTAGTGGTGGCCCGATCAACTGATCGAGTGTCGCTTCTATAATGTTCTGTGGTTTCACTGACTTATCTATTTTAAACATTGAAAGTGAACTAGTTTCAAATATTTATATTAATAAAATTGTAGATACGTTTGCTGAGAGAAATAATAAAATATTTAATTTAAAACTGATAGTTTAATTCATTTTTTTTTACTGTGATACGTAATGTATTCATAGAATATATCATATATTATGCCGTATACTATTAGTTTAATACTATTACTATTACTATACTATTAATTAACCACCAAGAATTGTGTTTGCTTACATTACAGTTTTTTTTACTATACATAGAATATGATTGACATACACCTTACATGTAAGTACCCAGGTTCAACTCAAATGTTTAATCATACCTAAGCAAATTTAAGTTTTGCAGCCCTTTACATGTAAATATTACATAAAATATTTTTTTTACATAAGCAATACATAGACTTAAGTTTGAGTTTATTTTATTTATTTATGTAAATTTGAAAATTTATTAGATCAATACATTTATTTACAACCAAATTTATAATTTAAATTAAGCAAACAATGTATAGAGTCTTATTTTTTACTATACATATAGGTACATATGATAATTTGATATAAATAGGAACTATATTCTTTCTTATAAAAACTACCTATAATATAAAAATGTTAAATGCCACCTTAGACGTGAACTTATATCGCCTATCATTTGATCCAGGCCTGTAAGAACCACAAGTTTCAGAATGTGGAAGTTGGTACGTCAACCCGGACCAGATAATATGTGATGGTACAAAATACAGGACACAGCAGTAGATTCTGACGAGATTTAAATGGACTATATTGGCCAAGCATTAAAGAAAAAGCAATGAAGCAAATGATATTTTAATGTACATTGATATTTAAGTGTTATGAATAAAATTATGAATAATTTTTAAAAATTACATCACTCATAATTAGTAATATACACGGGGCTGAATCAAAATTGAATTGGTCATTTCTCCACACATTTTCAAAACTAGTTTTATGTGATAGATGTGTTTAACTAATAATAATGCATATTTCCTGCGAGACCGCCATATTATAGTTAGTTTTTTATAAGAGAATTCAATAATTCAACATTTTTTAATTTTTATCTAAATTTAAGTTTTATTTCTAAAAACAGTTTTTTACGTTTACTGACAATTTTCACTTTATGGATATATGGCCTTTTCCAAATGACCGATTCAATTAATGGAATATTTTTTAATAAGTAAACGAATATCATACACAATTTCAACGCAGCCTGCAAACAGCAACACAACGTCATAACACCGTAATCGTGAGTTCCAGTTTATATTCTATTAAGATTATTACGATTACAAAGTTATTGAGAAAACTTAATCATTAATAACAACGTGTTGCGGAATAATCTTATTATTCCAAATCGTTTAATCGTATGTTAAGATAACTGTTTTGTTTTGATCATACAGGAGTAGTATAATATCAGTACAATACCATATTATGTCCATAACTTCTCTAAGATTTTTCACAACTCTTGTCAGCCGAATTCGGTTTAATGATGAAAATTAAAATTGAAAAAATGAAGCCATACCATACAAAAAAAATTTTTATTAAAAAAAAAAAATTAAGTCTTGGACCACAGTGCGTTTAATGGAAAGCAATACTTTTTAGTTATTTTAAGCACTAGACCAAACTAATGAAACAGACGATAAAGTGCATTAATGATTTTCACGAAAGCATATCTTACCTTTTCATTTTAAAATCACATGTTTAATTGGCACGTGATATGTGTAGTATTCAAACATTTCAACAACAAATTTTTGATTTTATCGATTACATCAAAATCAGTGATTCACTCTGATTCAAAATTGATATCAATCTTACACTTATTATTTTGACGGCTATTCTTAAAAAATGTTATGTAAATATATCTATTTCTTTAAACGCTATTGATAATAATGATTTATTAATATTTTTAACGACCAAGAAGGCACTGTACATTTTTAGTTTAAATTCAAATACTTAATAAAAATATATTACTTTACTCCTCAATTACGATAACTCGACAAAAAAGTATTATTTTATATTGTAAATTATGCACTACAATAAATACTACTTAAATTGTTGAAATATAATATATTGTTCAAACTACAACGAAAAACAATTATAATGATATATACTCATGAATTATAAAAATAATAACAATATTTTTATAATAGTAATGTTTGAATACTCTATACCAAACTACTGAGAAGATAGAGCCGATCGAATACAATTAATAGAGATGAACTTTTCAAATGACATAATAATAAACCTTTTTTTTATTTATTATTATTATATATATATATTTTTTATTAAAAACTAGTAAATTCAAGTTATCAACAGAAGCAATTATATTTTGCCATATTTTATTTTTACAAGACTCTAAACGTCTTTACTCTTTACATATTGCATTAAAACGACGTAAACTATACACATTGGTGATACACATTTTTTTTTCTAAATATCTGTCCTATATATTTTTAGAGGCGTTGTCGCTTGCTATCTCAATACTTATATTGCAAACAGATGGCTATGGCGACACTCCGATTTTTGTCATCGCATCAAAAACCTTGATGTCCTCCCACTGATGGGGGCCGAAACCTGCGAAAAGTTAAAAAACCTACACAAGCACACGTACACACAACGTCATGTATAATAATAATAATAATAATAGAAAGAAAGGAAGAAAAAAAGCAAAATAAATAAATGATTGATCGAATGTATACGCACCCCTCGGATAGCGTAAATTGCTTATCCAAAAACTTTGACCCTTCACACGCACACGCGTATACGGAACGGGAGAAGCGTCCGTATGTGTGTGCATCAATCATATCGACAGCACTAGATAGCAAGCACGTTTGTGGACACGTCTATCTTGTGTGCCCTTTACGATAAACCGGCGGCGGTAGCGATTCATGTGTACAATATGTAATATTTGTTCTTATAAAACGTAACATATCGGTTATTTTAATTGTTTTTTTTTTCTGATCGTCAATAACCATCAAGTAACAGGCAAAAAATAACACTCCTAAAATTCATATATGTAACACTGAACGAAACGAACATTACATTGTACAATGAGCTAACCAAGCGGCAAAACTGTACCAATAGTATTATTTTTAACAAAGATAATATTATTGTTTAAAGAATTAGACGAATAAATATTCGATCGCCATGTTATATAATCAATTTGAGTGATTACAAATTTTTAAAAATGTTTGATATAACAACATAATTCTACAACTTTGTTAAAAAGTAAATCGATACGAGTATGTTTTTAGCGTGTATTTTTCTGTTTCCCTTTATATTTCATTTACAAACGTGTGTTCGCCTGAGTGAATTAACTTATCACATAACATACATATAGTTTTTAATGTATACGTAAAAATACACTTTATAATATTACAATTTTCCTATAGACATTTTACTTACCAAATGACATCGGATACTTAGATATTATCATTATTCATAGTATATATCTCGTTTTGAGTAATGTCCTGTTATAGTACAAATATAGACAATTATCTCAATATTTTTTTATTTTATTATGAGCTAATAGCTAATAGCCACTACTATCGAATATTGGTTATGATATATTATTGGGAACTACTCATATTATAAGTCCATACCAAAGTTTGTAATTTTACTATAATTTTATATAAAATCATTTTACTATAATTTTACATTTTTAAAATCAATTTAACTATTTGTTTGATATCAATCCATATCATTTTAATATTAAGCCTTATTTTCAATTAATGTTTTTTTAAATGTACTTTCATATTATACTTATTATATGCACACCGTAAAAAATAAATACAAGTTACTAAAATAATGAAGAGAATTAATATTAAAATTTATGAGAAAATAATATATTTCCACATTAAAACAAAGTTATAAACCTATCCGGTACAGAAATAATATACGACAATTATATTTTAGTAAACCACTACAGAGTCATGTGTTTAGAAAATCTTTACATAATACGATTGTTATATTAATCTCGTATTTCCCGTATTGAATTACTTAATTACAAATCCATTAAATGTACTGTCCCATATTTGATAAACAAAACAAAAACCATATAGTAATCTATATTTTATTGGTTCCATTAGTTAAATTAATTACTGAATCAAATATTTATTACGAAGACCGCCAATGAATTCAATGAATATAATAATATTTATTAAATACGTACAATTCTCCAGCCCCTCATTATAATGACTTTGTTAAAAATGTTTGCATTAATATTTAGTATGGAATTTGTATGAATTTGTATAGTAAAAATTAGAAATGATACGAGTTAAATTTAAAAGAAATTTGTTAAATAGTGTGGGAGCTATAGAAACGTTTCTCCAAGCATATCGAAAAAAAATACTAACATGTTTCACATGCCTGATCTACACGCTCCAAAAGCTGGATAAATTAGATATGAACAAGTCACTAGAAATAGAGTTTGTAGACTAGGGCTATTGGAATGGCATGGGAGACGCGTAAAGGCCTAATTTAAACGGCTCAGGTTGTTCCTAACAGAGTTCTTCAAGTGCTTACGGAAATAGAGAAGATAATGGTAATTCACATAATTCTGACGACGGAGTAGTTTGAAGTTTTGGAATTTCTTCTGATAACGGAAAAGCTGGTGGTACTTCAGGTGCGTGTGGCGATGGAGGAGTTAATAGAGTTTCTTCTGTTGATTGCGATAATACAGGCTCCAGTCGGGTAGAATTTGTTGCAATTTGAGGATCTTGAGTCACTGGTAATGCTGGTTCCGATGGAGTACTCGTTTGTTCAGAGATTGTTGTGGCTGAACAATTAATTTTCATATCTGTACGCTTTGGTATTTTCCTAATTTCACTACCAGGTTTTCTCAGCTGCTTATACATGTCTTTTAATAAATCATCATTTATTACATATTGTTGATATTGTTTCGTTTGAGGTAATTTTGCTATTGGTGGAGGTGGTGGGGGAGGTGTAAGTGGAGGTGGTGACGGAGGTGTAAATGGAGGTGGAGGCGGAGGCCCTGGAGTGATTGATGGTGATCTCGAATGAGATGCAGTTTCTTGTGCTCGTGGTGAAAAAGATGCTGGTTGAACTTTTGTATCGTAAACAATGTTTGACGTTTGTTGATCATTTCCTCTTCTCAAACACGCAGTTGACATCATTACCATGTTCTGCATGGACTGTTCCGATCGATGTATCATTTCTTCTGCGAATTATTTATAATAATTAAAGTAGAAATGCAATTCAAGGTTATTTATAATATAACCGATTTAATATATATATATATATATCGGTTCTAACTTTCAATCATGCAGAGTCGCATTTTCAGTTTATCATATTTTCGATTGTAATGATCAGTTCTCTCGTTCTTTAAATCTCTACGTTCTAGACGTACTATGAACAATATAATATGTGTTAAGTAATTATTATTGTCTTAGATATAGAAAATAAATTAAACGTTACTTTCTGAATTTTGTAAAATCCTTTTTATGTCATTGATATTTTTCTTCATATAATTTTTCTTGTTTTTAATATTAGTCTTGGTATTGTTTTTTTTTCGCCTTATTTGATCCATTACCTAGATTCGGGTGTATTTTGTTTTTATACTTCAAATTTAATAGAGAAAAAAAAAATGTATATAATTCGATGAAAATACATTTGCGCTGAACCATAGCTATTTTCGTCTTCAAGCTGTTGATCTCTGCTGCAGCCATTAATGATAAACTACTGTTTGCTTTGACTAACGCATTTTTTTCAACTAATAATTCGTCCACCGTTTTCTGTAGCTTCTCGATCTTATCATTCAAGTCTACAATAGCTAAACCGTATAAGTTTGTATTATATTTTATTTTAATTGAGTAAACAATATGACTATGGTGAATTTAATTACAATTAACTTTGTCTGTCGAATTTTTAACACTCAATTGCATACAAGTTTTTAATTGTTCCTCAAATCTGTTGTAGTCGCTTTTATAATTGTTCATGGATTGCAATAGAAAACCTGTATAATATGTGCCAGGAAAATATTATAAGTTTTTATTTTATCAACATTTTAATTTAATAATAAAACCGTACTGCTAATTTCTGACAACTTTTGTTCCATAATACAATTTTTTTCCTGTATACGATCCAATTCATTGACCAAGTACATTTTGCTATCGTCCTCAGGTTCGACAACTATAAACATAGATAAGAATATAGTATTCCTCGTTGTTCTTTGTACGCATATTTTTCTTTTATATAATTACATTGTACACCGGATCTCGTGATTTTCATAACTTTTTCCTTTAAACTTTTCAACTCTTTCACTACCTGGTTATAATTGGCATCTTTGTTTGTTATTTCCACCGAGTAAAAATCTGCATATTTGTATGGAAATTATCGCAAACATTTTGTTCATTAATTTAATATAGTTATATAATTATTATCTTCTTTACCATGAATGGCTTGTATTTTTTGTTCGAATAAGCACTGTCCTTCTTTCATTAACGCTAATTCTTTCGCCATATGAATATTAGCCTTATAAAGCTTGGTCACAACTAACCACCGTCGTTAAATTGTTATTAAAACATAAAAAATAAAAAAAATTGAAAGTTTAACTGTTAAAGTTTTATCGTATTCTACCTATGATGGTGTTATCCAAAGCCATGTGGTGCGCATCTAGTTCGGCCTTCGTTCCGGTATCGCCAATAATGTTTGTTTCTTCTCCTACATTAGATTTTAAATGGACGGAAAACAATATTAACCGTTGGTTTCATGCGATTATTATATCTCATATTTTCGTTGTTATAATAGTTCAGGGTAAAGTCGAATACGTAATAGAAACCGTCAAAATAACTAGTTCGTGTTACGTAAAACGTATATCATATATTACCGGCAGTGTCCAGATCGCCATCACCGCAGCTGTTCTTCCTGGGAGTATGTTTTTTTGACACTTCTCCCGTCGTTGCGGCCAAATCATTTTCACCGTCGATCTTTATAGATACATTCAAAATATACTCTGGTTATAAATCATTCAAAAAATCTAAGAACGTTTTGTTTCATTATGATTGTTCTGACCTTGAATTCTTCGTCGGGTGTTTGGTTTTTCTTCGGTTTTATTTTACCGTAAATCCATCGAGGCAGTTTCAAAAAAGATTTCTTCAAACTGGACCTACGATGGTTGACGGTCTTGTTATCTGGACAAGAAATCTCCGAACTGTAAAACTCTTCTAGCTGACTTTTCATTTTCACAACACTTGATATTGCTTTTCGTGCGATTAGATAAATACTCGTTGTATATTAAACTGATATAATTACAGCGGAGTAAGAGTCGAATCACATGAAATACAAAAAGAAACTTAAAAGTTACTATTAAATACTATAAGACAATATTATATAGCAAGTCGAGGTCAGATATCTCTTAACGTGCCAATATTAGTGAATAAATATATTCGTTCGTTAAGATTGTTGATGAAAACACAATTTGTTGATTTTGTTTCCACGATACCGACTAATTGAATAATTATTCGTACCAGATGATTGAATTTTACATTTTTTTTTTAATTCAAACCAGCCAATAAATATAATTATTTGTTAAACTTGAAACAACTGAACAATTTTTTAGTTGATTAAATTCATGCTACCTAACGGATTTAATCATTTATCAAAACTGAGGATGATAATGGTGTGCATTATAAATTATTCACGTACAGCCGTACAGTAAATATTACATAGAGTAGTTTTATTATTTGTCAAGAATATTTATCCATAATGATATTAATAATAATATTTTCAAACTCGCAGATCATCCACCTTAATATTTATTTTTTTTTTTTTGATAACAAGTGTTTCAAACAATCTAATATTAATATTGGACTTTCAAATTTATGTTTTTAATATTTTTTTAGTATATTGTTATTTTATACCAATAATTGTGTTCTCGTAAAATTTAATTATTTTAAAATAATTCGACAATTATTGCCTTGGCGGCTTAACACAAAACGAAAATGTTTTTCGAAAATGTTTTCCAATACTCACATAACAGTTGGGACCTTCGACTGGTTTTACACTTACGCTACCGTACCGGGTTCCGTAAGTAATAGACTAAATTCAATAAAAAATACAGATTGAACCCGCGTACGTGCGATCGAAAATCACCAACTGCTAACGCGAAAATTCAATTCCCGTTTGCAATACACGAAGACGACAAAGATAGAAACCACGTTAATCACAATGGCCGTTGGTCAAGTGATCAAAAAAACCGAACACAAAAAACATCACAAAATGTGGTTTGCTGGAAAAGATTGTTGCAAAACGGGAACGAAAAACAAAGTTGTTGTGCACAACACGACGACAGCGAGACAATGAACGGAAAAACGACGAAAACGAAAAGGTGGGCGAAAGACTGTGCCGGCAGCGCGATATCACAATCGACACTTTACAAAAATACAAAAATAACACGATTAAAATAATTAACAAACAGGGAAAACGAAAACAAAGATACGGATGCACAGTACATGGTGCATAGCGCAACATATACATAATTTACATAAGATAATATTTTTATAATAATAATAAAACCGTTGAGGCCGCTAATGAACTCTCACGACGATTCGAACGTGTATATGCATAAACAAATATAATTATAATTTTGGATGAGAAACAAGGAAACACACTCCTTATTTTGAATAGTATAACTTCTAGTTCAATATTTTTATGTATAATATACAAAAGTATAACATATAGGAAACCGTATTTGCTACTGTCGATTACCCGATTCGTTATCGATATATTCAGTATAGAATATCGTTTTTGGCCTAGAATTACTGTCAATCAAAAAAGTAATTGCTCGAGAGGTTAACTTCAAAGATTTAATCTATAAATGTTTTCTGAAGCAAATGCAAGGATGAAAAAAATCTCATAAAAAAATAGAATATTTCTTCGAAAAAAAAGTTATTTATTTAAAAAAATATTATTCCCTTGTTTGTATTATTTAAACCAAAATAATAAGATGCATATAATGTATGATAAAAAGTGATAATATTCATAATTGTATATTATATAAGTTTTTGAATAATAATTACCTATTAGCAGGGGTGGTTATTTGTAAGACCAATGGATTATTTTCTCACGAACAGTCGAAGTTCTAGTTACGCCACTGCACATAACATAATTTATCAATGTAACACATTGAATTGGATTATGTATGTAGTATTATGTAATGTAATCGTCACTTGTCGATTGTCAAATATTCCAATAATGTTTCTGTTATTGGATTATAAACAATGTCACCTATTCTAAAATGTTCACTATTCAAACTCACAACCATCAATTTATGCGGTATTTCAATGATAAAAATTAATGTATCTACGATGTAGTCTACATTGGCCGTTTTTAACCATAAATATTCAGCCACTCCTGCGTTGAATAAATCTTCAAGTATTTTCAAGTCTATTGTATGTAGCTATATTTATTTTAATTATTAATGAAGGACTTAATGTCTAATACACTATACGTCGAATATAAACTTTTAACGCTGGTTGTACGGTGATAGCTTATTGTTCAGTCCTATACGCAAAACGTTTTACAGTTAAATGTAGAAGTGATATTTTTGTAATATTAGTCTAGATTTTTACAGTGTTATTTCCCTACCCTAACCTCTCTACTTGATGCAGTCATTTATCAATAGTTATAACCTTTCATATTAAATACTTTGGATTTTATTCTAATTAAAATAAAGAACAATTATTATTTTTGTTACCATCATTTACGTTATATTTAATGGAGTATCTAAAATTTGAGATATTTTAATTTTTAAGTTTTTTAATCTTACATTAAATATATTCTCTAATCGAAAGTACCGTAGTCTCCGAATAGTACATTTTGACAAAATAATTTCAGCTGTCAGTTAAGACGAGGATAATAATAAGAGACTTGTATGAAAAGAACACCATTGCAACGAAAATATAGTGTTTCCGAAGAACTTAATGATTACATCTAAATTAATAATTCAGTTGAGGTATAGTTTCAGTCTTCATTATTAATAGCTAGAGAATGGATTTATATGTAATAAAAATACAGAAATATGTACATATGTATATATATATATATATATATATGTATAATTTGTAAAATATGTGCTAAAAACATTCAAATATGTGGGGAAAAAAAATTTAAAAAAAAAAATCATTATTATTATTAAATTATCAAAATGATTTTTCGCATTGAATTAATAAAATATCTTTTAATTATCAAATTTTAAATGTCACCTATAAGGTATCAAAATATTTTAAAACAGCTAAATTATCGTTTCACATTAACCGATGTATTAAAAGCATATTTCAAGCGCATACTATCAGAAAGCGATAATTCCAAATTTTCAGAAGGGTATTTGTCACTCATTATGTCATTGATTGTTTTAAAATCAATATAGCCTGGAATATTTTTCTGTAACAGCATGAATTTTCTTTTTTACAAAATCTATTGGTCCGCTTACGATTTTTAATCGCTAATTCAACAATTTGCATACTATCATTTGGGGACATTATTTTTATTAATAATTTTGTTGATTTATTTTTAATTAAAATTAAATTATTTGCAATGTTTCGTTTTGCACATAATATTTTAAGCTTTTCCAATAGCGATAGAAGTTTCTGGATCTAATTTTGAAATAATTTCTTGTATTTTCGTACGAAGAAGACGTATGAATGATGAAATGATAAAAATATGCTTAAAAATATTTACAAATTAGTGAAATATGTAAAAATATTAATTATACCAAAATATGTAAAAATATGTAAAATAAAAGTATCATCATTTTAATAGGAATGATTTAAATCTTAAACATTTCTTATCGAATCTTAAATATCTCGTTTTAATAAAAATATACATTTACATATAAATCGGTTCTCTATTTATAGCTTTCTTCAAATTTGATGAAAAAACAATTTATTGATTTTATTTAAATCATTTCCTACACTAAAATAAAAATTACAACTTTAATATACTGATAAGTATATCAATTTAATACAAGTGCTACATAATGAATCTTGGTTCACTACTGCTTATGCCAAATTTAAATTAACAATGACAGTAGAAATTGGCTTATTTGTTAAGTAATTATTCTAGAATTTTCCTGTACATGGACAGTTCATTTAAAAAAGAAACTAGTTCACGTTTAGGTTCATTTTGTCAAAAAGAAAATGAATTCTTAAACATTCCTAGTTTGATGGAAGACAGAAAGAAAATAGTTCCCAGTTCTAAAATAAATTTTTTTTTTTACAAACCATTTTAAAATTTAATTTATATTACATTTAGTAAAATTGTATTCACACAGTGATCTCACACAGACTCGGCTGGGAATTAACGATATCTAGAATCTATATCCCCGTTTTCTTCTTTTTTATTATTATTATTTTTTTTAATAACAAGTCACGGTACCAGTTTCTTTTTAGACGACGCCCGCAGTTCCCCGGTATAGTTTGGATATAGAGGTTCTTTATCAATGAATTTTGGTGGGTTTGAAGTTGATTATGGAAGCGTTTGTAAAATTGCGCATCTTCCTCTCTGTCACAGTTTTCATTTTAGGGTCTTTATGTAGGGTGTAATTAGACACAAAGGGTGGAGCATTTATAATTTTTCTAAGAGCTATATTTTGGAACTGTTGGATTTTGTTGGTATTAGATACTTTTATAGCTTATAGCGCCCCATAGTTGAAGACCATATGTCCACATTGGTTTTAGAAGTGTTTTATACTAAAGAACTTTAATTTTTAATTTAGAACGTTTATTGTTTGTAACCTGCAGAGTCGAGCATTTAATGCAAGTATCTTGATACGGATATGGGCGTTCCAAGTAAGTCGTTTATCCAAGTTAAGTCCTAAATATCTAACTGTGTTAGACATTGGAATAGGAACATTATATAAAGAGACATTTGGACAGAAAGAATGATACAAAGTGAACGTACTGACTTATTCGGATTTGGTTTAATTCGCCATTTTGTGTACCATTCTAACATTAAATTTAGATGAGTTTGGAGTTTTGCAGAAGCAATATGAGGATTTTTGTCTATTAAAACTATGATTTTGTCATCCGCATAATGGGCTACTATGGTATTTTGGGAGATAAGCTGTTCTGATGTGTAAATATAAAATAAAAAGCAGAAAAGTATTCCACCCTGAGGAACATCAGCGAAAATGTATTCAATTTTTGAAACTGAAGATCCAATCCTGATATGGAAGTGATGGTTTGTTAAATAAGGTTTTAGCAACAAGTATAACGAGAGGGAGAATATTTTTTTTAATTTGAAAAGTAGACCATCGTACCAAACTCTATCAAACGCTTATGTCGAGAAAGGCACAAGTACAGTAAATTTTTTTTCTAAAATAAATTCGATTGCTTCAACTGACCTGTGTACTCGGTGTATTGTACTGTGCGTTACTTATAAAAACAAAAATATAATAATAATAAAAATAATAATAATTACAATAATAGTCAATAGCTCAGTCAATTAAATAACTAAATTTCTTATGAGAAGCTATGAAAAATAATTCTTTAATTTTAATAATTATTTATATCACCTATATTTAAGAATAAATGAAGGAAAAAAAACGTTGATGTGCCTTTAAAAAAAACTAATGAAATTTCAATATGTTCCTTCGCAGTGAATAGGAACTCGGTTAAGTATAATCGAAAAAAATCAAAGGGAAGAGACTTTGTTTTATACTACGAGTATGTAATGATAGTGATATGTTTTAATTATTTATTACCTATTAGCAAGATGAGTCTTTGTAAAACCAAGCCCGCTGGATTACTCCTATTTTGTCACGGTTTATCAAAGCTCTAATTACGCCACTGAACAAAATATATAATACTTACTATTTTTAATTATACGATGTGTTTAAAAATTAATATACAAAATCATTTGCAAAAGCAAAAACAAATAAAATTTCTTAACGTTATTGTATACGCGTTATTTACACACAACGCAATATAATGTCTTGATTGGAAGTAATGAATTATTTTTTGTACACGAAACAACGTGGTCACTATACATTTTTATAGATCGAAAGCATTTTGTATAACATTTTCCACCAGGTAGTTTGTAAAAGGTTAATTACTTCTGAATTTTACACAGATATGAACGTAGTACCACGCTAATTTCGACCCTACTCTTCCATGTACATAACATTCGTAGTATGATTAAACCATCTATCTACCTCTTAAACTGTAATAAACTAATTGAAAATCCATTCGCTCGTTATAAATTACCTTTTGCTCAGCGCTGCGGGTTATTACAGTACAATATTCTAGAATTTTTTACCCGATTCTGCGATCGGAGACGGTATCGTTTCATGACACGGTAGTCTTCCACACGTTCATGAAGTTAGCCCACCAAGTTGACAGATAAACTCCAAACCTATGCCAATATTTTGCAAAATAATTGCAAATTCGTTTATACAATTTTTAAATCAAATCTCTGATTTTAGCGATTGTTTTACGAATTTTCTAGTTAAGAGCGAATTTTCTAGTAAAGAAGTGGTTATTGGAAAGAAGGTATATTTTACAATCATCTTTAAATATATTACGCTAATATCGTTGATTCATTTAAGTTTTAAAAAATGATATTAAATGGTTGATTAGTTGAAAAGAATTAATTCAAATACATGAAATTAATGAACAAATGGTTTTTTCTTGTCGAAGACCGACCAAAATCATACATCATGCACATGGTGTTGACGTCATAATAACACTTAACACTTATGGGTCTTCCCTAAATGATTTCACTAATACAACCATTTATATATCTATGATATATAATAATAATACGGTCAGTTAGGTTAGAATTAGACTTACGAATGTATATAATTAAATATTTTACGTTGATAACCAATAAAATTACTGAAATATCTCCGTTTTATTTAAGAATCGATGTATGATAAAAAATTGTTGCCGTTTAAAGTGCTAAAATTTTTTTTTAAAAAAAAAAAAGACAAAAGGAGTTTTATATTCAATGTTGCAAGCTCTTATTAACCTCTACAAGCAAACGTGATTTTCAAAAATCATATATATATATATATATATATATACAAGTATATACATAGACGGATCTACGGGTGTGACGGGTGTACCTTGGCATACTCTAATGCGAATGATGTGAATAAAAAATTTGAATAATAACTATAAAGAATATACATAAACATTAATTAAATTTTAGTTTTTTGTAAGTAATTTTGCAAGTGTTCAGAATAAGTCTGAAATAATAATTACAAGTATTTTTTACCAATCGTTATTTTACATTATTAACGAAGCCTTTATTTTTAGAATTTAAATTATTATAACATGGTCTATACGTTCTTGTTTATTATTATTAGGGTTCGGGACTTGTTGCATATAAATTGTAGGAATAATAATTTATTATTGTTAAATTATATTCAATGTTATTATCGTCGAAATGAAAATCTCGCTCTAATAGAAGTTTAATAATGGTGGTAGTTTGGCTAAAAAATTGCCTTTTTTCGGAAACAAACACAGCGCTGACAAAATAATAATTTTGATATTTCTGATTTCATTCAACGTGCTGTGAATCAAGGAACTCACAGACACTAGGTAAAATTATATTATTATCGTTAACTTTGTGTTCAATAATAATTTTTAATTGTTTATAACCTCCCCTTTATATTTAAATAAAATAATTTCAAAATTGACAGGTCACACTCAAATGTAAAACTCTGGGTCCACCTATGTTTATATATACAAGCCCATATTTAAAAATTTGTCGCCCCCGAGCATATAATTTATGCCCCCCTCAAAATATAAATAATAATAATATAACACTTATTATTTCGTCCTTAATCAAGACTCTTTAATATTAAAATATAACTTATAAATGAAAATTGTTTAATAATTTTTTTAATTAACAAATTAAACAAATTATAACATGATAAAACATACAATTTCCTTTTTTTTAATTAAAAAATTATAATATAATAAAAATACAAATTTTTTTAATTTACAAATTATAACACAATAAAATATACTATTTTGTTTTTTTTATTGTTTTATTTTTTTTTTTCATTAAGTACATAATTTTTAAAATTAATTTTGCCAAAATATTTTGCCGTCTCTGAGACTTGACGCCCCTGGGCATGTTCCTACCTGTGCGCCTCCCTAAATAAGGGCCTGTATATATATATATAATAGACAAAGAAAAAACTGAACCTAATCCTTCGGAATAAAGTAGACTTTACTTAATAACATTAATAAAAAAGACACCCAATTATTTTAATGATAATGAGCATTAACGAATTCTTGGTATTTTATAAGAATCTTGTTTTTAAAGAAACTAGTATGACTATTTAAAAACAACGTCTAAATATTTTAAAAAGTATATTTAAAGAATATGTAGGTATAACCGATGTTAAATTAATAAATGCTGAATGCAATGTAATTTTTATACTAACAAGTTTATTAAAAGATAAGCCATCAGATACACAAGTAAATGTTTACACAAATGAAACTGGTAAGGATCTGAATAATTATCTCACTAAAAATAATTATTCGACTGATCCCTAAGTATATAAACCTTGAAAAAGATTGATATGTATGTCCAAGAAAAATCATTTATAAGTCCGAATTGTAACAATAAAGTTATTGGGGAAGTAATAATCCATAACCAATTATTTATTCAAACCAATATGCATGAGCACCATTGTACTCTTTGTTAATAGACATTTCAGTTGAAGTAACTGTTCAGTCACGAAGATAATGTATAATAATAATCTAGTCTTATTAAGTTATAAATTATAATATTATCTAATTGTTGTTAGGATGAAAATTTAACTATGAATATAATTAATGTTATTTAATTTTTAGGTATGTATTGTATGGAGTCGTGGCATATATCCCCAGACATTATATTGTTCAAATTAGGCACATCGACAGAATTTAGGACGTTTATAATGACTTGCGGAAAAAATATACCCGGTGTTTTGACTTACATTTTGATGTAAGTAACATAAAAATACATCCAAATTTATTTATGTATGTATTCAAGTAAGAGTAAATTTAAATCATGATAATGAAATAGAAGTTATACAAATATGTAAATTAATAAATAAATCGTGATTATTCATATGCTGCATGTAAACTGGTAATTATTTAAAAAGACAGTCTTAACAAAAAGATAAGCAGAAATTACAAATTTGTATAATTAACAAATCTCTTCGTGATCTATGTATAAATATTGTAAATTCAAATAAACTATCCAAAATTATCTGAGATTGAAAAAGTAAATCGGTAATGTTGGTGAGGCTGGCAAAAATTCACAAAAAAATCGTCAAAATTTTATTTACTATTATTTATTTTATTTATTGAGATTTTATTTACAAATCGTAAAAAACAATTTGCAATTATTTTACAAAATATTGGTGTTGGTTTTGATTAAATCGGTCAACTTGGTGAGGCTGCAAAAAGTTAGCCCCCTCCTCCAATCAAAAATGTTTATTGCCTAGTGGGGGATGATTTGCAAATTCTATAAATAAATTTGCAATTATTTGAAAATAATTTGCAAAATATTGACAAATGTTTGGAGTTTATATGTCAATTTGTTTGGACTAACGTCATTAACGGATCTTCTGCCAGCAAAAATACTAATTTTACATATTATTAGTTTCAAATCAGCATCATCATACAAAGCATAGCTATACTAGCTGAATAGTGATTAATGTTTATACAAGTGCGTAGTGTTTTTTTCTTTAGGTTATAAGTAAAGAGCTCATTGATTTTAATACGTGAGATTATATGGACATTAAAACATATAAATTAATGTTAAATTAAAAAATAAATAAAATCACCGCTGAAAGTTATCATCAGGAAGTAATGAAAATGTTTTGACTTTAATATTATTGTATTACAACTACATACAACTATTATTCACTGCCTCTCATGACCAGTTAATAACAAATATAAAGTAATTTTATATTTAAAATAATTACTTCCTAGAACAGTTATTTAGAACTGAATAATGTTTAAGCCGTGAAAATCTGTATGACTTAGTGTACGTTATTATGGCATTATTTATATTATGTAAATGATTAAATTTAAAAAATACAATGTTGAACAAAAGTTGGGTTAGATTTATTGTTTTGAGTGTCTTCACCAATGGAATGTGATTGGAAACAAGGAAAACAGCAGCGAACCCTTTGACTATAACAAACAACAAATACACCGGATTTCCCCCTCTCTCTGTATTGTATCGAAAGTCCCTTGAAATTATCGCTGTCATTCGTTATAACTAGTCATTACCAAGCATAGTTTTTTTTGTTTTACATTTTTTGTTCTCTTATGTTATAATTAATTTTTGACAATGAGCAATAATTTGTGTTGAGAGCAATAAAACCTGGCTTATCTAGATGACTGGTGAATTTCAAAAATTACAGAGTAGATTCGAAATTAATATTTAATTAAGAATTACGGGCAACGCTGGATTGTTATTTAAGGGGAAGAAGGAAGATAGACGTACCGAAGCGAACTTAAAATGGATTTTCATCCTTCCCAAAGAGGTCATAAATATAGTGGTTTTACACCAAGCACATTGGATAATAGGATTTTATTTGAACACACTAAAGCGAGTGAAACCATAAAATAAACATTACTAGGTTAAATATATTAATCAAATATCCTAAATTAATCTACAAATTGAAAAATATTATTTTTGTTTGTATTAATATTTATAGTACGAGTGTTTTAATTATTAAGTATTAAATATTTAATAGCAATTTTCACGGTGTAAAATTAATTAATTTAAATAATAATAAAGTGTGAATATTTTAAAAATATAAGTGTAGTTATAGTGTTGTATATGCATATAGTATGCATAATATGCATATATGCATAATATCTTATTGAGTTATATTTTATTTATACTTATACATTTTATTTGTTAACTTCTTATAGTTAATTAAACAATCGAAAAACTTAAAATACAATATTGTGTAATTGTGTTACATAATAATTATTGTTAGTTAATAGTTGATTCCAATAAGTATAATAATATTATTAGAACAATTTTTATTTATTTATTTATTTATTTACTAGCTGACCCGTCACGGCCTCGCCCGTGATTGGATGTTTATTTTGCCTTCGGACGATGACATCGGCGTTTACTAGTTGGGTCCCGAAGACCCTTATTTAGTCTAATTAAATCCCAGTATTTTTCAGGTAGTACACTAGTTGGGTCCTACGATTTTATAAGTACTACTCTAGTTAAATCTAAATAAAAAAAATGTCGCTTCTCATTTCTACTGACTTAAGACTTTCAGTTACCTAAAAATTTGAATACCAGTATGATTTTCTTTTTAAGTTTCTAATATATGGTGTATAATTATTAGTTGAAAATTAAAATACTTGTATATGGTAAATAAATAAATAAAATTATTAAAAATATAAAAGTTTACACAATTGGTAAAAATTTAAATGATATAGCTTTTACAAATTCAAATCTATTAATTTGTTAATATTATCAAGTGTATCTTGTAAGTTACAGATTTTATCGTCGTAGTGGTCGAACCAAACTAAGTATGTTATAATTTATTTAGTTGGACCGAACTCATATGTTATTGTTTTTATAATTGGACCCAATTAGTTGTTTATCTTTATCATAAATATTATCTGAAACTTAACTGGGATATGCCCGATAATATGTAGAATTTTTTATTCAAATTTTATCGTTTAATGTGATCGGCAAGTAATTATAAAAAAATCGGTTAATGAAATCCTGTTGAAATGTTTCTAGCAGTATTAATGATAATTATATTTTTATTAAAATTAATACAGATACAAAAGAAACGCTAATTAATTTGTTGTTGATAGCAATGAATATGTTTATAATGACAAAATGTTGATAACAAATGATATAATAAAAATTTTATAAAACTACTGAGTATAAAATGTTTTTTTCCTATCTCCTGTTGAAATAAAAATCATTAGATGATTTTGGGGTCTGCAGTTTGAGAAAATCCCATGTACTCCATATGAAAAGCACTCTGAATGAAGATTGTTACGTCAACGTACCTAAATGATTGACCTTGAGCTTTGTTAATCGTAATTGCAAAAGAAACTTTAATAGGAAAATGAAGTCGTGTGAATGAAAACGGCAAACAAAAGGTATTGTAATAATGTAGGTGATTTAGACTTGTTTCTCTAACCATAAATATTTAAGAGTAAAATTAGATGCAGTAGACAGTTTTTGTTCGATTTTAGTTATTTTTCTGTAAAATATTAATGTGATATCCATCTTTACCCTTAGTATACATTAATGGTTATTGCAATGCATCATAAGATATATTCAATTCGGAAACTTGACACAAATGTTTACCCCGACTATGCAGAACTATATCTCTGGGATCATTATCTTCATTAACTAATAATACAGCTACTTCATCGTTTGTAGGTGTATTATATTGACCTCTGTGTTCTCCTTGAAGAAATCAATCAGGGTGAATAATTAGCTTAAAGCTTTGCAACTCATCAAAGGACCTTGATTCTAGATTAAATCTGAAGCTCTGTATGAGGTGATTATTTTCACTCAAAACTGTTTGCAATGATTCAATGATACCTCTTTTTAAATTTGGTAGAATTTATCAATATTAAATATTAGTAGAGATAAACGCCCGAAATCTTACAGTACCATAAGTATGAAAATGTTATACTACAGTGCATAACAATTTACAAAAAAAGAATCATATTAATTGGCGTAGATTCAGTACCATAATTTGTTTGATTATGTTTTATATAGAAAAAAAATGTTACCTAACAATAGTTTCTAAATAAGGAACATTAATATTAATTAAAAAATAAGATAACTAACATCAAACCATCCAAAGGCAAATTAAAAAAAAAAAAAAAAACATCAAACCAGCCTATAATTTTATTTAAAATTTTTTAATATTTTTCGATATTTTTGGATACTTAAATAATATGTGAACAACAATTATTATTTAATAATAAAAGTATTCAATTTTGTGATTAAACTCAAAATTAAAATTTTATCAATAAGTGGAAAATGCTGAATTAGCACTCTATAAAATGGTTTTCACCGCGTGTAAGTACTTCAAAATTCTGAGTGGTTAAATGACTTTGTTTTCATCTGCTGATTAATCGTAAATACATTATTTCATTCTACCTCTAAAGCGATCAATAATCATTTTCATATTACACTTAACTAATTGTTTAATTATAACACTTTAATAAAGAGTCGTCAAACATTTTACAATAGAATGATTTTTATCATTAATGGTTTAACACTATTACCCTTACATAGTTAAATACATGAAATATTTTTAAGTTTCAGTTTCAATATTAATTATTTATGTTTACTGAAATCTTTCACACTTACAAAGAGAGTGTTATATTTTCCTCGAGAAAACACTAACTCTAACTCGGTGTACACTTCTAATATGGTATGCTCTAGCTATGAGATAATATGACACTGCTTGATGTACGGTAAAATTTACATTAAACTGAAATTGGTTCAGTTAAGTGACAAAATACCTAATATTTATTGACAAAAAATGTACACATATGAACAGCACAAACATCTAAATTAATTATCTCCTTTTTTTTAAATTAATATATATAATCATAGGCGTCCATTAAGGAGGGCAAAACGTTCGTCTCACCCCCTGAAAAATAATATGAACTAGTAATTTTTAAAAATATCATTATCATTAATAATATTTAGTATAGAAAATAAATATTAAATGCACAACTGTTACAATTATACAGTTAATATTATGTTATATATTTAATGTAACAATTATCATTCCACGAAAAATATTGGTCCAAGGTATGTTGAGCATTCATCGTGAAAGGGTGAACATGAATAAGGATAAATTAATTTTGGATATTATTAATATTTTTGGAATGAAACAAAGAAATTTACAGGTTTTTTTTATTAATACTGAATAGTATTAAATTTGTTTGTATTTATTTTATCCTTATAATAAAATGTTTTGAATTCATATGAATTTTTTTGTCTCACTCCTAAAACATTTTTAACAAGCAATCATGGATGCAATGGTAGAACATGTAAATTCTCCGACAAAAGTATTCAAAAAATATAATAGTTGTAACATATAATTATTGGATATGAATACTATAAAAACTAGTTTTATTTTTATAATTTACTAATTTAACTACACTATCATAGTATACAAAACTGATCAATGAAAATTAATGTATGTTACATGTTTTTATAAAATAAAAAATAAATTCATCGTTTAAAATATTTATAATCATTTAAATAACTAACCCTAATTAAAAACTATTTTAAGTCAAATAATTATAATATTATTCAATATTAAATTTATTTTGGATAATATGAATTCCAAAAACGTTGGATATTTTTGAAAATTTGCTTATTTTTAACAATTAACTTTTAAATACTTTTTAATCAACTATTTACAATTAAGATTTCTTTTCCCAATCGATTAGGATTTTTTTTCTATTATGAGCCTCGATACATGATAAATAACAATTTTAAATGTCTTTAAATAATGTAATTAAAAATGTATAACAAATAAAAAGAAAGTTTTTAAAAAAAATTAAGTAATTCAAATATTTGACGTAGGTAAATTTTATAGTAGCTATATACAATCTAGTATCACGTGTCTACAAACTTCTAACTCCATTATCTTGGATTAATAAACTTTCAAGTTGTACATCTACGATAGTGGAACATAGAATGCGCTGCTTTATCAGCCTAAATACAAGATTTTAGTTAGCAACAAAGAAAATATTTTCCATCCGTTACTTAAGGAAAATATGGTGTAATTGTTGTTTTACTTTTAAAAGTAGTCAAGGAGAAAACGATTTTTAATTGCCCGTGAAAATTAATAAATCCCTAGTCTTCAGTACTCCCGTGGGAAATACGGCAGAGAAACATGAATGAAAAACATCAAATAACAAACAATATTTTTCTGAAAAATTATATGAGACTTACTTTGAAATAAACACTTTTCATTTCCTATTGATCGGTATAATTTTTAATACATTTTAAGTTAATTTTACAACTCGTGTAAAAGTATTATGTTATTTAAGTCTACAAATATCAAATTAAAGTTTTTAATTACATTTGTGTGCGAATTAAACATACTCATAAAGAATTACTTTATTAACAAAACAAAATTAATGTCTTTCCGAACAAGTCACATTTCATAATTTTATTCGATTTTATGCTAAAACGGGATATAAAACAGCAATCGTTTTTTATTTTTTTTAATTATTATTTGTTCAGAATTCAATGTCTAAATCAAATATACTCGTATTATACTAAAATGTCAACTAACAAAGTGTGCACTTGATGGCCCGCCAATATTACTCCAAGATATATTTTAAACGCTAAATCGATATTTTCTAATTTTTTCTTTTATAATACTTTGTATAAGTCTATAAAGACAGATAAATTATGTTACTACGCAAACATATTTAAACACAAAGTTAGTAAATACTACTAAAATATTTACAGTTAGTATATTGGCGTAAATTAGGGATCTAAAAGAGTTATATCCCACCAATATTTATCTAAATCTTTCGTACAACTGTAAATCATTTATATTTAATTATAAGTGTACGAGAATTATTTTAGAAAATCATCTCCTACACAATTATACGATTTTTGATAGAAAACATAGAACTTGGTTTATTACACTATAATAATTGACTCAAATTTTAACACCGATTGTGTGTGTCTGTACACTATCATAAGAAATACTTTGATAACAAGGAAAATATTCTATAGATTTAATCCCAACTGTTTATTTAATATTACAGAAACACGAGTATGTTATTTTAAAAATTTAAATATTGTAAAAATATTATTATCTTTTCAAGACTCAAACTATAGTCTACCTACAAGCAAAATATTCTAAGACCATGAACTAGAATCTAGTCCAAAGTTTAGTCACTAAATCATAAAATACTAGATAGTTTACACATGTGTATCGTTAATGTATCGCTCTTCTTACTGTGTTACATATATTCATAGTATTAATTTTAAAAAATATTGGTGCCATATATCACGTTAGTATTAAATATGTTATGATCAGACAACAATTCAAACAGAATATTTTTCTTGAAATAGATATTGATTATAGCTGTTTATTAAAGTCCTTAGGCTTTATAGTTCAGTTACTAATTAACTGTTAAGTCAAGTTACATTATTATACTATAGATTATACAGTTATCACAGATGTTATAAATTGAACAGATTGTTTAACCAAAACAAATACCTATGTACAAATGTAGGTACAGTTTATGTTTTTAATTTTTTTTTTTTTATTAGCCTTTAGTATTACTCTATTATAGCTCAACAATTATTTAATTATATATATACAGGTACATAAGATAAAAATAATACATAACAAATAATAATAGAGAACATAATATTTTAAATACTATAAAATAGTGTAAGAAATAAATGTGGATTGAATATCCAAAAAATTAACAAGTTACAGCTAACATAATATACAGTGATTAAAAATATTATACTAATTTAGTTAATGAGGTATGGATAATATTTAGACTATAGAATAAGCTGTTGATTTAGAACAGCTATAAGAAGTTTAATGATGAAAATTATTAATGTAGATAGTTCTGAGATAAACTTAGTAAATGACTTATCATTAGTGTGACTTTTATGTAAAAGGATATTATTGAAATCGGTGATAGAAACGTAGGAAACTTTGTGAATGTAAAAGGAGTTTTGAGGTGAGGGGACATGAATAATGTATAAAATGTTATGGTTTTATATCAGTTAATTTGCTACGTTTAAGAAGTGTTTAAATATTGGATATCATTTGTAGCTGGAAACATGATTGGCCATGCAAAAGGCACACATGGCAGGACTACTATTATCTTTAGTGGGAATGTCTAAGGAGTGATTACCTCCACATTTAACACGTGTGATAAGTGATAGCAGTAATTTGTGGTATGTCCGTAACTTTGACAGTTACCACACTGAAACGGAATACCCTTAGTCCTATAGGGTAACTCGACTTTGATTTTGGTTTGCAATATTGATAAAGATTGGACATAGAATGGCGGAGCCCTGAGCTGTCCTGTTTATGGTGAGTGATATTCGTCGATTATATTGAAAGTATCACAAGAAATGTCGAATTTGATTTCACTGTCCCCGTCGTTCGCCGGAACAGTAAATTTATAACTTTTAATTTATAAATTTATAATTTATAATTCTAGTCTTTTTTCGTCCTGTATGGTTAGGTGAATTAGGAAATGATGGCAGCCACTGTTTGAGTTTGGAAATTTTTGGAGAAGTGATGTTATCCGTTTTTAAGAGAAAATGCGTTCAATTGAGTCTAGCTGTCATGAACTAGCCATAACGGAGCGGACAATCGCTCATACGTACGACCGTGTTGAAGGTCAACACCGAACTTCAGATATAAATTAATATCGTAAATGCTTAACTCCGGTATTGTATAAAAATTAATAAATATTTTCGGATGGACACTTTTGGCTCTGAAAAAATTACAAGATTATCGCGTCAATGATGATGTGGCAGAAAGGGATGGCAGCGATAGAGTCAGAGTGAAGTAGTCTCAACCAAAAATCTCACTGCCACAACTAATTGTACCCCTTGCGCGTACATCGTGTGTTAAACACTTTGCGTTTCATACGAAAACCGAGTCGGTTACATTTTCCGTTTCCGAAGTCGAACAGACATTGTCATATCAACTACCCTTCCCCCGCACTGGTACGATGCCCTTACAGCGGCCTTTATGTCGGAAAACGCATTTCTGGTCACGTACAGAGTCCCAGCAAGTGGGATTTTCGAGAAAATTAATAAGTACACGTAACTAATTTATATATATATATATATAATTATGTGTGTGGTGTATTACATAAATATATAGCTTTCACAACCCGATCCCCTCTCTAGTACGGATAGATCAGTAATTGATTTCAAAGTAAAGGTAACCCTCTTTATAAACTGTATCCTGGTGACAACGGGTGTCATTATGCTTTATAGATCCGGCAAAGAACATAAATTCATATTCGAACGTGGTTGGGAAGGGAAATAACCACGAAAAATAATTATTTTCTTGTTTAGGTGTAGAGATTTTTTTATTCTACGGTAAATAGATATTTAACGTTGACGACGGTATGTCCGGTCCGCCTAAAAAGTGATAACTATAGCCAAAGTTTATATAATATTGTATACACCAAGAATCGTATTGGGACTTATATAGATAAATTTTTTGTCATCTTTTATCTTATCTAAATAAATAACGCTAAGTTATCTAATTACTCATCTAAGATAAAATTTTTAATAATCTAGATAATTATATGTATTCTTGCCAAGATTAGAGTTATTTTTATTCTTGTACGGAGACGAATCCAACAAATCAGAGATCATCGAAATCGGTCCAGCCGTTCTTGAATTATAAATTCTATAAATAACTTGACTTTCTTTCTTTTAGTACATATAGATTTTGTAATCATAATCATAATTCGTGTATTGTTAATAAGTAATTATTATTTCTTGGTATGACATTTTATTTGTATTTTCATGTCGAGAAAATATTTTTGTTATTTTTAAACTTAATTTCTTATTTTTCCATGGAAGTTCCAAATATTATACTTATATTAATAAGTATTATATTTGATTTAAGTATACACATGTCATTCATATGCTGAAAAGTCATTACTTCACTCTTGGAACCCGTAAAGTCGTAACTACTTATAGAATAATGAAAACCATCAAATTAATATTATATGGAACACAATATTGTTAACTTAAAATAATTTGTCATGTATTCTGTATTCATCCTGATACGTACAGAGCGATTTTTTTTTTTTATTTTTTTTTTTTTTTTTTGTGTAACATTTTAGTGATTAACTATCATTAAATATTGTACATTATATAAAATACTGCTTAATGGTACACTACATTACTACAATAAACATTAAACACCTAGATACCTATTGATAATAATGATTATAATTGAGTTTTCGTAGATATTATTAGAATATGAAATATTGATCAAAAAATAACATTTTTTGAAAATATCTTTTTTTTTATCTAGATAAAAATGAAATAATCTTTTATCTTTATCTAGATATTTTAATTTTTTTATCTATTATCTTTATCTAGATGAATTTGGACATATTATCTCTTATCTTTATCAAGATAAATTTTGCATTATCCATTCCCAACACTGACTACGAGTCTATCTAAATCTTTAAAATCGTGCGTGTTTCCGATGTCGAACAAGGATGTGGTGAATTCCGTCTGTATTATTACGTCTGTATTTTTTTGGAAATTCGTATTTGGTTTAAAGAAGTATAACATGTGATTTATCATGCAGTGTCAATAACAATATTATTTTGAAAAGTGAATACATTATTGATTGTGTATGTCATCTTAAAAAATATTGTTACCACATATACAGTTATAAAACAATATAAAAAATGGGTAGAATCCAAAAGTGATCATTCAAAAAACGTACCTATTAATATTTTAAAAAAAAATCATTTTTCAAGAACTTGAATACTTGATTTTATATATTTATTTTATTCGATTAAATTAATAATCTTGTAATTTATTAATTCTATATAACTATGAATATATGGGTGCCTAGAAAGGGGGCAATACGTGGCATTTCCCCCCCTCTAGAAAAAATTAATTAAACTGTGAAGACTTCAGTTTTTATTTAATAACGACTAGTGCGTATAATTCTAATATATTTTATTGTTTGCTAAGGATACATTTTTGAATATACTTTTTGGTGTTTGATTTAATTATGGCCCTACTGATAAATTTCCTGTGGGCGCCCATGTATGAATATAAATTTTTTATGCAAAAAATGAAGTATTCATTTAATAGATATACCGTATACAATATTTAATATTATAATAATAACGTTATATTTTATGAAATTTAAATCGACTGACTTAAGTTATTGGTAAACACGATAAACTATTCTTATTTTAAACGGGACACAGGTGAAATAAAGTTAAAAAATTCAATAATATATTTTCAGTTCACTTTAATAACTTTAATCAAAACCATATCCTATAAAGTTTTAAATAAACGCTTTATAATAATTGCAACACAAATTACTATTATAAATGTTATAACAAGTAATTTAAAAAATATACATAGTATGTATATTATAACTATATTATAGTTATTTAAATATCAAGTCTTATGCGTGAATCAAACTGTAAACTCTTTTTAACGTAATTTTTCAAAACGTAGATGTGATATGAAGTATGATATACGCGCTGGATATTATTTACTTATAGCACTCCGAGTAGAAATTGTTCTTGTGGTTTATTTTGGCTAAACCGTCAATATTTCATGTACGTACAGTATCGTGTCTCGTTCTATTTCCTTCAAATATATAAACCTATTCTAATCAATAATTTTCGTTTATAATATAATATTACAGCACGCGGTCCTCTAGCGTACGGATAACTCGCGCTATACACTTAACACGACTGACTAATCTGTCCCGAATTTGAGGTAGATGAAAACTAGAATTATTTACCATCCGTAAACAAATACGTAACTCTGATCCTCGATCGCCAGGCAAATATTTCATTCTCAGCCATTTATGTGAAATACTTTCAACGTACGTCAAACTTCCAGATCATAAAATTTCCTAGTACAATAATATAATATCAAACGGTGCGTTTTGAAATAATAAAATGGATCACATAACGCACGAATTCTTGTCGTAATTCTCGTTGTTATTATTTGAATATCGGGTGAGTCCAATAAGTTTACGGTGTAATATTGTCACGTTTTAACGAAAAAAAAAAAAAGACATAACAAGTGATTTATAGTATTATTATAATACATAAATATATAAATATGTGACCTTAATTTTTATATTCATAACCATCACTAGCATTAGAACAATGAAAAATAGAAGTATAAAAATGATAAAAATACCTATCTAAAACGGGAACGCATCGATGAGCCGACATAACAATATATTTTTTTATAGTTACTATAACATTATTAATTATAACCTACAACATATAAAAAAAAAAATAACTATATTTAATTATTATCTATAAATATATAACCTATTTTAGGTGGTAAATATTTTACACTACGTTCAATTGTGTACGACGAATTAAAATGTTATTTTTGCTATACATTTTTAATAAATATGACTATCAAATACTTATATTTAGTCATATATTTTAGAAATACGGTTTTTATCTTTAATCTACTAAAAAAAAATATTTAATATTTTAACTAGGTCCATCGGCAGTGCGGTCTGTCCAGCCGGTATAATATTATTATACTGTCTGTTACCCTAGTAAATCGTTAGCCCTATGGTTTTCGGCCTGAAGTCGTAGTCCCGACTAAAACGGATAAGCTGGTAACCTGTCTGTAATGGAAATAGCGTTTTTGTCCCGTGGAAAACAATTTGACTGATATCATTTACTAGAAACCCGTCTAAAAAATGAATGTTTATTATGACCTATGTGATTCTGCTATAGACTGCAGATTTTAGCGTACGTATACATTAACATTGGTCTAAAAACAAGAATGCATTCCGACAAAAAATGAACAACTATCGTGTGTAACTTTTGTTACTTAAATAATATTATTTAATCACATATATATGCAATAATACGTACACATGGACAGAGTGATATGTGTAAAACATTTTGATGTTAATTTAATATGTTGAAACTTATTCCTTTTAAAAACGTCAAACAGCTAAGGGAAAATAATGTACAAATAAAAAAATAAAAATAAAAAACAACCTACTCGACTTAAATTACGTCTACGCGATTCGTCAGGTTAGGTTACGCTAGAGCAGCATATGTAGTTTCCTCGTTCGTTTCAATTATGTTATTACACTCGCCGTGCGTTATAATGAAATTGCGAACGAAACATTTTTGAGAAAAAAAATTGTCATTCCACGAGAGCGTGGGCGTACGGGAGGGATACATTACTATACGTTATTATTTACACCGTACGCATCGCTATGGCTACGTCGGGGCCACAAGTCGAACAATTGAATGGAAAATCAAAAAGAACGTGCGCACGTATTGTATATCAGTGATTCTCATCCTTTTCTCGTTCATATCACCTTTAACCACTAGAATAAAACACCACGTCACCCTAACATCAAAATAATAAATAATCTTAACCGTGTATTTAAGAATATTTCTTGAAATAACAAAAAAAAAAAAAAAAAATACAGTACACAGAAAAATAATAGATAAGTAAACCTAACATTTCAGGGTTCATTAAACATTGACAATTAAAAGTTTAAATTTGCAAATTAAAAAAAAATTAATAATAATAATAATAACAATTTGTATGAAAACTGATGAGAAATTTGGCCTTGATAGTTTTTGTTGAGGAAATCGAGGGCTGATGGGGGAAAGACCTAGTCTCATATTGTTTTCTAGAGTTGTTGAGTTATAACTATTAGAGAGTATAATTATTAGTTAATTAGATTATAATTATTAATTAGAGTAGAGTTATAATAATTTTGCGACTGCAAAATAACTGACTAACGACCACGATTAAATCAATAAGATAATCGGTAATGCAGCGATTTCGCAAATAAAAATACTGCACGTATTTATCGGATCTAAAGATAAAGACACAAACTTTAAGGTATGCTATTTACATGATATATAACATGATTTTATTAAAATTAATTATTTTTATTTTTTACTTTTCCTTTGGAGATTTCGTGCCACTCCTACACTACGTCCATGTCACCCCGGTTGAGAACCACTGTTGTATATTGTACGTGCGCGTACGCGTGTCTATTATTATTATTATTATTGCGTATCTCGTTGCGCCCGTGATGCATAAAAATATACATTGTTGAGCGAATCGTCTGCACAGAATCAGCGAAACCCGGTGGTACACGACAGCGATACCACCACCACCACCACCGCCGCCGCCGCCGCCGCCGACGATGGATACGAATTTTTTTTTTCCGGGAAAAAAAATAATACCCAGCGCGAGGGGTGCACTCATCCGCTGTACCGCGGCTTATACGGAGTTACAAAATATCACCCCGTGCGTATATACTTTTTTTTATAGTTTACCCTCCCTCTATCTCCCCTCTCCCACATCACCCCGGATGGTATACATCGAGCGTGCTCGTGTGTGTGTGTTCCGCATAAAACCAACAAAAGTTTTAACGAACCCCAGAACTCCGGTTATGTCGATTTACGCATCTATTTGTTAAGCACGAGTTGAATGGTTACGTCGGCCCGCCAACACTTTCCAAAAAGTTTTTACGGTTATTTTTATCTCGGCCCCGGCGTGGTTAAATGTTCCGGCGGCGCGCGTACTTATTATAACTTTATCGGCAAACTTTTTCCCGGCTACGCGGCGCAGACACACATTCGTGATTCTGCTAATCATTGTCGGTCGGTTAGAGGTTTCCGTCCGTTCTCCGCTACGGACCGCACCGCCACCGACATGCTGCATGTTACGCGTAGTGAAACGAAAAAATAAATAAACGGTTACCGTGTATTATGTATGGTTACTAAGGCTCTCGGACTTACCTTGAAAAAATGCATTTACGGAACGAAAAGCCACAATAAATGTGTTAGCATGAACCGAAATTCTCTTTTCGAAACGCTTCTTCTATCTATATAAATATATTTCTTCTAAGAAAATTATAAGCGCTTCCCGGTATTAAAAGTACTTAAATTTTTTTTTTTTTTATCGAATTTCCATAAATTCTATAACAGTTTCGTACAACATATTTTCCTTCACCTTTCTATGTCTTCAGCCACCTCCCTCTAGTTGTCACCCTTTTGCCCACTGCTTAAACATCTCCCATTACACAATTTTCCCCTCTTAGACGAGGCAGAATTCGTCTATCTGCCCATTTCTATCGGATACAAATATAAAGATTCAATGCAAAATTAATCATTTGAACGTTAATTTCGCCCATTAGGGATTATTCGTCTTATATTTTGTTGTGTTATCGCTGCTATCCTATGCATTTTTACGGGTGGTAAATATAAACATAATAAATTCATCATTTTTAATTTCAATCAATCGAAAATAGTTAGTAATTCTCGAAAATTACAAATGATTAACTTAAAATATCTTCAAAAATAAAATATTGTTACTCAAATGTAACACATAGGTTCCTATGTTATCGGAATACATTTTAACCTAGAAGCATTGGTATAGCCGATGGAGGAGTTAATGGGTTATAACCTCCCACCAAATGTATAGTTGGTAAAGTTCACATGAAAATGTATTTTACCCAACAGTACAGCACGATAAATCAAAAAAATTGCAGACGTTTAAATGAAAACAGTTAATTCAGCGTAATATAAAATAGTATGATACGAGTATACGTACATAAAGATACGTTAAGATATCGATTTATAATAACCCAAAAATACAAAAAATAAAATAGGTGAAGATAAAGGTGAGATGGGGGAGATGGTATATATGTGAATGGCGGTGAGGTATTAATGTATTAAAGGGTTGTTACCTTCCTCCTTGTTCAAGGGAGGGCTCTCGGGCGGTACTGGTTTGCGCACAAATATCAAAAAGACAACTTGTTTGGGCACAAAACTACCACTCGTTTGGGAACAGTCGAGTCATAATCATACACATGGTTTGCGCACAGTTACCTTTTAGACTTAAATAGTTTAATACCTTGCATATTAATATTTCTTTATTATTAAAGTACTTACATACATTTTCCTTCCCCCTTAATAGACTTAGGACTGTCTATGAATGTATTCATAGGTGTGGTTAAAAATGTATGTTAATTGCTTATTAATAATTGTAATAAATAATATTTAATACTTGTTCAAGTTAAAAATGCATGTTAATTTTAATTTTAATATAATACGATTGGTATTTATACGTATAGGATAATATATACGTGTCTATTATTTTTTGCAATAAAAGTTTCCCATTATTTGAATGTATTTAATTTGGTCTATTTCGCCAGATTTATATTTTTTCCATTAGTTTATGCGATGTTCAACTGATTCTATTGACTCCTTACGGCGATAATTATTTATATTTTTGTTGATTGATGTTATTTTTAATTCTGTTTCGCTTTGTATTTTAAGAATTACGCTTATTACCTGGTGTATGTGGGGATGTGGAGTGTAAAATTGTTGGTTAAAACGTCTATGAAATAATTGTTTGTTACTTTGAATGTGAAACTAACTTTGAACTAAATGAAAAGTACAAGCCACAATTTTATAATCGGAATAAAGATTTAGTAAAGCATTGTGTGCAGATATCTCAAAATCTACATGGAACTCTTTAATATTTACTTCTTGGTTAAGCGTATAAACACAAAGATCCTGAATTGTTATCCACATTGTATTATACGTTGAAATTGACTTACTCTTCAAAAAAATATTATTTTCGTGTATGTAGTAAACCAGTTGTATATTTAACATAACCGTGTGCGCAAACGAGTTCCGATTTTTCAGGTAAAAATTATGAATTGTGCGCAAACAAGTTGCAGCCGGGCTCTCAGGGTTGAGAAGGTTCGAGAACCAATCAGCGCAATTGTACAGTCTACCAAGCTAAATAGAACAGCACTTACTTATTTTGCCGTAGACCTTTAGATGTCGATGCGAGGTTGAAAGAAAAAGGACAAATGCAGAATTTTATTGCACTGGATCTAGATACTCTTCAATACTCGTACAAAAAACACAAGTCGATAATGGATTAAAATTATAAGTCAAAATAAATCGCATATATAAACTCTTCGTTTATTTTACGATCGGTGCGCATGCACTGACGACCTAAGATCAAGAGCTCTGTGAAGGATGGTGAGTGTCCCTGTTATATAGGGACACGCGGTGACATGGATCTTGGACGGTCCTTTGAATGTAGGGATGTCAATAGTATTTATTGTTCGACCTGTGTTGTTCGCGCGGGTATCGAAGATACCGTTATTTATTTATTTGAAATAGTTTTAAAAATCACGTACATATAAATAGTATACATAATAAAATATTTGTGCCATCTTTTACAATCGAATGATGCACATCATTACAGATTAAATATACTTAATATATAACTTTTATAACCTCTCTCACCCCCTCCCCTTAAATTATTTTCTAAGATCGCCACTGGCTAGAAAACATAATTTAGGATGATTAAAAAATTTGCAAAATACATCAACATTTGGGCCTTGATAATTATTTCCATTTTTTTTTTTTTAAACAATAAATAGTTGAATTATTTAACAACTATTGCAACTATTTAAAATACTCTTAAAAAATGCTTTTAAAGTGTTAAACATACGTTATTTATTAATGAAATAAATTGTATTACTATTTGATTATACGTAATAATAATATATATTCAAGTTAGTAACACTATGTAAAGATATTCAAAAATCGTGTACAATTCTTTTACCTGAAATTTGGAGTATGGGCACCTATTTTAATAGTATTTTAAAATATTACTATGATAATGACAACAATCAAATACTATTCATAACACTTAGTTTTCCAAATAATTATTATATGCATTTTCCAAATTTAAAATAAACCGTTTCAAAAAAAAAATGTTTAGTTTAATATTTTATCTAAATATGTAATTGAGTCAAACCCATTTAATTTTCAAATAAATAAATAAGTAAATCTCCACCGAATATAGGATTATAGAAATATAGGATTTCATTCTCTTGGATCACTATTGATATCATAACCAATTAAATGTTCTATCACTGTTTGATAAAAAACATATTAAAAAAGTGTTTAATTTTAGACGATTATTGATTATTTTAAATCTTTCTTACATAAATCATAAAATATACTTAAACTCTAAGTTTGAATTCATTTTCTGGAAATTTAACTCATACTGTGACCTTTTTCTTCTTCATAAACGTATTGAAATCAATAACACATGCATTAATAATAATAAAAAAATAGGTCTACGTATAGTATATCAAATATAATTATATACCTACATTTGTACACAATTTTTATTTTGTAAAATCATCATGTATAGAGTACTAGAATAACACATCACTCTCCTTCCTCAGTTGGTTAAAAATAACATTAAACCAGGATTGTTAACATAATGATATACACTATCGATGAATTTTATTCGGAAATCAAAAATACTGTTATATAAATTCGGTCTAAATTATAACCAGTGACGTAGCCAAAAAAATATTTTTTAAGAGATAAGGGGTTTAAATTTTCAATTATTACTCCTAATTAAGTACTAACGTTTAAATTTTAATAAGTCCATTAAACAAAAGTTAAAACATAACACAACCATTTGTTATCATTTAGTTTCTTGAAACTGTGAAAATTGTTTGATGATAACATTCTACCTATGTCTTAAGATGATTGTAAATCTTACAAAATAAGAGAGACACTTTGGGGATAATTATAACCCATTACCTCCCCTCACTTGCTACACCAGTGATTTTAACTATTTAACAATTCAATGAAAAATAATTAAGTTTATGGTACATATTTAAATTACAAGTTGAATCTATTTTATAAATGTTTTTAATACATATTCTGTTAAAATGTTACATTTTTTTATTCAAACAAATGTAATGTCATAGAACTATTAATTTATATACATATATTATTATATTAACAGTTTTTTAAAAGAAATGTATTTAATATATTTCTTATTTTTTTAAAATCTTAAATAACACATATGACCAACAAATATAATTTATATAGGTAGTTAATTCAAAATTTATCTTGTGTATATTTCAGAATAATAAATTCCCCGCACATATTTTGCTAATTACCAATGCAAAAATCCATGCATAATCTGTGATTCTTAAACTTAGAAATATATATATATATATATAACAGTATATAATTACATGTACTTATTTTCACACAATTCATACGATTAAAAAAAAATTTTTGTTATTTATAATACTTTTTATTTAAGCCTTGAACTTATATATTTAAAAATTATAATATAGGTAATGTAGATTTACAGTTATCAATCAGATTACCGCCGAGTCTTGAATAAAGAAGTACAACATGGAATTCCGATTACATATAGCATATGTACCTCTTTTCTCCTCAACCATATCATTTGACCTAGCAGGATGTATGCGGGAGAACGCAGGAAATTGGAAACAGTCGAATAGAGAATCACGATAGAATCAGAAGTTTGTGCGTTTACAAAACATGAGAAACGGAAACATGATGTCATACCGCAAAATAACGGATTCCCAAGCGTTTTATTAAATTCTCCGTGTTTAAAGAGAAAAGAAAAGATTCAGGGAACGCACAGTAGAAATCAAAATATATTGGGTTTAGATTTAAATTAAATGGACCGCTAAAATAAGACTATGTGATACAAATGGTCTGTAGTGGGTATAGGTAATAATGGTTACGTTATGTATGAATTGCAACCAACCATAGGTGGATATTTGATCATATCCGAGGGGGGCTTAACATTTTTGTCTTATCCATTAGGGTAAAGAAACATTTTTAGACACTTCAACTTATTAACTAGTGGCTACTTCCACTTTATTCTAGTTAAAGCACCAAATATATACAGGTAACAGGAACATAAAAATATAAAATGTTGAATAGCTACTCATTTTTTTTTTTTATTTTAATTATATAAATATATTTCTTTATTACCTTTATTACCTACAAAATATAGTTTTCCCCAATAACGATGGTCCGTAATTATTCCAGACCATTCTCGCATACCAACAAAATAAAATGAAAATTATAAATATCAAATTAAAATACACAATTTATTTTGACGTCTGGTGTGGTTTTATTACGTTCAAGGGAGCTTAAGCCCCCCCCCCCCACCAATATCCACCCATGCGACCAATAATCAAACATTTTCATGTCCAAATATGAATTATTTTATTATAAAATATGCCATCAAAACATTAATTCTACAAATTTCGAAATATTTGAAATGTTTAATAAAGGCAGATATATTACTATTATTATTTACTACATTTTAGCAAATGAGAATTGTATTATATAATAACAATATTTATAATGATATTTAAAATTATAATTTACAATAAATGTAATTATTTTTTGTAAACATTCTGCAACACGGCTCAAATTAATAGAAAATACTGCGTCGTTAACACTCGACTTATACAATCTGCTTTATATTATATAATTGAATCATTCCTAAATGCAAGCCATTGGCACAGTAAATGTTTTTGGTATATAATATAATATCTTAAACTTAAGGGTTATACCATATAATGCTCGTGCCACACAGGTAAGTCAATCGATAGAAGGTAATGTAGACCTGAATCACCCGAGGTTATGGAAAATCCCTATAGGATTTATAACATGATACGTGATTCGTTTAGTAATATTGAACCATGGATTTCAATGTAGGTACACAGATTTTTAGAACAAAACGAGGAGTCATTTTGAGATTCAATTTTAAATGAAAAATTCATACACCCAAAAAGTTAATTTCCCTTAAATTCAATACTTTTGAAATTAAAAAATTAACTTTTAGTTCGTTCATTCAATTGGTGTATTTAAATTACATTACTGTATATCTATATGATAAAATTATAAATGTTCAGAATAATAAGATAAAAACTAAATGGAAATTGATTCATTCGAGAATCTAAATTAATATACTCAATACATTCAATTTAAACAAATCTAGATGATTAATAGCTTATTCCTGTGAACGAAATTCATCGAACCTATTATGAAATAACACTATTTTGTTGCATCATGCTCGGAATAATAAACAAAACTACACGTTCAAATAATAATAATTTATATTATAAGCCTATGAGATTTAAAATAAAAGAAAATGAGTATTAAAATATGTATAACATAAATGTTGTATGAAAAATCAACGTACAAATTATTAATTAAATCTAAATTAAAATTATTTACAAAGAATCAGATTAAGAAAAAAATATTTTAGAATGTTACAATTTATTATATAAGTACAAAAAATATAATTTTGAGTGAAATAATGAGATAATCAGAAATGTATTGGTTTAATAATGAAGTTTTTTTTCTGTCAACAAATTTTTCAGTCAGAATATGCATGAAAAATATTGTAGTAGATCGCCACATTGATGTACATTTGTGTAGGTCTTCATTTTTTTAATTATGTTAATATTAAAAATTGAAACTAAAAAAAATTAAAATAATGTTAAATTATATGTTTAAATCACTTAAAGTTATGCGACCATACAAGCATAATTATATAATCTCGTAGCGACGGCGATTAGTTGTAAATAAAATAAGAATTACTGATTATTCTTATAAATGTTAAAATACTATAATTAAAGAGATATATTAAATATTTATTTTACACGAAACTTTTTTTAAACTCTTTTTAATGTTATTCTATTTTATATTTTATAACACAAAATTATACAAATAAGCACGACTAACGCTGCAAATGATTTACATTCGGAGTTAATATCTAACTATTTTTAGTAAAACAAATAATCTGTACAAATTTTATATACCAAAAAATAAAGAGCTAAAGTCCACTTTTTTTTTTTTTGATTTTTAATACTTTCAATATTTTACAGCACTTATATTATTAAATATCACACATAACATACGTATTATATTTTCGTTTAAATTTTACAAATTAAATACGGTAATTGCTGATACTTATTATACATTTAAACTTCATACATTAGATACCTCTTTCATTAATTAATTTTTTTATCGATCGCAAACATTTGCCCCAAAAAAAATGGATATTTATATGATTTATAAAAATACATAATGAATTATTTATTCCAATATTTACAAGGTACCTGCCGCCTATTAATATCAAACAAATCTACGTGCAACATGTTCATACATACGAACCTGCATCAGAATAATTTACCATAATTTTCCGGTAGAGTTAACCACCAGATTATGGCCTGTGAAGAATATCCTTTAGCAGTCCTTCCTAGAGGATACTATCGGGCGTATTACACTCACCAAAACACACACGTTAAATAAACTAGGCGAGCGTTTGAAACGATCTACGGTGCGGCAAAGCTTCGCGTCGAACCGAAACCAATAAAATTATAACAATAACACGCACGCAACGCGTATGAATAGAAAACACCATTTTGTCTATATAAAATGATATATAGTTGTGTGTCACCCCACTTAGCCGCTCCAGAGATTCAACTCAATGCGAAGAGACCAAACAGAAAGGGTTAAATTAAAAGCTTTCGTGGGTTTTCGTATTGAACGGCCAGGGTGCGCGTGTGTAATTTAACGGAACCCTTAAAGCAAACAAAGAGGTGTATGACGCCATCCGACCCAAAAATCCCATCGGATGATTGTATACACAGAGACCTCTCCGAGAGGTGTGTTTTCATTTTTTTTTTTCACTATTTTTGCCCGTTTTGTTGATTAGCGTGAAGGAAAGCGTAATAATACTGCTGTCCTTTTCTACGTCCTTTCTCTTTTAACAAAAAAATTAGAGTTTACCCTATTTGGTAGACCAATCAAATAAAATAAAAATTATTACAGGAAAGAACTTTTATATAAAATTAATTAATATCTCAATACACTTAGCTTTCAAACTATCATAAACTTTGATTTTTGTCTTCTACGAAGTCTAAAATATAACCAGTGGTAAAATTGAATAAAACATAATTTTTACTATAAAAGTAAAGTTAAAATTAAAAAATATATTAAAAGTATCTTTCTTCAAAAAATGTTATCGAAATTATTATTACGTGTATAAACTTATAGGTAAACTTATTATTATATTTCGTGTCTACATGGTTTTAACATTTTTCCAATTATTTAAGTAACTTAAAATGAGTATGGTATTGTTATGCATAGCTGATTTAACCAAGTATTATTTCTAATACATAATAAAATAAATATCTGCTATAAAAAAAAAAAATAAATAAATATCATTAGTTAGCTATTTATACACACCACGGAATGAATTATCATAATATTTAAAATTAAAATAAGTTAATTTATTTGCGTTATTAAAAAACAATAATATAAATGTACTAATATAATAAATGTATCATGTTAGTGATGACGCTGAACACAATCAATTCCAAGTACTAAAGCGAATTTCAGGAGTTTAAAACTCTAAGCCCCGCACATTCAACATTAAACACACCACAATTAAATTGAAACTTCCTTGTTTTTAATTTAGCAGACACTGTATTAATTTGAAATTTTACTTGCCTGTAGTATGCTAAATATTTTTCAGCCACTATCAATGAAAACAATCAATATTTTTTGATGTTAGTATAAGATAAAGAAGTTCTAATGTCTTAATATATTTCATTATAAACACGATTATCAAAAATAAAACACTTACCTTTATTATTTTTTAACGAAACCATAAAGTTTTTACACAACTATGAACTTATTATTTACTATATATATATTTATTATAATTATATAAATATATAATAATTAAAGTCATTATTATTACTTTAAACTAGTGAAAAATTAATCAAAAAAAAAAATCTTTGTACGCTTCGTGCATATTACATTATATAATATACGTACGTATATATTTACTGCGATTTCCTTATCTACAATATTGTTATCTAATAGCGTTACCAAACGGTTAGTTTATCCCTTGTGGATCCCACCGTTCTGCGGGTACAAAATCTCCGCGGAATAACTCAATTTGTGCTAACCGTTCAACCCATCCACTCCCGCGGGGGGTCTAAAATAAGATTTTATATGGTTTATTGTAACTTTAGACTATATTATATATGCCTGGTATAATATTTCGTAAAATGTTGAAAAACAAAAATCGTTTTACGTACCATTACAGCCGATACAGAAAATACAATATTTGTCGTCGACAAATTCCGTGTGGTTTTACAAGGTACACATATGCGATATTATTATATTTTAACGACAAAATATTTTCTTTTTTTAAGTAACATGATAATCATTCGATCAAAATTTACTAACCTCAGCATTTTATCATTAAAAAAAGTTCGGCACTCGTAAATTTAGATGATTTGATATTATATTGTTATATTATATTCTGCATCGATAACGTCATGATAATATCGTATTATGCTTCAGAATAACCGTAAATTAATCAAAACATCACACGCATATTATCGTTCCACAAACATTCCATAAGGTCTTCAAACGAAAATATTTCTGAGAATATTCACTAATATTATACTTCGGCTAAGTTTCATCTTTCATCCACAATTGCGGCTTGTACCATAGGTTGGTTATACATGTATATGCAAATATATATTATATTTATCTGAATGTCGTCTATTTTTTACCGAACTGCAAAAGTTCCGATGTCATCTTATAAATATGATAGACAAGAATGAAACATCCCATCATAACCGAGTAAATACGTATTTTACGCATCATGGTTTTCTATGCCGAACAAACGCGTGTATTTTTGATTTTGATCTAAGCACGAATGGAAAAAGACGCTTGCCCCGAGGACTAGAATTTGAGTTTAAATCTACTGTTGTGGTGATGTTTGAGCACGCGCGAATAATTTGCTGGTAATACTATATGAACTTCAGTAAAATGAGAAAAGTTTCGGAAACTTAAATACTCTGCAGGAAAAACACGAATCAACTTTGTTTTAATTGACTAAGGGTGATTTCGATAAATTAACCGTAATATAAACGCTATCAGAACCTTATACTTATTATACTTCTCAATACTGAATATAGACACTCCTTAAGGTATAACCCATAATAGGATCACCTAAATGAAGAGACTTAATAAATAGACATTTTTCCAGATTCCGTTTATTGAAATTTTGTATGTGCTAAAATGCTATACATTAATCCCTCATTATCTGCTAAGGTTACGTTCCGGTAAAGCTGCGTGGTTAAAGTGACCATAAAGCAATATAAAAAAGAAGGTTAGGATAATTTTTTTTGATTTAATCACAATAACGTTAATATGTATTTTTTTAGATTACGAGTACATTTTTATTTAATATATAGAAGCACTTTTCATAACAGTGCGTCGTATTATTTCTTCATTTTTCATATTTTTCGAAAAAATACTCTATTTCGAACATTAGATTCGTTCATATTGAACTTTCTACTATGTGACGCTACGGTTTCATCAGTTTTTAACGTATGCAAAATTTCTAACAAAATTTCATAAATATCAACTGAAAACTGAACAATGAACGTACAATGTAGTGAAGAGCAAGTACTAGTACGTACTCATTTTATATAGTACATTATTAAATGTTGTTTTACACTTAGCCTTCTACGACTTATAATACAGTATCGATATCAAAACTTACGCCCGTACAGAACCCGCGGACAAAGAACGACGATACGTTTTATTCGCTCATCTTTTTGTACTCTTTTGATAACACGTTTTCCCCCTGGTTAGCTGATAAGAATGATAAACTAACGTTTACCTCTAAGCTCTAACACAAACACATATTATACGACGTATACGCACGCGCTCACGCTACCGAACAATAGGCTTGGAACGCGTGGTAAAAGGATTGATCACTCAATAAAATAGGGGAATGCCTTCACCCCATTCTCTCATCGTACACGAAAAGATATACGACGTCATAAATCTGTTGCTCTCCGTTATGCACCTGTAGTTATCTCGAGGTATCTTAGGTGTTTTCCCCAAGAACAGTTATCTCGACCAAATGTATCGTATTTTTCCCAACAGTTATACTAAATGGAATTGGACATTTATTTTCGACAGTTGAATCCACCAGTTTCGTTACCGCTTCTTAACAACGAAAAAGTATTTTGCAAATAAACAAGTAATTTTAACGCTATACTATATTACGTTCGTAATTTCTGAGTAAATTATAATAGTATTATGTATGAATGCTTAGGCAAAAATCAATATTAAATACATGAAATGTATGTAAATATGTATGGGCATGATAGTTTTAGTATTTGGCTAACGGGATAAGTGAAATTAAAATGGATTATCTTTAAATAAATCAAAAACAGTTAATAGTGAATATTTAAGACGTAAGTCGTCATGAGATATTTTTTATCATTGTTTTAAACTATACATAAGAGTGAACATCTATTTCAGTTTCGACAACAGTTACAACACATTAATATTCGACGGAATATAATATTATTATATTATAATATGCAGATTTTTTTTATATATACAGCCTAAAAAGGAAATTGCTAGAATTTGCATGTATGGATTAAAAACCACTTCGAATACTCTCAAAATATGCATTTGGTACTAATAAATATGCAACATTACTATAGTTGAAATTCAAAGTGATTGAAACCTCTAATGGAGTACTTCGATTTTATGAAATACACTTTGAAATTATACAAATACTATTATTAGTTTAAGTTTATATCTTCACGTATAATACTATGTATTATTACAAGCTAAAAGTTTATACATATTAATATACATATAATTGGAAAGATACTATAGAGTATATTTTCAGAAAAAAAAATGTGCACATATGCTATTAGAATGAGTTAGGCCACTTTAAAGTTAACGTGTTATTGAGTATTTCTTCGAACGGATCGGCATGATATATAATTTTGGTAAAAGACGATTATGATAAAATATTTTCCAATGAGATTAATAATATTCTGAGGGATTCATTCAAATGTATATTAAATTTAATTCCAAGAAATATTAACAGTTATGATTGTGGATTAACGACTTTAGTGTGTTATGATCTAACGCCTAATTTCGAATATTACTTATTGCTAATCGAATTATTATTTAGACTTCGAAACTCCTTATGATTTTTATAATTAATATTATTATCCCATTTTTTATTATCAATTAAACTTAAATAAATTACAAAATTAAATAATGTTATTTTTCTGGTAAAATTTTAAACACTTATTTATTTACTATAGAATTTATTTTAATATAATACTTATATACGAGTTACATATAAAAAAGGTAGGTATTAAAAGTTTTAAGATGCATATTAATAAGCAATGAGTGTGAATCGAATATATAGGTATATATTAGGAATATAATAGGTATAAAAAATTTTCTATATTTATTAATTTTTTGAGAATAGTAATAATTATATGACTATTAATATTATACTTACTAAAATTCAAAATAAAATAATAGAAATCTTAGCGTTTTTTACAAGTTTTTCTTAATTTATAATGTTTATACACAAATTATATGTGTTTCAAAGGCATATTAAATGAATTAATTTGTATATACTATTCGTTTAAATACAGTTAAGTCATATATATATATATATGTATAAAATAATTAGCGAACTACGTGAATAATATTTACTGTATCAATAACAGTTATAAAAGTTGAAATAAAATGTACACAAACCAACAAAGGTCAAGTCTGAGTATTGACACAATTCAAAGAAATCTGTATGCATTTGACATTGAAGAATGATGCATTGGATTTTGAGCGTTAAAAAATGATTTCCGCCTCTCTACATACATAAGGGTTCTGCTGTCAGAAAAAGGTATAAGGGTTCCCAGGTGTACGGGAAAACAACAATAATATAAATTATTTGGATGAACCATGGCAAATTGACGGCAAAACTGTGGATAAAGCTGTATAATAGTAGAAATCTCACATTATATGACAAGGCAGATAAAAACATAAAAAAAATATCCTGTTTAATTTTATATTTATGGATCAGTTTTTTGAGGGAAAAATATTAAATTTATTACCAATATGAACGGTATTATTCTGTTCGCAACTTTTTCCTGCCGTGCTATATAAAAAAAAAAACCATTGTTTGCGAATAAACCGAAAAATAATAACCATAGATACATACAATATAACAATAATTTCTTTTGTTTACCACTACAAGTTTTTTTTTTTCGATTTTTGTAAACGATAAATATTTCATTTCCTTTTGATATGCTTCATGTCCGGCGCCGATTGCCTGATACCCTTCAGCCTGTAAATAGTTCCTAGGACACGGCAAAGGGTTTTGAGGTATTGGCTATAAAAAACACGTGAATATATACCAATTGGACTGACCGTTATAAACATATATAATTATATTGGAAAAGAACGTGGTTGAAAAATTAAAGAGCCCGTGGAAACACGAGAATGCGAAAAAAGGGTCAAGTTGTAAATAATGAATTACGAAAGAAGACAAAGCACTTGATAATTTCAACTTAACGTGGGAACCTAACGATCAGACAAATTATAGGTTTCGTATTACGAAAGAAATAACAATGTTGAAGGGGGGAAAAGAAAAATATAACGATGAGCGTATTAATATTAAATTAAAATGCTTTTACGAAAATTTATATTTTTCTAATTTAGATTACAAAAGAAACCAATTATCATAGAAATGTATCTAATCAAAATATTTCGTAATATGAAGAATTGCACTGAACAAAATCCATTAACTATAAAATGATCGTAAATCAAAAATATAATAAACCTAAAAGGTATCATATAACCAGTGGCGGAGCTAGGGGTGTGCGAGCTGTGCGAGCTGTGCGGTGGCACAGGGCCCCGAGCTTTTTGGGGCCCCATAGTTAACAAAAAGTCGAACAAAAATCTGTAGTTAATTCACGATTTACTACAAAAAATCGGGGCCCCGGAGTAAAATTTACAAGTATGAACCCGAACACCGTTTATTATTGTCAAATACTTCAAATTAAATTTTACCATGAAGTAGTCGTAATCTTGAACACGCTAGATAACAATTAAACATTACGCCGATGAGCGAATGTAAGTTCCTACATGAAAGTAGCTGGTATAAAAAATATGTACGTTAGTTCCTACATGATAGAAAAAGGTACATATGTAAGTTTCTACACGGTAAAAACTAGACAAAAAAAAAAATATACTAAATAACAAAAATATGTATAATGTAAATATAATAATGATACATTTTCGCTCATTATGACTGATATATACGGATATGTATGGTCACACGGATGATTCGAACAATACTAACAATACTTTAAGTTAGATGTACATTTTACGGTGTATATACGGTTATAACAAATTATAAGATTATCAAACCAAAATCAAGTACTGTATAATTTTTAATCATAATAATAAGATATTTTATCTTTCCTACGTCGAGGTGGGATACTATTATCAGCCTGTAGCTTGTTGTATTTTCCCGTAATTTCGTATACGTTTTTCAGATACTATACTATACTCTATATATTTATACTATACTATACTATACTATACTCTAATATAGTATTTGTATGTTTCAAAGTTTCAATAAAAAATAATCCAACATAACGATACGCCTATTGGTGCTGTGGCACTTCTATGCATTGTTTTTTTTTAAGATTTTTTTAAAGATTTGTATAAACATATTTAATTTTTTTCGCCGTGTAACATACATACATTTATACATACCTAGTTTTTACCGTGTAGGAACTAGCATATATAATTGTTTACCTGATACTCTCGTGTAGGAACTCAATATTCCCCACGCCGATAGCGCGTAATGAATTGTTTACTGAAAGAAAAATAATAATTAACATAATTGTAAAACCTAAGATCCTTCACATCACTCAAAATTTAAAATATTTTTATAATGAATTTGTACTTCTTGAGAACACTTAGTCATAATTTTCTAAATAATTCTTAAACCAAACATTTTTTATTGATAAAAAAATAAAGAAGATGGTAATTTTTATTTGTATTATAAGGTGATAACGCTTTTGTTACATCTTTTGAGCATTTAATTGAAGACTTCAGTCAGAAAAAAAGTAGAAGAGTTTATTTTTGAAAGCATATGTAACCATAACTGTAATGTAAATACAGATTCGTACTGTACCTTGTGCTAATATTATATTTTATTCTATTTAACTTTTTGTTTTAATTATAAGTTGTTCAAATATCCCAACAAGTATTTTATTTAAATTAATTAATTATATACATAAAAAACAAACCACTTTTTGAATAAAAAAAAAAAAAAACTGTAATATATTATAGGTTGTATATGCAATTTACAGTCGTCGTTAAACAACGGTAATGATGAAAATCTGCTCTAAAAAGCATTAAACCTCGAAAATCACGTGCCGCACAGGGCCTCGCGGTGGCTAAAGCCGCCACTGCATATAACAGATAATATATCTGTATTCATATCACATATAATATTACAACCAAATATAACATAATATTTCTATATTATTAAAATAATTCTTTAGGAGCGGTTCTTATGGGGGGGGGGGGGGATTTTTATAATATATAAAATTATAAGACTTTTTTCGGAAGTCCAGAGTAATCTTCGGAATAACTATTTTATATAAATTTACCAGGGAATTTGTTTATTGTGTAAATAATTTCTCAAAACTGCTTTTTTTACTTTTCAATATATAAAGGTACCTACTGCACATATTAATAAAATAAAATCTTAGTCATTTTTCTAAAATTCAAAACGTAAACCCTTTTTGGCTACAATTTGTACTTATACATATGTCCGTCATTACTATATTCCAAAAGTACCTAAAACATTAAATTTCACATTTTTTTTTCTTTACATTGAATTTTATAAATAAAATTAAGGCGTATTAAAATTTATTCAAAAAATTACAAATATTAATCAGATTCAAGAACAAAAAATAACTAGCCGTCAACGGGACTCTTGAAATCTAACTTATTTTATAATTATCGACCGGATTCTCTACTACCTACTGCATTTCATATATTTAAACATTGTATTAAAATTTTCTTGCATTTTTTCGGTCAACTACCAATCTCAATTGGTAAAACCATAATATTATTAAAAGATAAATTATAAACAAATTCCAAAAGTCTAAAAGTCCAAAAGTCCAAAAGATTACACATTGAATAGCGTCCGATGCTAATGCAGCTATAATATTTATATTGCTCTTACATAATAAATAAATTACATCTATAACCATTCGAATTAAAATCTTATTACTTAACATTTAAGTATATTAAGGAAAATGTTAATTTTAACGATTACACATTTTGGTAATAATTACTCAAATAAAATAATACATTCTAAATTTTTACAATGATAATTAAAGCACATAATTTTATGTATATGACTACCATACTAATTTATAAATATAAATGTATAGTTATATTAATTATATATACCATAATTTTTATTGCTTAATCAAAGTGTGTTTATGCTAAAAGGTACCACTAATTATTTCAGTTAGATAACCTATATTAAAATGGGATATTCGGAAAGTGAAAGAAAGTACCAAAAATACAAATTTTCAGATATATGTAAAATATTTAACCCTTTCGGTAAACGTATATACAATACAACTTACCTTTTTTTAATTAGGAACACCACTTTTTTTTCACAGATTAGGATAATGTATTTTAAAACAATTTACGTATAAAGTTTCTTTCAAATAAAATAATTGGCCAAGTAATCATTATATTGAAATCTAATATTTATGAATAACCTGTTTTTGACGAAATTACAACTATATCCAACTTAGGTTAGGTATACACGGGCGTTATTTTAGCGCACGACATTTTTAACGCGAAAAAAATAACCCGCGTTTTAAATCCATATTAACATATTAGTGTTTATTTACGGAACTAACTTTTTATTAAAAATAAAAAAATTAATTAATAGAAATATGTGTGTTCTTTTAAATATTGCACGTCCTTCTTAATGTGCCTCTAATTTAATTTTCAAAAGTAGCAGAAGAGTTCCAGTGATTTTTTTTTAAATTATTTCCAGATAAACGTATTATTATCGCGTATAATTTTAATGAATTTCTACAAAAAGTACTAATCGCATGATATTTTAAACATGTGGTTAAGTCAAGGTGCACGCGCAGTGCCCCGACTACACTAATTTGGAACCCGTGTGTAAACAAAATGAATGCCCCCCTAATTCCGGACACTGCAAGGAAACCGTACCTTTAATCAATTGTGAGCAAACTATTTCAAATTTCGATTGCACAGGCCGCAAAAGAAAGGTTGATGTACGATAATGTGTACCAAACAAAACAATTAATTATTATTCAATTTCCATTAATAATTATTACAAAATGGTTTTATTTTCTTGCTATCTACATATTTTTCAAATAATATTATTATTATTATTATTGGGTCCTATTGCATACTGGGGCCACGTTAGGTTAGTGTTTGACACGCGCAACACTTTTGATTATTGCGGCACTGTGCACATGACAGTTTCCGAAATGTCGTGCGTTAATTTTACAGCGCGACACTCGTGTTTAGTTTTATTAATTTTAATGTACTTTAACAAAACGCGCCGTGAAATCACGGTACGGTAAATATGTCGCGCTATAAAATAATGCCCGTGTAATTCTAACCTAACACTCGAAAATCGAAATATTATCTTCGTTATTGTTAAATACTTGTTTGTAGACAGATAAAACATAAAAAAACATTTATTTGTTTTAGCAATTTACCTATTTGAGAACTTCAGCGACATTCGCCAATAATTAAGATAGTAAATATTCCAACTCATGATAAATTTATTTTACAAATAAATGTTGTTAAATTATTCTCCCTGGCCAGTAATAAATATAAGATAATTTTAAATTAGTCTTGTGAAAATCAATGTAAAAAAAAATATTGAAATGAACAGTGACTAAGTCGAACTTATTTTGATTTTTGGCGTATATAACCGTAGTTCTCGACAAGCAGCTAGCTTATTGCTTTATTGCGCATGTGCATACTGACAGCGTTAGAACATTTAAATTTACTCCTGTATAAGATATTCAACTAAAATATTTAATAATATCTTTAAGCATGAACGCGCTGTATATTATTGGTACGCATATTATGTTTCCTTGACTTCCATAAAGATTAAAAATATTGTTAGTATTTTTGTTCGTAACTTTTTATTAGATAATTTATGTACCAGTAATAATTTAAACTGAATTCATATTACAAATTAAAATGGAACATACTCCTCTAGAAAAACACGATCAGGTATAATTTAAACTAATTTATCTGTTTAGAAATCAATATTGATTCTTTTTTTAACTAACAAAGCGAATTTAGACTAATTAAAATAAAATGTTAGATCTTATATCTATTATACTTGAAATTCGATTAATCGTAGTTTCATATCATCTTATACCATCTGTCATCTCAAAACCTTTTTATATACCTGTAGCAACAACATGGATAAAAATGGGACCTACACAAGAAGCTGATTTACTTCCTTCTTCGTATTTTTCTTTCTTAGCCTTATTCGCAGTAAAAACTAAACAACTATTTGCCTCTCCCTACTTTGAGCTTTTTTTATCACAGATTTATTTAATATGTTTAATATAGTTATACGTTCATAAAGATATCCATAATAAATAATTATAGATATTTACTATCAAATACTTTGTATATCTTTGAATAGGTAGCTTCATGATATAAATAGAAAATAGTATTATATATAATATAATAATATTCCTATTCGCCCCCTCCTTTAAACAAGCTTCCGATCCACCCCTTATGTCTTCAATCGCTAAACAGAGTAACTGGTTTTAATATTCTATACCAGAAACGAGAAACTAAAAATTACTAGAGAATCAATTTTCGGGAAGAAGTATGTAAATTCACGTAAATTATATGTTCCTAACTTAATGCGCAAATGATCTGTATACTACTTAATAATAACTTACTTACTCTGTAGACTATGCCTGTTCAAAATTGATTAATCCAATGGGCTAAAATTAATATTTTTAATACCAGCCGTATAAAGTTATAACGAATTAAATATACACCTTCATTATTATTTTAAATCTTAAATACTAGTTATCATATTTATCATAATTATTGGTATATTTTTTACAGAAAAAGTACTCTCAGATTATCCCCGATCCTCACAAAAAAAAACCAACTGTTCAATCAGAACCAAGTATAATTGACAAATGTCAAAAATTGATAAAATGTGTATATGTTAAAGAGAACACTTTTAGTTCTAATAAATCACCACGCCCAGATACCGCAATAATATATCCAATAAACAGCACTTGGATATTTTGGTATAGAGATCCAACAAAAATGCATGGAAAAAATCCTTGGGAAGAATCTTTGACCAAAATAGAAACTATTCGTGATGTGACTCACTTATGGAAGTGAGTAAATATATTCAATAATATTATTGTGCAACATACAAATTTATCATAGTTAGCTGTATGGATTCAATTTATTATTATTAATTATTATTATAAATGTTATTATTAATAACAAACTATCGACCTATTGTATAGATACTTAATACGATAAGTATGGGGTGGACCACCAGTTTTCCCATTTTTCTATAAATTAACCTAAACAAATAGAAGTCAATGTATATATGCATTATATATTATAAAGTTTCACGAAGATAAAGACATTCATGGTCATCCAAATACTTTCTAGAATAAAATTTCTTTAATAATATTAAAATATATTCCCTTTTTTTCTCCTTAATTCAAATTAAAGTTCTGATTATAAATTATCGAACTTTCGTTGGTATACACCACGCTGTGTTATCCCTAAATAATTTTAAATTCAAATGTATATTCATTCGTTTTTATCAAACTTTATTATAGTTTAGCCTACAACCAAAAATTGAAGTACCAACCTATTATATATATAAATATATCTATACACATACACAAGATGTAACAGGGTAGTTCAGACACTTTTATTACTGACATTTAATATGGGATTTGTCACATCCTTTTGTTACACTCTGTACGTGTACATATATATTCATACATGCCTAGGGTTCTTAATCACGTCATTCAACCGTCATTAAAATCGCTACACAGAAGTCTATTTATTTTCAATGAAAAGAGCATACCCGCGTGGGAACATAAAAGCAATGAAAATGCAGGACGTTGGGTAATCACATTGAATGATAACCAAAATTTGCATAATGTATGGAATAATATGGTATGTATAAAACTTTGACATTTTCTAAAGATATGTTTCACATTAACATGGTTAATGTTACTTAAGTAAAGTAGTTAGTGTTCAATATATCATAGCTTTAATTATAAAACTTATTGGTAATATTGGCCGGATAATATTTAACTAAGAAATAACCTAGATACTAGAAAATCGATTTATAGATACCTATTTTAAAAAATTATACCACATATACGTGTTTTCTTAAGTGACTTTTTTTCTTGTTGAAAAGGGTATTGCTCGAAACACAAGTAGAAATGTTAACTAGCATTTCTTTAATTCTAAATAAACACACACAATTACGAGTAGAATCCACTAAAGAAGTTAAAAAACTAGAATAAAAGAGAGTAAAAGCTTATAAACAATATTTAAATCATAAAATACAGAATCTTTATTATTATATTTAAATAAACTTAAAAACAGATATCAATATATTTCAATTTAATTCGTTATTATTATCAATTTCAACCTTAATGGTTTTTCAAATATTTTCATTATTAATTTTTTATTATTTTATTTTTTATTATTAAAACTAGCCTATAAAAATTATCTATTTTCATAATTTGTACTATATTTTGAATTATTATAAATTATAAATTAAATTAAATAATAAATAATAAATAAATTATTTAATTAAATATTTTTTGTATAATGTAGTTCAAATTTGAAATTGGCAACATCGCAGTTTTTTACAAGGCTTTGCACCCGAATAATTCTTTCGGGTTTCGGGTATTGAATATATTTGGGTGTTCAAACACCGTAATACAACATTTAAACAAACGTTTGGGTGTTAATAACCGTTATTATTCGGGTTAATATTAGTTAATACGTGTGTTGAGTAGTCAAGGAAAAATATTATTTTTCATTGTTGGAGGTTGGTGGGGAGGCTGAGCCCCCCTCCACTAATGAAATATTTATATTTTTTGTTACCTACCTATGTAATAAAATATAAATTTCTTATACAACTATGTAACAGTTTTTTAGACCAAACTATAATTATGTGTAGCAATGGTGTAACTACGATTTATTTTCGGTGAAGAGGGGGTTATTTTATATATGTATGAAGCTTATAAATTATAATATATATTAAGATTAAAAATACTAACATTATGTTCTACTCATAGTTAATGCGGGCATATCGCATGCGACAAAAAACAATTTTGTATTCTGCGTTTGTGTTTGTGGCATAGGGGGAAATCGTGAGGGGAGGGGAGGAGGGTTAAGGGGACTAAGCCCCCCAAAAATATAAAGAACAGGTCTTAGCCCCCCTACCTCTAAAAATTGTTAAGTGACTAAAAATACAATAATTATTATAATTGTAAAATGCATTTTTAATAACTGAAGTAAAAAAAATATTCTATGATAAAAATTAAATCAAATTTGTAAAATTTTACAAACTTTTTTTCATGACTTAGAACGATCGCAATTAATGTAATATTAATAATATGTAATAATACCCGTATAAGGTTGTTTAATTTCATTAATTAATAATTTCTGTTTAGAATAACTATTCCAAAAATGTTTAAGGTAAGGCACCTAATTGTTTTTTTGTTTAAATTGTTGATTAAAAATGTTAAATTATCAAACTTTGTAAATTGCCTTGTTGAAATAAATAATTGCGCACAGTGGAATCTATAGGTATAATAAGCAAATAACGCTCAGCTCCCCCCCCCCCTACAAATTTCACCAAATTTCCGCTTATGTTTTGTGGTGCGTGCTCACACTAAAAACGCACTAGCTAAGACATAGCATAATACAAAAATAATAATAATTTGTACTTATGAATTTTACGATGAAATTATTACACCAACAAAAATTGACAATACACGCCACAGACATAGTACTACACGCCATACAGTAAACAAATACGAATAACGTGAACAGCAATTTAGGTAATCATACGCAGACATCATTTCTATTTCAAACTTACAGTATTGCAATAAATAACGACTTGGTGATTCGTAGAAGACCTATTAACTATTAAATTATAATAATACAACGTATCCGCTTTGGATCATTTTAAAAATAGTAACCCAGTTGTTTACACTTGAACATTCAACATACCATTCATACGATTCATGCACAACTGTCAATATGATGTATTGCTATTGTCTTTATTTAGATAAATTTATATTAATTAACAATTTTGTATATTATTTGTGAAATTATTCCTGTGAATAATAATTTTACTATTAAACAACTAATGACATAATTAAAATAACCACAAAAATACATACAAAATGATATATCACATAAAGATTGTAAAATAAAAAATTATTTGAGTTTCGGGTTAAAACCAATATTTTATTCGTTTTGGTTAATTCGGGTGTTTAAAAAAAAAATCATACGGGTTATATGGGTTTTGGGTGTTTTATTTTTTAAGGGATTTTAGGGGTGTTACGGGTTCAGGTTGATTCGGGTGCAAAGCTCTAGTTTTTTATGCTCAATCGTATAGATTTCTTTTATAATTCTATATCCTTTGTTATGCCGATAAATTTTATCAATTGTGTCTTAAAAATAGCATTTTATACTAAATCGTGTTATAGCTTGTAAGATCAATAAATCCATTATAATTTTTTTTTTTTTTTTTATTATATAATATATCCGCGGCTTCTATGGCCATTGGACGTTACAATTTTTTTTTAACTTAATACATAAAATAAACAAATAGATTGGTGCAGGTTGGTTACAGGAGGTTGATGAGGTGTGTATTTGTGAGGAATTGGCAGAGCTTGACGATATTGTCTGGTTTGGGGCTTAGTGATTCTGCCAGGTCCATTATAATTTTATTCACAGGTAAATTAACAATAGGTAAATAGATATAACAGATATTAACACTATGCGTTTAAAATGAATTAAAAATATACTATGATAAGAAATTAAGAAGAAATATAATTTTTTTTTTTTCATTTAAGTATAATATAAGAAGAGTTGCATATTTTCAAATTTTTGAGGGGGTTTGAAATTTTTCTTAACAATAAACGATTATATAATATACGAGTAATAAAAAATATAATATAATACCAATAATAATATACATACAAGTAAGTTCAGTTTTATACAATCATTACAACCACATAACATAAATTAATGTTCTCTTTTTCTATACCTTAGTAGCAAGTCATGACTTTCGAACCTTTTTCTTTTTTCTGAGGGAGTTGAGACCCGGGAACCTCCCCTACTGCGAAAACACGCCACTGTAATAAAGTATATTATCAAAAGTAAAAACTTAAATATCAATAACTTTTGAATATTTCCTACTTCTATGAGAATCTTTAGCACTGCTAATAAAATAACTTTATACTGTATTGTAATAATTAGCTATTTTTTTAATATACGAGTAAATTTAATATACGAAATCATACATAATATATATAATTATAATATGGGCTCTTAATGATTAATGAATAAATACAATATTATTAAAATGACACAAATGTTTTTATGCTGTACTTTACAGGTACTACAAGTAATTGGTGACAAATTTTCAAATGTTATAGCTGATATAAATGGTATAGGAGTACACGTTAAACCACTATTTTCTAAAATTACAATATGGACTGTCGAAATAACCTTGGATAATTACAAGAACATAAACGAAATCGGGTAATTTAATAGGCATTAATGCACAGTTTTTTTTATACGACAATAAGCACATAGAAGTAAAATAATAGTACATTATACTACTATGTACAGCATTTTGTATATTATTAGATCAAAATTTAAAATATATTCACTATATTAACGCCATATTGTATTCATAAATTACAAATACAGGATGATGTGCCGAACAATTATCGGGCCAATGGTAAAATATATCAATTATGTGATGCACAACCAAGATAGATCTATGTAAACGTCAAAGTTGAGATAAAACATGTGACGGATATGTTTATATATATTTGTTTATGATTTATGTAACTAATATAGGTATGTATGCCTATACTAATTTTTTTTTTATCTATTTGATTAATAATATTAATAAAGTTTGTTAACTTATAATTTTTCGTTTTATTTTTATACGCTCTTGGAATTATAATTAACAATAAATAGTCCCGAAATATACGCCATTTCAATCGGGAATTTCATTTAACGGATAATAACTACTATATTTCATGGCGAATTATTTCTTATGAAAAAATTCAAAATAGTGCATATTTTTTATCATAGGAAATATTATTGCAGTTGGTAAATCTTCGTAGGACATCTATGTACTGTATATAGGCACACGAGTGAATTAAGATTTTGGAACAGTTGCAAACTATGTATTATTGTTGATAAATCGGCCAGAATATTAAAACCGAGAAATTTACCTACGGACCTCCTATCTCCGTCACCACCACCATTTCATACCACACCAACCCTTGCGATATTTATTTTTCATGCGAATAGATATTGATAGGTACACAAGCCGGGCAGAGAATAGTGACAACAGCAACGAGCTGAGGGACTAAATCAATTTTAGCCGCATGAACCGTATATTATTTTTCTGTACATAGGTACATTTCGCGTGTGCCGTTTATGGACAATATTTCTTTTGCTTCGACAATAATATTGCACGTGCGCCTATAACTCACCTATATAATATTATTCTAAATGTTATAGGAAAGGTTAAGCTAGTCGCGTTTTGTTAAAAAAAAAAAAAATCAATTTCTCCGTCAATATGAATCGAGTTGGTATTCCTCCTACTGCTATTCGTATACAGGTGTTGGCAGGCGGTGTTGACACACAATATTATCCAGAGTGGTCCTGACCGGAGCAACGGATGCAACTGAGGCCATGAATATATATATATATATATATTTTTTTTTTTTCGTTAAACGAAAAATCCTGCTTAAACAATATTTACAGTTTAATTATTTAAGAATAATTTTGCATCTGCTTAAAATTTTACTTATCGAATTATAATATATTATGATATTATCTCATTTCGATACGCTCAGGAAAGAGTTATTTCCCCTATTGTATAAATAATTTTCTGCTGACAGAGATAAAAAAACATTACTTAACTTTCTTGAGTATATAATATCTTTGTGTAATAAAAATGTGTTAAATATGATGCCTTAGAGATAATCAGGACTGAGATATTTTACAAGCACCACACCGGTACTTACCTATATGACCTATATGACCAAACAGTTACCTGTACAACCCCATCAGCATTTGAGTACCAAAACATTAAGAAACAAATCAAAATACGATCAAGCACACTCTCTAGCCATTTGCTAAGTATTACCCCTTAATATGGATGAATATTAGGGGTACTCAGACCTTGTAATTATTTGCCAAGCCATTTCTTAAAAATATCCAAAATATCTTTATGTTTATATTGTATTATTAAATTTATGTTAAATCTGTCTCCAACACAACCAACGCATTTAAGTTATAACTAGGAGATATAATTTTAATACTTAAATAATCAGAATGTAACTGTAAAATATAACTTGTTTGTTCTCATTATATTCGATTAAACAAACATGAAAAATAAATACCACGCCGTTTATTTAACTATTTATATTTACCTAAAGTGTGTGAAAAAAAATTAAATAATTCAAGCCTGTATATACTGTATGTATTTACTGTATATACTAATTGAACACTAGTGATGGGAATTATTCGAATATCAGTATTCGATGCTGCAATACAATACGTAACGAAAATTATTCGTTTAAGTTTTCGCGCTACACAAAACGTTTAATAATAATATTATATGGCTTATGGTGCATAATGGCCTGCGAGAAGTGGATTCAAAGCAGAGCCCAACTTAAGAAATATAGGCCCGGGGCAATATAATCTTAGGGGCCTTTAATATTTGTTTAATGTAATTTAAAAATTACAGTCAACATTAAAATAACATTATTGCATTAGTGAACAAAAGTTTTATTTACAGACCAAAAATGAATTGTTAATACTCGTATTATATTTAAAAATAATTATTAAGTACCGGTAAAAATGAAAAATATTAATTATTTATTAATATTTACTAAATTACATAAATAAAAATTTAAGTCAATAGTTTCTTTCGAGATTTCAGTACACTAAACTTCTGAATTAGATCTGAAAAATCCAATATGTCAGTTATTTCCCTTTCAGCAGATAGACGAACGAGTGAGTTTAATTTTTTTTGAATGAACGTTCTTCTGGCGTTTTCAATAAGTTCTAATTTTGAATTTGTTCTTTCTGCTTCACGATTAGAAATTAGCAAAGTTAAATAAATTCGTAGAGAAATGCACACATTTGGAAAGACTTTTTTTAAATTATTTTCATGTACATATATAAGAAAAGATTTTGAGGAGTAATTATTGGTAAATTTAACTGCATTACATAATTTGAAAAGTGCACAATCTCTTGTTTTATATTAGTTATATCAATATCATCTTTAAATGTGCTAATGAATATGTCGGCAGAAGTCTCTGATAATAATTCTGAATCAAATTTTGTAATAAACCCAAAAATATTACAAATATTATCATATGTGTTTAATCTTTTATCAATTTCAATAACTAAACGATCAATAATAACGTAAAAAGTATCAATCTCTAACTTTCTTATACCACAAAAGTGGTAATTTTTTTTTCTTACACTTTTTTCAACACAGGACAGAATATTTGTTGATAATAACCTTGCTTTGTTTTCAAAATTTATAAACTTCTCTCTTAATGAACTAACATAAGTTTTTAATCATTTCAATAAATTTACGGCTGTAAATAAATCTATTCCCGGTTTTTAAAGGTATTTACTAACACAGTTAAACTACCATAAATTTTCACTCCACATAACTGCCATAAAAGTTGATTTAAATTTTATAATTTTATTTTTCATTGATTTAGCTTCATGACTATTTTCTTGTTTTTCATTACAATTTTCAAAAATATCTGTTAATATACATATTATTTAGTCATAATTTAAGATAATAGCTTTACAAGACTCCGCGTGATACTCCCACCTAGTATTACTTAGTTTTCAAAACGATTATTTTATTTATCTCTTCTGATTTTAGACCAGTCAAAAGCAAATTCCATCTATGTGTTGAGGTCGCAAAAAATGCATACAATTTTTGAACAACATCAAAAAAATTGATTACTTCTAAACAACTTTTCACTGCATGTGACCCTACTAAATTTAGGGAATGAGCAAAACAAGGTGCAAATAAAGCAACACTACATTTTTTTTTATTTGAGCCTGTAAACCCTCATATATATATATATCAGTCATATTATTAGCATTGTCGTATGATTGACTTCTACAATATTGCAAATTAATATTATTATTTTCCAAAAAATGTATTACTTCTTCGGCCATTGAAATACCAGTATGGCTTAATATATGAATGTATGTTAAAAATCGCTCAACAACTAACCCTTTATAACAGTATCTAATAACAACAGCAAATTGATCTCTATGTGCTCTATCTAGAGTAGAATCTAAAATTAGACCGAAATATTTAATTTCTTGTAACTATTTAGTTATTTCTAAATAAAACTTCATTTGCCATTATGTCAATTATTTCGTTACAAATTCAAATCGAAAAATAAGTTACATTGCCTGATCCTTTATTAGCGCGTTCATTCATATGTTGTTTTAAAAAGGGATCAAATTCGAAAATAACTTCAAGAATTCCAAGAAAATTTACATTACTCGGAGAACCCAACTGCGAGTCATTACCCTCAAATGTTAACCCACGAACAGCCAAAAATTTAACAACAGATACTACACGGTCATTCAATATTTTTTAGGCCATAGTTTTGTCTATACGATGTTTAGTGTTTACACAATCTAACCAAGTTAACATTGATTCACGATAGTTTGCACTATTTTCATGTTCTTTAACTTTTTCGTAAGATTTTTTTCAATTGTTAAAACCAGGATTAATAAAACTTAAATTATTTGATTTATTAAATAATTTACAAACAAAACAGTAAACTTTGCTAGTGTGTTCAGAAAACATAAGCCATTTACGTAAGTGTATTTCACCAATAGGCAATTTTAATTCTAATAATGAAATATTTAATGAGCGATTATAATTTTTAAATTTTTTTTCGGAAGAATGAAATTTTTTTGGGTCGATATTCTGAAAAATGCTGGTCCTTTTAAGCAGCATAATTCTATAAAAGTGTTGTTTAACACTAAAGGCCACATTCCCGGATCTTGATATGATTCAATATCAATTTCAAAGTTATGAAAATCCTAATTAAAATTAGTAGCAATCACTGAATTTTCTACTGCAGAACAATTGTCAGATTCATTTTCAAAAAAATTTAAAGCATCATAGTTTGAAGTGATTATTGTATTAGACATATTATTACTATCGTTATTTATGTTTTCAACATCAAGATAACTATTATTTAAAACCAAATCATCTTTATTATTTGCATTAGCTTCTACCAGTGGCGTAGCCAGGATTTTTAAATGGGGGGGGGGGGGGGCTCAAAACTTTTTTGGATAAGTAAGGTAAGAGAGGATATGAGAATTCAGCCTTACCCCCCCTCACCATCTACCACCAAGTTTCTAAACGTAATTCAAGCATTTTAGTATAGTCTTAAAAATATTTATTAATATATAATTTATAATAATAATAATAATAATAATAATAATTTTAGTTTCAGTGTTCAGTCACTTACTCCACTCTGACAGTTGCATCCTCTTAGGCGAATTTCTGGCAAATTCAGTTATTATTTCACTTTCATCGAATTGCTCTTTTTTATTTATATTAGCCATAGCTAACCCATTCAGTCTGTTTTCCGACATGGTGCTTCTTAAAAAAATTTTTAAGTGATTAAGTGCTGAAAACGTTCTTTCCGGAGTGAAAGAGGTAACTGGTAACGTGGCGAATAATTGTAAAAGTTTTTAATGTTAGGTCGAAGATTGGTTTGATGAGAGAGTGAATCAAGAGCAGAATTCGGTTTTGGAATAGTATTTTGACTCCATTGTTGCCTTCATATGAACAGGTTAGCTCTGATTGTAGATGAGATATCATCATGGAGATCTTGGACATATATTTTAGCAGTTTTTATAATATTTTTATCGTCATACATATTTAAATTGGCCGGAATAAGTCCTTCAAGTGGCATAACATCAATAAGCCTTTGATTAAAACGAGCATCCATTGATTCTATTAAATAGTCAAGATACATTATACATATAAACACGGCTCATGGGGGGGGCTTTAGCCCCCTTAGCCCCCCCCCCTTGGCTACGCCACTGGCTTCTACTTCTACTTCGTTTTTGACAGTTTTAAAGAAATTTGTTAATTTAGGTAATTTGCTTACTGCATCTTCAGCCTCCTTCTTTAATTTTCGTTTTGCATAACCACTGAGATAAATCCTTTTTTTGTCTGATATTTTCAAATTTTAATAGTTTTTATTATACACTAATAACGAACAAAACTCACGAACTCTACTTAAAACCAATTTAAAATCACAAGTTACAACAGTCAACAGAATACTAACTAACGTATCGATTGTATTAACGATGTAAAACTAACCAACAAAATGTATGTAATAGAAAATACCTTAACGATTTGGTAGAGGTAAACAGTAGACTATATAGTGTATACCCACGTTTAGATAAACTGAGCGTTCGCAAAAACCCGAGATATTTTTAAATAATGCGCGGCTTACAAATGTTGCGATTCGTGTTATCATACAAGTGTTTAAACTTGGCCTATAGGTATACACGTTAATGATTAGGTGACAGAATGGGTAAATATAAATGGTAAAGTGTTTTTGGCCAACTTTATCTCAAAATTTAATAGCTTTATTTTATCGATTAGATAATAATTTTAAATTCCATTACGAAACATGACTAATTTGTTTTGTAAATGTTAAACATAAGAAATATCTTAAAATTTTACAATACCACTTAAATATTTAATTGACAACAGTGGGCTGGGGCTCCAAATAATACCGGGGCCCGGAGCTGTAGCCCCCCTAGCCCCCCTCTAAGTTGGGCTCTGATTCGAAGCCAGCGATATTTACTATTTGACAGGGCAATTAAAATACAAAAATAAAGATTGTGCAAAATACTCGAATATCATAATTAAATTATTATTAATACAGTAAAACTATAAATCACTATAGCAAGCATCGCTTAGAACGAAATACTGCTTACAACAAACAAAACGTTAGGTTCCGACACGGTACATATGATTGTATGTTAAAATATACGTTTACAACGAGTATGGTTATTACGAGTTATCGGCTACAACGAGTAAAATAAAGTTAACTACGAACAAGTACCTGCAAGATAAGAACTATTTTCGTATTGAAGTCGAATAATCATTGACATACAATATCTTTAGTTGTGTAGATATGGCTTACTTATTAATAATAAATTGTTTAAAAAGCTTGTCATGGAAAAACGGATAAAACAAATTAGGTATTATAGCATCGAATATACATTACATTACTATTAAATACCCATCACTTTTATTCACTAAAAACCTATGAAATCACCTTTTGGAGAGCAGTGAAAATTTGTTTAGGGTGAATAGTGTAAAAATATTAAATGTGATTCAAGAAAAAAAAATTTAAGCAACCACTGGTTCAAACCATAGTTCAAGAACGCCGAAATTGCATAGGTACCTAATTATTTTTCAGCGGCAATTATTTAAAGGTAAGTTATTTTTTGTGCAATCAAATACATTGATTTGTAAATAAATTATACTGGTTTAGTATGATAGGTTATTTATTATCTACATATTTTGTTATACTTATACAGTTTGAGTTATATTACTTATACAGTTTTTAGTCATTATTTATTTTATTAATTTAATAAATATAAATTAAGTATTTATATAGAACCCCCTATTCTTATGTAGTCTCCTTATAGCCTATAGGTATAAAAATATTTGGTAGATATGGTGGGAGCGTTAAAAATGATTCTCGGCACCGGGTGCTAATTATGCTAAGCACGACACGTAAGTCAATCACGTTATAATTGTCAGGAAATGAGAGAGAGGTAACATTTAAGAGCGACATGAACGAAACAAAACCTATTCGTAATTCATAGGATTTGTTCAATTTTCATTTGCTGCCGTGGATGATGAACGATCAATGTTCAACATGATCAAACCACACACAAATTAAGAGGCAAGAACTTTAAATAGTATACGGTTGTATACTGTATGGGGATCCAGTTACCTTTACTGTATTATATACTTAAATGCTAATCAAATCAGCGTTAATTACTAAATAATTAAGTACGACACATATATTTTATACTTAAATAAATGAATTAAACACCAATTATATTTAAATAGACACGTTTGAACTAACTATAGTTAGTTATAACTATAGCACTAAAATCGTCAGATAAAAGCTTTTAGTGCACCAGAAAAGTTGAAAATGATTGATTAATACAATTAATAAAATATAATATTTTAGTAGACATAGATAATATGATTGTTAGGTATAATTTTAACCAAATTCTTTACCGTTCCTGTCGAACGAGTTCTTTCGAACGAGTACTGTACATATACAATATAGTGGATACATTGTTAGGTTGAATCATATGTATCTATACAACTCTTTAGAAACGGACATGCCACATCTCTCTTAAAATAAATTCAAATTTATTATTTTTCAATTTTAAATATTAAAAAATACATCATAAACTTCGGTGCCAATATTATACACACTACACGTATTATAAATTATAATAGGCATTAATGTTTTAAAGTAGTTCACCCATAAAATATTGAATTTGTTCCAGTGAAGTTTTCCCATTATAAATTAATAAAGTGGATAACACTACGTTTCATAATACTTTCTACAAAAACTATTTACTTACAACTTTTTTTTTTGTCTTATTTCAATTACTTTCTTATACCAATCGTAATAATATAAATCAAGTATTAATATAGTCAGTAAATATATTAAGTTTTATTTTTGTAAATGAACACAAATATATTTATATGTCTAAAAAATTGTGTAAATAAACTTTTCATAACAATGAATATTTTATTATTATACGCGCATCGATAGTTTAATATAACAGAATATTACAGTCGAAAATGAAAAAGATTTACAACCGTTTATTATACGAATAAAAATTACCACAGAATCTCAACTTCTAAATGCATAAGATTTAAATCATTACATTTTTTATTTTTACGTAATACGTAATAATTAATTTACTAAATATGTTTATAATGTCGCGAATTTAGTAAATTAATTATTAATCAAGTTGGTAGAATGTTCATTTTATCTATATGTTGATTACCATTGACCGAAAAAAATGTCACCAATAAAACGTCTTTACTATTATACTTTACTATACTATACTTTACAGTATAAAGTATATATTATATAAGTATTATATTTAATTATATTATTTTAAGTATATAAATATTATGCATTACAAAACATATTTACTAGATATATTATCTATATAATTTAAAGTTAATTTGAATTAATAAAGGTAGATAATTAATTCTTCGCAATAAAAGAAATCATAAAAATATGTTTGAAAATTATATAATTAATAATTATTCAATCATTATGGTACCATTTATCATAATGATAACATTTACAAATGTTCTATAAATATTTGATACTTAATAATTTTAAAAATCATATTTAAAATAGTTTCGAAAATATTCTACTGATCTAGAGGCTATAGCCTATTTGCACCCCAGAGTAGTACATTTACGCCCCGAGGAATGTGGACAGATGCGCCCGAAAGATAAGGTACTACCTGCCGATTTATAGCCCATATGCGCCCATTTCACTTATAACGTTGCCATTGTGATTCATAATATAGATTATTTTTATCATGATAAATACTTAAATTAAGTAGATTAGTATATTATTCTATTATAGTAATTATTAATAGGCATTTAGCTGTACTCGTATAATTAATTATTATATAATTATTTATGATTGAACTGTTACCGTAGAACGTACATTTTCTGGGGTCAAGTTTATATGTAGTGACCTAAGATCATCATTACCATCTGATTTGCTCAATGAAATCATTATTATAAGGGCAAATAAGATGGGTATGGAAAATTAATATATTTTTTTAAGTTTAATATTTTATATTTTTATAAATATACATTATTGAATGATACACTATGGAATACACAGATTAATTTTTTTGGTAGTTATATTAAATTTTTCAAGTGTTAAGATTGAACTTTGATTAGAATAGAATGCTTTGTATTTAAATTTTTTTCATGTTTATCAAACTATTATCATTTATTTTATATTCTTAAGTTTTTATGTATCTTAAAGAAAAAAGAGATATAAGTATACTTACTTATGTAGTATTTTCTTTTATTGTATGCCTATTCTTACCTACAGTCACACCACACCAACATGCATAAATGGTTTGTTAAGAGTATTTAAGATTTAAGTTCAATAAAAGAAAATCGGCTGTTGAGAAAAAACGAAAACCCGGTTTAAAAGTGGTTATCGGTAAGTTTGATGATATTGTAGTAGTCCCATTTGTTAAAGTTATTTTGGTAACCGGGAATTGATTACCGCTACTTCTAAAAACCACGAAGACCGGCAATTGGTTCCGAAAAAATTTTCGGGTTCTCTAAACCGGATAACCAATTTTTCCGGGAGGGGTTTCAAACCCTGATTTATTATATTAAAATTCATTTTTATACACTCGCAACTCACGTATCATATTCTAGTTATGGATTTGTAGTTTGTAAAGTTGCACTACGCATACAAGAGAGTGTGACATAAAAATTAAAAATAATTAAAACTGATAAATAATATGTACAATAATATTAACTTTAAAAGGTATTTAATACTAATTAGTATTGCTTGTATTCCAGAGTGCAGTTTGGCAACGTTGTACGGGTTTAATATATTTTTATTAAAAATATTTCGGGCGCAAATGCATTGTAAAAAAGGTGTGATGGACGCAGATGGTTTGCACCGCATGGGGAGGGGGTGGCGAATAGTCGCTGAATACTCGATATAATTCAGGATCGACTTTATGTATAAAAATGTCTTATTATCTTGATAGTGGTCATTACTAAGCCTTACTTAGTCCAGTCACTTTATCACAGCATTTATAAAATTATACACAATGCAAGTAAGGTTAGACTCTAAAATAGAACAACAATGACCAAATATTTTTAAAAAACATGATATAATTAATTTCTAATACTGCGTAAGATGCTAGTGTCATAATAATAGCTATAGACTTATAGGTAATGGTCCAATATGCGACCTACATCATAAATGTAAAATACAAATAATTTTAACTAACCTTTTTTTATTCCACTTCTCAGTGTCGTCAATAAATGTATTGTTCCAGTCCATATTTTTATGAAATGTCTTTTTCATATCGATCAAAAAGTTATCAAATATAGTTTTTTGATTTTGATACAATCTTCACCACTTTTCTCGGAGTTGTTTATCTAGTAAAGGAGACACCCCATTATTTTTAATATTATATTTGGATTTTGTAATTCTCCATAAGCCTTCAATTTCGTCACTTAAGAAGTAACACCGCCTATCTCACTTTTTGGATAAATTGTGTTAGCAATACTGTCTTATTGAAAATTTTGCGCGGAATTCACTGGTGATATCAGATTTAGAATAAAGTCAATAGATAACGAACTAATCGATAAAATGATAACACAACATATCTAAAATTTTAAGATTAAAATTACACAGAATTTAGTTTTTTTGTTCTCCTGTAAAATTGATAAAACTTAGATAGGCGGTGTTACTTCTTAAGTGACGATTTGTTGAGTGTGTACTCCTGTTTCCGGGTCAATAAAAATTCTTAATTCTTAACTGTTTGATGAATATATCCATGATGATTTAATGTTGAGTACGCTTTCCATTGGTCACTATCAATTATCGTTCCACTATTTATTTTTTTATTTTAATAGTTTCTCGGTCCCAAAATACATAAATAATATTCCCATAAATAGAATTAAATCCCCAAAACGACATTAACCGCGGTAAGTTGATCAACACAATCTTATCGGTAGGTCGAGTAACATTTGTAGGTCGCATATTGGATCGTTACCGACTTATACCATGTTCCTGTTATATCAAACTAATACTGTTAAACATTTACTTGGTTACACTTTGACATTCAAATAATAGTCAATATAGTCTCTCTAATAAATGTTACACCTCTTGTATCCTGCTATTCTATTTTTTCCATACCACCAATATTATTTTATTACGGTAAACATAATGATTTAATTTAAATAATAATTTACTGTGAATTCAGCAATAAATTTTACCATATTTCTACTATACCTATATACCATCTATACTGAGACATTTCTAAGTCCATAAATCATAACTTTGTTTAATTTCTTATTCTATATTAAACTAAATGAAAAAATATACAATATTAATTTGTAAAATAATGATAAGTAATTATTAATTATAAAAATTATAGTTAATGTAAAATTACAATCACATAAATAAGTAATCCAAAAATATAAAATATAAATAATTGTTATACATTTTTATTATTTTATAAAAAAAATGTGTACAAAATGTTATTTTATAAAAATTATGAATCATCTAAAATGTTGACTATAAAACAACCAACAAAAGTTAACATTATCAGACTACTTAAAGATATTTTTTAATGATTTCATTCAAAAACCAATCTTCGGAAAACTGAAGGTGATCACCAGGAACAGATAGAAAATGTAATCTACCACTTTCTTCTAAAATTTTTAAGCCAAGCCGATCCTAAAATATAAATAAAAATTTACAGAGTAAAAAAAATAAAATTATAGGTATGCAACTATGTTAAATATTTGTCAATAGTAGATAAGCTATTATAGTGCATATGCATATATGTAGATTGTTATTTTGAAAAATTACTACATTTGTAGAGAAGTAATATAATTATTTTAAACATATAAATTCAATCATGATTTGAAGAATAAAGTGATTAAAAAGACTAAGATAACAGTGCTGCTCCAAAAAGTTTTCAGTTAAAAACCAACCTAAGGTAAATATAAAATATACTATCAAGCTTTCCATGAAAAATATAAATCTAAAAATACCTACCTACTAATTAATATTAAATTCTTACAAATAATCAAATGATGATCCAAGCATAAATTCAAGGAGAGGAGCAAGGCAAAGAGGACGCATAGCGCTTAATCCTTCAAAAAAGTTTTTGACATATATGACAAAAAAAGCTATTTAATTATTTTTTATTGATAATTGAAGAATCCTAAACTTTTTGTCTACTAATAGAATAATAAAAACAATTTAAGTCATACAGATCCAATTTTAATTAATTGTACAAACAAGTCACATTTCAATAATTGTATTGTATTTTATATCAATAGATAATATGATCCAGTTTACTGTAATAAAAGTTATCAAAACATTTTCTTCATAACTGCAGGAAATCATTAACCATTATGCATCACACTTTGTCTAAGTAATTTCCGTGAAGGAAAAAATAGTTCTTTATTAGTAAATTCTAAGTTTAAAAATATAAATTCTGTTCATGAGCAATTAAATCATTTAGATTAAAATTACTATCCAATACATGAATAATTTCTTAAAAATTAAGTTATATTATCAATTTCTATCGGAAAAGTAAAAAGAAGTTTTTCTTATTTAGGGTTGTTTAAAACTTGGTTGAAGGCAAGAATAGGAAAAGAAATGTTGACAAGATTGATTCTTATGCAATACCAATAAAGATATAAATATTGACAGAGAAAATAACATAAAAATTAACAGATATTCTAAAGAAAAACAGTGAAAATTTGACTTTGCATTATAAAAATAAAGTATACTAATAATTTGTAATACCATAATATTATGTGATTTCATTCCTTAAATGTTTATAAAATTTAACTTTATTCCTAATGATACACAGTAGCGTAGATACAATTCTTTTCTGGGGGGGGGGGGGTGTTTAAGAGTAAGTTTTTAAGTGTTCGTAGTATATCTTAAAACGAGATCATATATAATATTACATTTAAAATAGTGTTATTATGTCCCGTATTAATGAAAATTATTTTGTTATTCAATTTTTAATATATACCTAATCATAGTAAAATCAAAATATTTTACTATAATATATAAATATTAATAAATAATAATCAAATATCAATAAAAAAAAAATCTGTGGGGGGGTGGAAACCCCTTACACCCTGCCCGTAACTACGCCACTGATGATACAACTTAACAAAGGTGAGAAAGTTAATGAAAATAATTAACTCGAGTTAAGTTAAATTAAGAGAACACAAGATCTATAAGTTAAAAGTCAATAAAGAAAAAAATATTAACTTAACTCAGTTTAAAAAAAGTTAATCTACTTTTTTTAATTAGTATGTAGATCAAATTAAAAGTGACTGTCTTAGTAAGGAGCAACTCACTACCGTATTTATTTAAATTTATAGTTAAAATTCTTTATACATAACATTCTATATCCACGGCCAGAACTCAATACCCAAAGGTGAGCCCCCAACCTACAAAATCTAATATGACCTCTGATTATATAGTGTATGCAACCATTTTACTTTACATGTTTATTTAATTTTTATATTAATATTTTTAGTACAAACAAAAAATTTCAAAATTTTTTAACTTGATAGATCATTTTTAAATCAACTGTGAAAAGCTAAGTTATTTCAACTACCATATTAACTAATTAAGTTAAAAATTTTATTAGAAAATAAACTAACTAGTTAATTTAGATTGTTAAAAAAAAATTAATTTTTTAACTTAACTTTTTAACTAGTTAAGAGGACGTGATTCCCTCCAATTTTTAGTATTAAAACATACCTACGCAAAATTACAATTACTCGTTTTCTAGTAATTTAAGAGCAAAAACACCTATTATAAGATCTAAAATTAACAACATTTTGAAGAAAATGACATATCCTTTTTTTTAAATAACATATAACAAATAAATAACAAAGTTACAATCGTTTAAAAAAGTAAAAAAAATTATTTCCAAATGTTAGATTGTGTTCAAAATATTAAGTTAATTAATAATCGGATATGACATTTTCTCCAAAATGTTGTCTACTTTAGATTTTATAATAGGTGTTTTTTCTCTTAAATCACTAGGAAACGAGTAATCGTAATTTTGCGTAGGTATGTTTTAAGTTGTAATTTTTAATTTATATTGCCGTTGTGTGCTGCCACCTGCATGTCAATATGACGGCTGCCACGATTTTCTCCCACTACGACAAAAAGAACTGTTGGAAAGCCGGGATAGCAACGTTCGCACCGACCCATCTTTACAGCATACCACATACATCTTATTTGTATATATATTGATTATAAGCCCCCTGTGAAAAATGTCTGGATTTGCCCCTGTGATGATCCAACAACTAATCATTTATATATAATTATTAATGTTTAAAAACAAAAATTTAAGTCTTCAGGTATAGATATTTGAATAATAAACCATTAAAATTTACTTATGCTATTAGGACTTAAAATTGGTATGAAGAATTTTTAAGTACCAAGCATGGAAAATGTTTCAAATTACAAAAGCATATAACCTAAAATCATGAGAAAAAAATGCTAAGGAAAATGTAGACACCAATGAAGAAATCATAAAATATAAATTTGATAACCAAAAACTTGCAGTACAACTTTTACAAAAAAAAATAAAAAAAAATTACTACAGATAATTATAAATACATCTAGTAAGAAATTCAATAATATTCATGAAATTATACCTACAGAAATTTAATAAGCACACCTATAATTTAATTAACTATTACTTTTATTTACAATAAGATATATTGCAGATTGTTCCAGTGGCATAATTTCTTTATCTTGACCTGGTGTATAGAAAGCAAACCACTCACTTTCTTTTGGAACAACCATTGTATCATTGGTAAACATAACCAAGACAAAGTTTTTTAATTTAAGTAAATTATCACGATAACTTTTGTTGATAACACGTTCATTGTTTAAGTCAGCTAAAAAGTGACTGCCTTTGATGTAATCTGATTCTTTAATAGGATCATGCCAATATTCTGCTTGAACAAATATATCTTGTACCCAACTAAAAAATTATTAATAATAATATTGTAAGAATGACAATGAAACCAAAATAATGTTGTACAAATTAAAAATATATATTTAATAACAAGAATAAATAAATCAAAAATTTAAGGTTTTACCTTACATAAGCTTCCTTGTTCAAAAGTAATCTCACATATTCACACCACTTGAAACTAGAATAAATGCATCTTGGCATTCCAAAAACTCCCTGATGTTGACCACCAATAGATATAAGATTTAACATTGGTGGGTCAGGACATTTTTGTGCAACCGCTCTCCTGAAAAATTATACTTTAAAAATTAATAAATTGATTTTATAGTAATAAGTTATTTTATTTTACAGAAATTGAGCTCCTTGTGAAAATCCAATAGCATTATAACCATTAGCCAACTTTGGATCCGCAGCTATTTGTTTACAAGCATCCACAACTTGAAGATTTATATTCATAAAAAAACTGTTTTTAACATCCTATATATAGTTTTTAAATATTAGTATTAGAAATGAGCATGAAATCCAAAGATCTGAATTTTCTGAATATCTGGATATTCAAATCAAAATTTAAATCAAATTCTTATCCGAATTTTCCAAAGTATCCCGATTATTCAGATTTATGGATTTGCTTTTTATGTAAATTTTAAAATTACATTTAAAAATTAAAATATAAATTTGACACTAAATGTAAATTTTTACAAAACCTGTTCGAATGATTTTCCAATTTGTAGAGACTTCACATAAGAATTAGTTCCTAAGTTTTTTTGCAATATCTTGATAATTTTTCCAAGACTAAATGGGTTACAGCAACTGTCACCTAAGATCAAAAAAACAATAAAACAAAATGAATTACTAAATAATATTTAAAGAAACATTTTATTAAACAATTTTTAGAAGAAATATAATTAATAGGGCAAAGGACTTCATGCCCTTAAAAACCTTAAAATATATATGCATTTATACCCTAAAGCATGGGTGGGCAACTGGCAGTCCACGGGCTGAATCCGGCCCGAAACCCTTCTAATCTGGACCATGCTATATTTTCAAATAACATCATAAAATTTTAAAGTTTTTCGTCTATCTTATCGATATTATAATTTTTATCTGGTATTAAACATCGTTAAGCGTCTAAATATCATATGTAAGTATATGTATAGCCATTGATTATAAATAATATTATTTATAATCAATGGTATAGTTTTCAATCATAGGTGTTTGTACATAAATGTTATTTAAAATTAATATTTGAACGATCTTTTTTAATTCTTTTATTTTGTATGCTCTGGCCCGCTTGATTTTAATTTTCTAAAAGTTGGCCCTCTAGTAACTTTGAGTTGCCCATCCTGTCCTAAATAATTAATAAATATGCTATTAAAATATGCATTTAAAAATTTATATTTGTTATAATTAATTATAAAAAAATTTAATTAATAATAAATAATAATAATAATTTTAGGTATGATAGATATGATGATCTGAGATAATTATTTTCTTTTTTTCAAATTTATTTTCATCTTATATTGAGTTTTTATCTAAAACAACAAATTTAAAATTGTTTTAATAATAAATTAAATTAAAAATATTTTTTCTATTTTTAATATATTTCTAATTACCTTGAGTATTACATTGGACTATAAGATATTTTCTTAAGTTGGGAAATTTAAATAACTGCCTGTTATCAGCCAAAATATTTTTATAATTAGAAAAGGAACGTTCCACGTCTGCAGAACTTATTGATGTAAACTTAAAAAATAGTAGGTCACTACTACTAATATCTGCAGGCAATCCATAGATTCATTATCCATTTAATATAAAATTTTTTATAGTTGATCAAATCCAATCTTTTTCTCCAAAACTTTTTTAATTTTGTCATCAATTGCCTTAGCTTGTGCAGATCCTTCAAATTTTACAGAATTTATATGTTATTTTATAGTTTTAATTATTTTAATGGATTCAGTTAGTGCCACACCTTGGGTTTTAAGTCGAGTGATATAAATATATAAATCCATAATTTTTTTTTTTTAATAAAATTAAAAAACTTACTCCTTCACATAAATCAGAGGTATTCAAACTTTTTCATCCCAAGGCTTCTTTGAGTCTTCGCAAAATGTTGACGGCTCCCAAATTATAAATAGCAAAAAAAAATCAATGTTTATATGAATGTAATTTTTTATTTTATAATTTATACTAATTATTTATTTACCATTTTACATTTATAAAAATATTATAAATAAATAGTTAGGTATTGTAGAAAACATAGTAATACAATATTTTATGTTTAGTCTTAGTAAATATAAATTAATAAAATAACTAATCAATATTACTTAATACTAAATTTTTAGTGAGATGGATGCGCTTGTATATATATGTTCAAATCGTGGCTCAAGTTTGGAAATAGCTATTCTTATCTCCTTCTCAACATTCACTTTTGACCGATATTTTATTTTAATTACAGCTAACGCAGAAAGCCCGGTCTCACAGAAGTACGAAGTTGCAAAAGGTGTTAAATTTTTCAAAGCTTTGGTGGCCAATTCGGTGTATTATAGTTTCACATGCGTCCAAAATTGTGTTCACGGCGATGATCTGAACATGGTCTTCACTGTGGAATCTGATGTTACATCGACCCACTGTTCTTGTTCAATAGATGACAAATTTGTTGGAAGGTCAGCACTGAAGGGATCTTTGATCCAATTTTGTTGTTGAGTGTTTTGTGGAAAATAGTTTTCGAAATGAATTTAGAGGTTTGATAAGTGGTCAATGAACTCATTTTTGACGATCTCATTCAAGTTCCTATAATTTTCTTTTAGAAATGTATGGAGCATAGGAAAGCGGTCATTAAAAGTGTCCTCTTCTATTTTAGTCTTCCATAAAACTAATTTTCTTTAGAAATCCGTAATTTTATCAAGAAGCTCAAATATGTTGGTTTTATTTCCTTACAACGATTATTTAATATATTTAGCTTTGAAAAAATATCGGAAAGATATGACAATTTTGTGAGAAAATCAGTGTCTTCAAATTTTTTATGGTATTCATGGTGGTCTAAAAGAAAAAGATGAAGTTCTTTTCTAAGCTCGAATACTCTTGCTTCTACATTTCCACGTGAAAGTCATCGAGAATTGCAATAGTAAAGTAAAGAAGTGTGCTCAGCTCCCATATCAACACACATTTGTTCGAAACATCTGGATTTCAACGAACGGGTTTTGGTTAATGATTTTAATAGTTGATTGTAATACCTCATCAAGAGATGGATTGATAGATTTTGAAGCAAGAGCTTCTCTATGAATTATGCAATGTGTCCATACCGCATATGGGGCTTTATTTTTTTAATGAGAGCTTGAAGTCCGTTGTAACATCCTGACATGGAACGAGATCCACCAGTACAAATACCACAGCACATTTCCCATATTAAATTATTTTCCGTAATGAATGAATCGAGCATTTGGAACAAGTCTACTGCTTTAGCTTGACTTTAAATAGTTCGACAAAAAAAGAAGATCTTCGTGAAAAACGCCAGCGTCTATAAACCTCACGTAACAGATTAGGTGGCCATCATTATCATTATCAGTGACTTCGTCCAGTTGTAGAGAAAAATCCTTGCCTTTTCATTTATCTATCAACTAATCATTAATATCTTTAGCTAAAAATATTTATTGGTTTTCAATTATATGGCATGGCTTCCTTCGACAACTTCCGCGACGCCCCTGGGAGCCGCGATGCACAGTTTGAATACCTCTGATATAAATAATTGTCAAATATGCAGTTATAAAATTAAAAATGGTAAAATATGCAAAATATGCAACTATAAATGTTAAATATAAACTTGTATTGCTATAAAACAAATTTCTATATTACTTAGCTATGTTTTCTTATGATTATTTAAAAACCTGCAAATTCCTAGAAGTCCTGGGGCCTAGTAATTAAATTCTAGGTTCCTTCTAAAAATGGTTTTCTTTTTGTATATTGGATACATGAAATATTTATGGTCAGGTAGTATACCAAATTTATAGCAATGAGTTTTCCAAATTTGAGTAGCTTACCCCTAAGATTAGTTCAAGGGATCTATTCAAAAAGGTTTGGACTTAAATTTAGTACCTAAATTCAAAAACCTCACAAAAAAAAGAACTAGTAAGTGATGTTACTCTGACACTGACACATCAGCTTCTTATATTAAGTCTAATCAAATCTATAGACAGGATAAAGCTTCCAGTACCAGAGTAAAATACCAAAAATGAGAGCTACACCGGAAGGATTTAGTCCATCATGTGAACAATCTATTTTGCAGTCAAATGGTTGGAAAGTATGTTGCACTAATCACTGATATAACTACATTTTACATACAAACCATATTCTGAGACGACTAACCAACAGCTCACCCACCGCAATGATACAAAGACATGAAAAACGTAACTTACGCGAGACGATTACATCCAAGATTTCTAACATTTTATTTATAATAAATAAACCTTGGAATATACTGAAATTCAGAATTATAACCAGCTTCGAATTCGTCAGTAAAAGCCCAATTCCAAATTTCTGTTAAAAAAATCATTAAAACCCGTAGAATCCAATAAAATTATTAAAATAATTCAGTTTTATCACTTAATTTGACTTAATTTATTAGGTATGACTCAATTTTGAAAAATGAATAACTTCCATGAGTTATTAATATTTTTACAGTTCATATAATATTTATTGATGACAGTTATAGGATGGAGTTATAAATACATAATGAAACACAAACAAAATTTATTTAATCTTCCGATATGTATAAAAAAATAACAAAAATAATCAGTTAGGTATAATGAAATAAATCAAAACAATTTATTTCTATATTGCAGCATAAAAAACATCACACTACGTGAATGACTGAAATTTACACCCTGATATTTTACATATGCGTCAATTTTTTCCAAATTTAATTCTGTATTGATCATCCAAACGTATTTGGGTTGATGGAATTGTCGCTGTGGCCATTTTTTTATTTTTTCATGTTCCTCAAGCATTTGTTTTTATAACAATTTCTTTGATTTTTTGCCTTTTTTTTTAATTTCTATTGATGATAGACACAGTTCCACAGCTAACTGCTCTCGAAATTGAACTAATTTTATTGGTTTTTTTGTTACTTATTTATACAAAAACCATGCGTTTTCAATAGACATATCAACCAAATGGTAAAATATTATCATGTACTATTTTTTAAACCTCATGATCATTCTATAGTACCTAATCAAAGAATCCATGATATCAACCTCATCAATATGTTTATTGTAAACTTTAATGATTTTCGGCCGAGGTATAAGAAGAGAAGGCTTTTTATTTTTTGTCAAATCAACTCACTACATTTTTATTGAGTTCACCTATAAATATTGAGGCTACATGTACTACCTTGTTATCTTTCCATGCCACAGCTGAAAAAGGGACATTTTCTACTACTATAAAACACTTTTCAGAATATCCATGACATTTTTTTATCGTTATACGATAATCTGACAAACCGACGTTAGGAAAGTAATTACATCTGAACGTTCCAACTGAATGAATGCCTTTTTTTTTCTAGATACCTATTTTATAACTGGTAAAAATATGTAATTGTAATCAAAAAATAACTTATGGTACAAGTTTTCCGGTATCATTCTATTAATTTTCATAACAATGTTACCTGTAGTTCCAAAATTTGATTCATTGTATATAATTTATTCATCTTCCTATTTCCATTTCCCGTGTTAATTTCAAAGTTATAACCATAGCCAGAAACACCATATTAAACAAGTAATGTGTACCCCCATTTATGACATTTAAGAGGAAGATACTGTTTAATAAGATATGATATAGCTACAGTTGGACACAATTGCTCATCTAATGATTATTAGATAATTATAATATAATAGATAATTAATATAAATAATTATATTACCTATTATTCAATAGGTATAGACATGAGCAAAACTAGAGCCCAAATATTGAGGGTACTGAAATTGCTGAAAATAAAATTAATAACTCGGCGGTTTTATATAATATAATATTACTATTATAATTTGATAAGATTCTTATTAATATTTTTCAATAATAAATTAATAATTTTTCCTAAAAAGTAGTATATACATTGAAAAATTCTAAAACTTTTGTTTTCACCGTCGAAAAATTGCCAACCCCTTAACCCAACACTGACCACGGCACCACCCTAAAAATATGGTCAGACTTGAACCACAAGTTCCAATTATTTTACCCTAAAATTTCAAATAATTTTTAAACATTGACAAAGAAAATAAACCTATTGCCAAATAAAAACTTAAAACACCTAGGTATTTCCAAAAATAAAACGACCATCTTTTTAAAAAAAACCAAAAAGCATCCTAAGATTGGAGCAAAAGCAAAAATTAAAGCGTTTAATATGCAATTTTTTATTTTTGAGTTCATAATTATTTATTTACATGCCTTGATTTAAAAGTATGTTTACTTTCATGACAATGAAATCCGAAATTGATAATGTATTAGAAATAAAAATAACTACTTCAAAAAATAATATTTTTTAAACTACTGTTCTAATAATTGTAATTTTAGACCTCTCAAATATATATATATATATATTTATACATAATTTTTAGTACAGTGTCATACTTCATTAAATATAAAATCTAATTGTTTAATCATAATTATTATAGTGATGTCTAGTATTAAATTTTTCAAATAATGTAAATAAAATCAAACTTAATAACTATGGCAAATTGTATATAATGTACTAATATTTCACAACAACTTTAACAATAAGTAATAATAATAAGTAAATAAATAAATGAATAGTAATAATAGGTAACTGCATTTCAATTAAAAATTGTATTTTATTCATTTATCTTACCCATTCCATGCCACAACACCACTGGAGGAGAATCAGCGTTGATTAAGTTAATTCGGTCAATAAAAACCCAGATTGTCAAACATATTAAAACAAAATTGTTCAGGTAAAAACCTTTTTGATGCATAATATGAGATAAAAATTTAATTTAACTTTTAAGAATTTAAATTAATTCTTAAAATTTAATTTAATTAAAATAATAAATGTGTATAATAAATCTAAAAATTACATTTGTATTCTTTTTTTATTGCGTACGACCAATTACAATTGCAGCTATTTATTTCAATTGTACATATAAAAACGAACTATAAACCAAATCATTAATATATAGAAAAAGCAAATTGCAATTTCGGAATACCTACTGCAAATAATTCAAAAAAAAGACAATAATTATCACAGATTATTAGTATAAATTCATAGGTTGAAATATGATAAGCGATTAGTTACCATGAAAATCAACCATGGTGTAAATTCGTCATTATCAAGGAACGGTTTTTGTTTTCCGTTTTTTATGGGTGATTCATGTTTTGATTATAATGAGAAATTTTAATTCGTATTCATATTTTGCCTACCTTGTTAAATTTTTTTATTTTTATGATTTTATATTAGTGTTTTTTTATTAATTGTTCATATTTAGTAATATTAAACAAAATCATTTAAGAATATTTCAACATATAGATTTATTACAGTTTGCTCTAACAATATTACGTTGTCGGTTTATAGTCCCAGATGCTTTTTTCATAGATGTCACAATAAGATAGTATACTTAATCCAATATAAAAATTGTTTTCACTGAATAATTCACAAATATAATGGCTAAAGAATATGATCATCTGTTTAAATTACTAATCATTGGAGACAGTGGTAAGTGTATTAACATTGTCAAAAACTATCTTCTAATCAAAACACCAATCACCATCATTATATATATATATGTTGAAGTAATTCCTGTTGAAATGTATTTTAATTTTTAAGGTGTTGGTAAAAGTTCATTACTTGTTCGTTTTGCCGATAACACATTTTCTGGTAGTTATATAACAACTATAGGCGTCGACTTCAAAATTAGAACAGTCCTAGTTGACGGAGAAAAAGTAAAATTACAGATATGGGATACTGCTGGTCAAGAAAGATTTAGAACAATCACATCAACGTAAAGCGTAGAATATTTTAATTAATTTGAAAACTAAAAATCTATACTTTTATAAATATTTTATTTGCAGATATTATAGAGGAACGCATGGTGTTATAGTTGTATACGATGTGACCAATGGTGATTCGTTTGCTAATGTCAAACGATGGTTACATGAAATAGATCAGAATTGTGAAGTTGTCAATAGGATATTAGGTAAATAACATAATCTTTAAATTATCAATTATTTAATAATTATCTTATTACTTTAATATTTATATAAAATATGTACATATTGCTTACCTATATAAGAGAATTTTAATTATAATTTTATATTAATAGTAAAATATTCTATTGTTATAAAACAATTTTACTTAAAGACTATACATTTACAATACTTTGAATAAATAATATTTTGTTTACACTTTTCATACTTAACTACAATTGAGCAATAATGTTATTTTGAATGCAGCATTACAATTTTATTCATATTAATAAATTAATATGAAATTATATAGGTACATTTACATTAACAAATACATAAAATAGAAAAAAAATATAGATATTTTTTTAAGTATAATATTTTAATTTTATCAAGAAATTAGTTTATGTCTATATATATAACTGGAATTAAGTTTTTTTTTTCGTATGAATATATGAGACCATAGGTTTATAATTTCAATAGGTATCAATTAATGTCCGATACCTATTCAATATACAGTAAGTAAATTAATTGGAAAGTCAGTATTTATTACTCCTAATATAATGCAGATTGAAGTTCCATTTTTTTTTAACATAATATGTGACTTATAGACCATATTTTACCACGGTTAAAAAAAATACAAAATTCAAAACCACCAACAATTTTTTTTTGATTTTTCAAAAAAAAAAAAAGTTTTGAAAAATTTTGAATATAGCCACTTAATAGAATTACTTATAAGTTACTCAGAGAAGAAAAATTGAAATCTGTTGAATTTTGAATGAATGAGAGCATTTTATATTTTCAAAAAATACAGCAAATTGTAAAATTGTATGGTTTTTAAACTTTTAAATAGATAACTAATAATATGATATTAGATAATGAAGTAGGTACACACAACTCATTCATTCAAAATTCAACCAATTTCAACATTTTTTTTCTCTGAGTAACTTATAAGTAATTCTATAAAGTGACTATTTTCAAAATTTTTGGCGGTTTTGAATTTCGGATTTTTTTTAACCATGGTAAATGATGGGCTATAAATTACATAATATGTTAAAAAAACAGAACTTCAATATCTGCATTATATTAGGAGTAATAACTACAGACTTTCCAATTAATTTACATACTGTATAAGTAATTAATTTGTATAACTTCATTTTTTCATTAATTTGTTCCTGAAAAATAATCTAATGTAATCATAACTTTTTGCTATAATTAGCATAATTTTAAAATTGACTTATGGAAATATTAAATTGCACATAAAATTATATTTTTTTTTTCAGTTGGAAATAAAAATGATGCTCCAGATCGAAAAGTAGTGCTCACAGAAGATGCTCAACGATTTGCTGATCAAATGGGTATTCAATTATATGAAACTAGCGCCAAAGACAACATTAATGTTGAACAGGTAACAACTATCACATAAATATTGACTTGTTTTGTTTGACTATGAAAGTAAACATTATACCAAAAGATATTAATGATTATATTGTATATTATTTATGATTGATAATTTAATTGGATTAATAATTATAATTACTTGTAATTATTATAATAAGTTTTTGTTACAATATAAAGATTTAGTTTGGATTTGGTGTACTAGTTCCTCCCAGGTCTAAATTTAAATTATTTAAAATTTTATAAAGTATCTAAATATATATCTGTATAAAAGTAATTTGATATTAAAAGATATAGCATATATAAGAAATATTAAAATCAATGATTAGCCGTCTGATTTCTTCTCATATGAATGTTTTAACTTTCTCTTTTTTCCTTAAAAGCCATATTACCTTTTTGTTTCTATAGTATTTGATTCAATTATTTCTCCTTTCTAAAATTAATAGTTATGTTAAAGTCAAACGATACATGTATTTATTTATTTTATATAGCATAACCTAATATTATATAATATTATATAATTGTGGTTCATTCTTCCAATTGACTTGTAATAAGTTTTTGATATTATTGGAAATTATACCGCATTAAATTATGTAATTGTATTTTTAGAATAGTATAATTCAAATTTAGTTATGAATTCATCAATGTACTTTAGATTTATACTATATTCTAATACCTTTAAAATCAAATGGTGTAAAAATGTTGTATACTATTTTCATTAAATAATTTTACCAATTAAAATTAAATTAGAATATTTATTATGATATATATAATTAAAAAAAAAAAAACTATAAATAATAATATAGAGCTTATATTCTATTTTGGCCTTAGATGTAAGAATACAATTATAGTTTTATATTAATTAATTATTATATTATTTATTATATTAATCAATTACAATTATAAATTATAAGTTACAGTTGAAAATCTATTTAATAATTTACAAATGAATTGGATTAAAATTCTTAAACCTATTAGTTAAAATAAATATTTATTACTTTGATTGATATTTTAATAAATTACTTTTTTAAATTACGACTTTATTTTAATATTAAAAATTAGTAATATATTACATCTATTATGTATATAAATATTAATAATATATAATATATAGAATATAACCTATGACTTGTGATATTATTATAGTTTTGTTTTTAATTTATTATAAAAGATTAAAATGTATAACATAATTGTGATACAATTGTAATTGAATAACAAACATTTAAATTTTTTTATGCCTTTTTAAAATTAATTTACTCATGATTACCTATTTTATTTTGTAGATGTTCATGTCTATTACTAAACAAGTATTGCGAAACAAAAAGGAAACTAAGGAACGACAAGCTCATCAAAACAATGATGTAGTGAATTTAAGAAAAGGTCCCTCAAAAGGAGTAAAAAGAAAATGTTGTTAAATCCATTTGTTGCTGTAAGTTTTCAGTTTTAAGCTATAATTACATTTATAAATTTTTTTCTCTTATATTTTGTTACCACATATACATTACTATAATATGTGAACTCACTAAGCTCAACATTATTCTTTCACATTGATAAATAAAAATTACTCTTATTTTTTTATTAATACCTGCCAATATGTTTCTACATATTAAAATATTGGACCCCATTTGATCATTATCATGTTGTCAATATCTATTATGTCATTCCTTATATTTATGTTTTGTTTCTGATTTATTTATGTCATTACAATATCATTAGTAAAGTATAAATTAAATATGTTTATGTCTTGCCTTTAGAACATTTATAGCTTTATGAAACGTATATTGTTATGCTCTATTATTATAAATTATAATTATAAAGTATAAATGTGATATGTTAAATTAATTTAAATAAGTTATATAATTTGATCTAAATATTTTACTTTGTAAGCATTTCCTGTAAATTATAAACTCAATCCAATACCATAATTCAAATATTGATAAATATTTAGTGTCAACATTTATAATATTTTATTATTTTCACAGTTTTTTAAATAATAAACTTAATGTGGATTAAAAAAAAATTGTTTACATTTGTTAACAATTTTATTTGTGCATTGTTTTTTTTTTTTCAGAATCTAATCATAAAAATTGATAGTTAATCTTCTAAATATTATATACACCATACTATATGAATTTGTTTGTATTTCCAAATTAATTTGGCTTAAATTATTGTTATTTACAATTAAAAGTATTACAAAAAATGTATTCACAATTCAAATATTATTTAAAATTTAAATTGTGATAAATTTTACAGACATTTTATAAGTGACCAACAAAAATGTACTACTTATAGTTATGTGATATTACATTTTCAATTACATTTATCAGTCTACCATAATGTATGCCCATATTTAATTAGTAAATCTTAATGAAATGTTTAATATTATTTATATAGTTTAAATAATTACAATGTTTTGTCTAATGACATTTTGATAACTTTAAACTATAAAAATGTATTATTATTATTGAATCATGCACAAATACTATAATTCTCTTCCCATACATTATTTCAATATTATTTCTTAAAGATTTCCTTATACTAAGTATATTAATTTATATTATTAAATATTTAATAGTTGTAAATATAAAATTTAACTAAAAACTACTATAAATTAAATTAAATATTAGTGAATATGGTGTTCAAAAATAAAATTTTAAAAATCGGTATTCGTAATAAAGTGTATACCATATTTAATCTTTAACAATATTAGCTTTGATGTATTATCACTAATCAGATATTTTAATATGCTTTTAAGTTTTAGCAATAATGTATTGTGTTGTTTTAAATAATAAAGCCCTAAAAAAGATAGCAGTAGAAAAAAAATTAATTTGAGTTTACATTATTCAATAAGTTACAACACTCGTTTTCACACTAATTACAATTTATGTTGACCAATAATTATAAAAAAATTTGAAAATTTAAGATTTTTATTTAATTGTTTTATACTGTCTTCCATTATGTATATGTAAATATTCAATTATATATATTTATATATATTCTAGTAGATAGTCTGTGATGTTATACTTAATTGAACATAGATAAACTATACATTTTGTTTGATTTTATATTTACATTGTATGTAAATTTAGAAAAATTTTATCATAATCCATAGTCAATATAATATAATTTAAATAGTACATTTTCATTAACTTTTTTTTTTCGAAAAATGTTTCAACTAAACCGAAGTTATAGTTCTTTAATTATTTACCATGTTTTTTTTAAGCCCCATGTCGATATGTACCCAATTCAATATTTAAAAATAATTAAATAAGCGTACATAAATTAACAAGTTGATAAAATTAAATCTTTTATAAAACCAACTATTAAAAAAAAAAATACAATTTCTGGTACACAATATTCTTATATGTTATTAGACTTTGGGCAAAATAATATTTAAAAGTATTTTATTTAATAGAAGGGTTGTATGAAAAAAGAAAACAGTACCTAAAGACTCTTACTTCCTACAATATCAGTAGTCTTGGAGCTGTAGGTTTCTTAAAAAATAATTTCTGGTTTTAAAATGTTCCTCTTGTGTTAATTGTATTTCTATACATTTTTAAACATAAGCATTGCTATTCTTAACTTAAAACATCTTTTAATATATTTTTTATTAATTATTATCTATGATTCATACAAATTTCAAAATATAAATTAATTAGATATAAATAAATTTAATTATTATTTCATATAACCTTCAACTAACCTAATATATAATTTTATATAATTAATTTAGTCAATACAATTTATAACATATTTAGATTTTCATTGAACTAGAACTAAATAAAAAAAATTGATTTTTTTTAGATAAATGTTATGTTACTTTAAAGAACTAAGATTCAATAAATAATATCATTTAAGATGATGGTATATACATTCTTATCAATAAATCAAAGTTCAGAATATTTCTACTGAGGTTAGTGATTTCTATTTGTATAAATATGACTTTATTATTCTTTCCGAGTATAAAATTCTATAATACTCATTAAACATAATTATAATAATTATATGGACTTATTTATTATAAATTTATCATTCCATTTATTTGCTTAAAATAATTAGTACACATTTTGGATTTCAGTATTCATAATTAGATTTTAATTTTTAATGTAATTAAATACCTTTTATTATTTTCAATTTTCAATTTATATTTAAAAATAATGAATACATTTAAATTTATCACATTACTTATAAAGAGTTATTTATAAAAAAAAATTTATTTTTTAAAAATAATATTAAATTACTTTAATATGTAAAAGTATAAGCTTATGTTAAACATTTCTTGACATAAATAATTATTCATTTTTAATCAAACAATTTATAATTTAAAAAATTCAAGTTAATCTTTACATAATATTCAGTGGTGTACTAATTATAATATACTACAAACTAATTTAACATAGCTTTTAAATAACAAAATTCTACTTTGATAAAATTAATATTTTTAAACATATTTTTAAGAAAAAATCTAAATAATTTAAATTTAAATGTAAAAATAATGTATCTTACAAGTTTGTTTTAATTTACCCTTTGATGAATAACAATATTATAATCCTTTCAATAATTTAAAATAATCAAATAATTTTATAATGCAATGTATATTAAATATTTTAAATATTTAAATACTTTTTTTATGTATACAAATTTTGTAACTGTTCTATCATTTTAAAGAAAAATGGTATTTGGTACATATTTTTACTTGGAAAGTATAATAAATTTATTTTTGATTCAACGGTAAATTATATTTGGTATTATATAAGTAAACTATTGTATCACATAAATATTGTATTCGAAAAATATTATTCATTATTAATTAATTATTATATTATCAAACCACTAATTGTACATTGTTTAAATTATACTTTGTTTTTATTATGAGGATTTTATGAACCCACTATTGAAATTGATTGTGATGAAATTAGATTGATTTTGATAGTAAAATAAATAATTTTCATAAATCCAATTTTTTTCTACTAATATTCTTCCTAATTCAATAGTTTCCTTTGATACATCATACAAAATAATTAAATAATTTATTTAGGTTAGTTAAAAACCTTAAATCATGTATTATCAATTACGTTTTATTTTTCTAGTAAAAAAAAAAAAAAATTAAGATTTTTGAATAATAATAAAATAAATAATTTTATCATATATAATCATATTATATTTCATAATAACAAAATGCATTATATTATATTATTATAGTCGATTTATAATCATAATACTACTGATACTGTTAAAATAATATTACTTATTATCAAGGCCATATCTAGAAATTTTTTTCTGGAAGGGTTCAAAACATGTATATTGTAATTTTATTGAATTTAGATTTTTACTTTTGATATTTGGTTAAAAATAAGATAGAAAAAGATTTAATCTTCTTTTATTAAAATTGATATCATATTTTCATATGATTTTATGATATAAAATTAAAAGCAGTCAATGATTAATTGAAACTTAAGTGATTTTTGACTAAAAATATTTATGTTGGTATTAAAAATAAGTAATTATTTTTAACATTCGTCAAATACTGAAGAAATTTCGGGGGGGCAGGGTGTCTGGACCCCCCAGATATGGCCTTGCTAATTATTGTAGGTAGTTATATATTTCCTTAATTATTATAAATGCAAAGCGAAATTATTTTACTTTTATTAATGGCTCTTGTTAATTGTAAGTATTAAATTATTTATTTTTATTTTAGCTAACCTGTTTATAATTAAATTAGTCTTTATGTTATCTTGATTTCTATAAATTAATATTTTCTACAATATTGAAAAATATAAATATCACAAAATGCATTTTCATAGTGTCAAAACTAATTTTGTTCACTTTCCAGCTAAAAAAAATAAAACAAGGAATCAATGAAAAAATAAAACTATTATAGTCCAAACATATATATTCTACTGTCACTGATTTATCAAAAACTAATATCTTATTTGATCTGCACGGGCATCACCCGATTGCGTCTCGTTAATCATATCGTACCTTTTTATAGCTCAACTGCGTCCGCGATATTATTGCTAACAATATTTATCTTTATACACAGTCAGAATTCCCTCCTCATACATGGGAAGAAATGAGGAGTAGCAGTGAACAAACAACAAATGCGTGCGTAAGCTTCCATTCAAAATTTAATTCATATTTTTACACACCTCATCCGGACATATATTCCTTCTTAGACATATTAACAAAACTTGAAATAGACACAACAATTTTGATACAAACTTCCAATCATATACCTAAAAAAATTTGATCAGTCAATGAAAAAAATATTAAATTCATTGAAAAAAATATATGAAAATACAAAACTGAACAAATCTCTAGATATGATTTTGTGAAAATCATGACATTGAAAAGTTAACCAAAAAAATAGTTTAAATATTAACCCAACATTTGAAAAATTGATGTAAGCCTAAATAATTAAATAACCAAATATTTTTGGGGTGTGAACCAGTTCACCTCCTCATGGTGTACCCTGGGTAACTCTAAATTAACTGGAACGCACTTGGGCTTCGACAAAGTAGTGACCTTTTTCTCTTAGGACGCACTCTGGCGATACCTTATTCCGGACGCATTCGGAACATTAAATAAGGGACATTTGAGGACGTACTTAGGAGTTTCCCATCTGCACTACCATTGATTTTATAATATACAGATAAGCGATGGTATAGGTGTATTTGGCCACTAAAATTTAGTTGTCAATAGATGCCGTTGCTGTATAACAAATTATATTATTAATTATTATATACCTATTATTTTTCCTTTTTCTATTTTTATCGTATATCGACGATTGCTTCCACAAAAACCCGCTTATCCTACAACTGCCGTGACGACGGACCTGTTTTCGGAAACTGTAGAATGCCGGCTTATCTATAATAGTTCGTCATATTGTATCTCATTATTTACGATTGAGTTGAATGACGTTAACGTTGTACTCGTAAACGTCTATTTAAGCTATTTATTATTTTTTACCCTTTCTGCATAACTAATATTTCAACAAAAATGCCCGGTAATACATGTCAATACATTAACTGTGGAAAATCATCAAGCAGACACCCAAATTTAAAGTTTTATCGATTCCCCAAAGATGATAGATTAAGTATATGGAAAATCAATGCAGGTACTCATTCTAAAACATATTATAAATGTAAAAATGTTAAAATTAAAACCAAAATTATTTCAACTATCTCAGGAAACATCAAACTATTTTCACTTGATGATAATAAGCTTCATAGTCGATATTTATGTCAAGAACATTTTTCCACCGACTCTTTTATGAATATGACCTGTAAAAAATTAACTCCACTGGCAATTCCGTACAATTTTAATGACATTAATGACCAACCTACATCAAGTAGTGAGTATATTGTTAATAATTATTATTATTCCTATTCAACAAATTGATTTTTTGCTGTTTTTCCACAACAAGTTTATTTAAAAACTATTTTATAAAGTACATATTATTAGTCAATCAGACAAAATATGAGTTTATCAACACGATTATTACAATTAAAATTTGAATGCAAAGATACAAAATATAGTTAGTATATTTTCATGATTTTGACGAATTTTGTCAATATTTGTACTTCAAACGTTTATAAAAAAAAATATTGTGTCTATATTTTTTAATAACTTTTGAATGACAGTAAGAACGACTCGTGGGAGTACTGGGGTCTTCTATTAAATTTTCAAATATTTTGTCCACGAGGAATTTTTTTTTTATCAACTTTTTAAATTAAACGGAGCGGAGTCTAAAAATCAAAGTTTCATTACTACTCCAAAATGTGTCGTTTAAAACACAAAAAAAAAACACACATCATTCTAAAATCAATACATTCATCACACCGTTCAGAATCTAAAATCGAATATTTCAAATTCCTATAAATAGTTTAAAATTTTGAAAATTAATAGTAAATTCCAACATAAACATTTGATTTTTAAATTATTATAACAATTGTTTGATTATACATCGTTAATTTACCCGCAAATTTTCAATTTCGTAAAAATATTAAACTTTAAACATTCATATTTTTTTTATAATATAGGAGGTAGCTTGACTCCTGATAGTATTGATCTTGAATTTTCAACTCCTACTAAGTACAAAAATTCTAAGACCTATGCACGATTTAAAACTACTGGATGTGTTGAACTTGTATTTCCGAGTCCTTCAAAAGACATAACTACTACGCCAAATTCATCTATTAACATATCCGATATTATCGATATGCCAAGTCCACCGTTAAAAAGAAAACAAAAATATGACATTATTGACACTCCAAGAAAGAAAAAATTACAAAAAATAATAACAAGGAAACAACAACAAATTAATAGCAAAAAAACTCATATTTTTAAATTAAAAAAAAAAATAAATTCTTTAAAAACTCGTAGTTGTTTAAATAATTTAATAATGTCACATAAATTTCCGTCAACCAACTCCAGAGCAATTGTCACGATGCAATTTAAAAACAAACGCCGTCCATGGACCCCCGAGGAAAGAAAACTAGCACTTACAATGTTTTATAAGTCTCCTTCGTCGTATAATTTTTTAAGGTTACAAAACTTAAACTTACCAGGTCCGTCAACTGTCCGCAGTTGGATTGGCCAATCCAAATTCTTACCGGGTATCAATAGGACATTTTTTGCACACTTAAAACACAAATTTGAATTTAAAGAATATAAAGAAAAGGCTTGCACTGTTTGTATCGATGAAATTTCTATAAAAGAATTTCTAGAATATTCAAAGGACTTTGACTTAATAGAAGGATTTGAAGATTTGGGTAAATACGGAAGGAGTTGTAATATTGCAAACAGTTGCTTGGTATTTATGGCCAGAGGTATTTATGGTTCCTGGAAAATTCCAGTAGCCTATTTTGTTACTCATTCATCAATTAAGCATGGCATTTTAAAGTCCCTTATTGTCGATGTCCTGCAAGAACTGTTTAATGTAAGTCTTTATCCCAAAATTATTATTTGCGATCAAGGGACGAATAACCAAAGCACATATAAATCACTAAATGTTTCAAAAGAAAAGCCGTACTTTTATGTAGATGAGCACAAAGTTTTTGCTTTATTTGACACACCTCATCTACTTAAAAGTGTCAGAAATAATTTACTTGGAAATACTTTTAAGAAAGGTGATAAAATAATAGCGTTTAGCGATATACTTTCGGTTTACAATATAGATTTCAAGAACAAAAAAAGTAGAGCTTTACTGAAAATAACGGATGCTCATTTAAAACCAAACTCATTTCAAAAAATGAGTGTAAAATTAGCTGCTCAAATGTTTAGTCATTCGATGGCTTCGGCTATACGAACATGTATTTCTACTGGTGAATTAAAAAGTAATACTGCCTCTGACACTGCGGATTTTATAGATTTTATGGACAAATTGTTTGACTGCTTAAATAGTAGAAATTTATTTTCCAAAAATCCATACAATTGCGCTTTAACGGATTTTGGAGTAGTCAAATCATTTCTATTGGACGCAGTGAATTATTTTAATGATATTGTTAAGGTTAACTATAAAGGCAAAGAGACTCGTCCTCCATGTTTTAATGGATTTACTCAAACAATTAACGGTGTATTAAGTTTTTTTGATGACGAAATAAAAAATAATGGTATAACGTTCTTAATAACAAATAGGCTAAATCAAGACGTTCTGGAAAATCTTTTTTCAATATTTCGCCAAAAAGGAGGATATAACAGAAACCCTACGGTAAGAATAATTCGAACCTCGTTTAGAAGTACGTGTGTATTTTCTTTAATAGCCTCAAAAAGCAGTAACTGTGAGATCAGCCAAGAAGTAGATGATTCTATTATCGTACAAGATGTTATATCCGGTGATAGAGCATTAAACGAAGTCGTGTCAGATACATTTTCAGACACGTCTTCTAATTGTTCATATTCATCGTCATCAACAAAATCAGTGCCTAACCTAGATATAATAATACCAAATGATATTACACTTGAAGATTGCTCTGTTACATATTTTTCTGGGTACTTGGCTCACAAATGTATTAAGAAATTTAACTGCAATGATTGCATTGAACATTTAACAATAAAAAGAGATTTAAATGATAAAAATCAATTACTTTTAGTACATAAAAAATTATTCTGATATTGATAGAGATACAGGACTTCAGGCGCCATCAGATGAATTAAAAAATATTATAAATCGCGCTTTAGAAATATTTGAAAAAAAATTTGAAAAAATTCAACATACAAAAAAATTAAAATACAAATTTTTAGCTATTTATAAAACAGACGAATTGATATCTAGGTGGATAAATGAAGAACATATATGTGCAGAACATCATATTTTTATACTAGAAAAATTCTTGCTTTGTAAAATTTTTAAAAAATCAAAATTATTTTCAACTACAACTCACCAATCTAAAATAGCAAAGTTAAAAATTTTAAATTACATTTAAAACACTTCCTTACTAACATAATATTTAATGCATTTTGCTAACGTGTTATAATTTGTTTTAATAATATGTTGATGTTTACGTTAATTTATAAATTATTAAAAAATTGATATGCGTTTATTTAAAATGTTTTGAATTTAATTTATTAAAATGTATATAAACATAATAAAATATTTTAGTTTTTGTAAGATTTCCTGAAATAATGTAACATCCTGTGTCCTTTTTTACCAGTCCGTGCATGAACAGATTTCAATTAGCGGCGAAAACTATTCGCCGCGGAACTGCGACAGTTGGACAGTATTGCAATAATATAATAAATAATGACTATAGACACTATACTACTAGATTATGTACGTTGTCAATAAACGAATTTCCCCACTACCGACGCCTAACCACTCATCCCGCTACCACCTATGATTGGGGACCGTCCTAGACGTCTGGTCGCCTGCAGCGCTCCATAGCGGCTGACGTCTTATAACTGGTTACCATATTTTTGTACAGCGCCGCTTATCTGTGTATTATAAAATCAATGGCACTACTAAATAACAAGTAACATATTAGTTATTTATACCATTTGGATAGGTACTTCAAAACTATTTACAAACATTGTAATTGATATTTATTTTTTTGCCCTTTAATTTCTATTAGTAGAATTATTAGTAAAATCCATTATAGATCAACAATTACAATAAATAAACTTATAAATATTAACAATAGTACAAAATACAAAACTGAAATTATATGACGATAAATAATAAATTATCATAAGAGCATTTTAATGAGAATGAAATACGCAATTATAATAATTTAATTTCGCTATCAGTGGGTATATATAGTACAAGATTGTTGATATTTATTAGTTTTATTATCTTATTTCGCATTCACTTTTTATACTTCCCAGCCACAAATTTACATAAATGTATGTACAGCATATGTATTTTAATATTATATTGATGTTCCCAAATCGAATATGTATGTTTTTTATATTATAATGCGAAAATAATGATTCGCGACACGTGTAATGGTAGTGCGTAATAATTGGTAATCGAACGTGATTAATGCAATTCGTATCTCGGGGCTAGAAAGTATAATGAGAATCTAACCATGGAGCATCTGTGTTGGAGGCACAACGTCATTGAAATTGATTTGAAAAGCGAATTGGTACCTATAATAATAATTAACGTTATGTGATACACGCCATATCGGCCTACTTACCTTTGAATGTGGGTTAGTAAGCTCATACACATTTTTTTATTTATTATTATTTTAAATTCCCTATCGTATAACCACACAATTTAACAAATACATAATAAATTAGTGGTGTAATATAAATTGAATAATGAACTATTTATTTTTTTTAGTACTTATCAAGTACTAAAGGCAAAGAGTTACTCTTCCTACAAATTATTATTAAAACTTAACTGATATTCTATTTCGATTTAGTCAGATAAAAATTAGAATGAAGTCTCTATGTTTGCTTTGGTCGTGCTGCTTTAATATAACTAACTGTTCTGTACATGAGTGTAATAACCATGAAAATCCAATAACATATTAAAATGACATGGTAAGCTTCTATAGTGTGTAATTCAATTTGGTATATATTTTTTCATTAGTTGAACATGTCTTATGACTTTGAATTTTGTATAATATGTTGCATATTTTTAATTTAAAGTTGAAATTCATCTTAAGGGCGGTTCCAACCGTCAAAACACATACGTGTATGTCTATCTAAGAGCAATGAAAGCAAAATAAGTATCTATTCATTTAGTTTATAAATTATATGAACTGTTTATTAAATTCAGAGTATTTAAAATTAAATGTGTTTCACGTATTATTTTTGTTTAACGTACTTCTGGAAGTAAAAAATTGGGAGGAAAGGATTCAGGATCGTGTTTATTGGATTTAGATCAGTGACGGTGGCAGCCAAAATTCTCAAAGAGTTGTGAAGACACATATGAAAAAGACTTCTAATATCAATTTACAGAGAGATTTTTTTCTGATGTAGTGGAGTTAAAACGCTTTGTTAAAGAATTTTTTTTTTTTTTTATACTGGCTCAAAACCAATTTAATATTTTGTAATATCAATTATTATTATATTATGACATTATGCCTATAACTGATAAAATTATATTAGAATGAAACTAAGGGTTTAAGATACGTAGATAATGTAATAATACCTTAGTTAGGAATTTAAATTCATTAAGTTATAACTAGGGCTGTAAATTTAATGCATTAAAGAACCTTATAAAATGCATTAAAAATTTTAAAAAAATGCAATAAAATATACACTTAAAATGCAAAAAATCCAAAAAAATTCAATATAAAATGCCAAAAATTATAGTATAAAGTGATTTTTAATTTAATTTTTATATTTATATTAATATTAGGTACAGGATATTATACATTAGTACATTAAATGCATAAATAAATGTTTATTTAATAAAAAAAAAAAAAAAAGGAAAATTTTGATCGAATTTGATTTTTCTATATGTACTATATTTTAGTATTTATTTTGTTAAAATATTAAAAAAAAACTTTAATATATTTATTTTCGGGTACGTTATTCAGTCTTTAGTCTTTAGAATTTGATTAAATATACCAGAAAATTAACTGAAAAAGGAAAATATGACCTAAAAATGCACAGAAATGACCTAAAAAATTAAAAACAAGAAAAAATGTAAAAAAATGCGAAATACAAGTTGCATAAATGGTTTCATAGTTAAATAATTCAAATTATGTACTTACAAAGCTACGTTTTACAATCACCAAAAAAAAAAAAATGGACTTTCCTACAAATTCTCAGCCCTAGTTATAACTAATAAAATCGAACTATATTTTAATATATATATATTATATTTTAACATTCTATACTTTTACTTATCGTTTAAAATTAATCACTACTAATAATATTAATATAATTAATAATCTTAAACAATTTAAAACTATTAAAATATAACCTATATAGGAAAAATAATCGGGAGCATATAGATATAGTTTTGATTTACCCAGAATTTTGATGTCTTTAAAAAATTTCTTTTAATAAAAAACTTAATAAATACTGCTTAAAATATTATAAAGTTATTTTTCACATTACCAATATATTTAGGATGAAGAACCTAACTGAATATTTAGAAAACATTTCAAAAAATAAATTATTTATATTTCTAAGTCGTACATTCACAATTTAAATTCTGATTACTCCGTTAAAATACACTTCTATGAAAAATATTCAATTTCTATTTATTTAGGTTTAAGCTTTGAGCATTATTCGGTGTTAACGGAATCGTTCAATAACTGTATAAAAATTAGGTCCCTATTAAATGTGTTTCGACATTATGATATCTGATTAAACATAGAAATTAAATATGATCAATTTAATCAATATAGACTTTTTTCATTGTTATTATTACTATTATCACTTTTATTATTTTAGTAAATGCTAAATTATGTTTATAACGTTTTAATTTATTATTACCCATGTACTTATAACTTGCAAACATAAAAGTGGTACCAAACCTTCCCAATTTCATATCATTCAGGCTTTTCCAAACGTTTCCCTCACGTCATTCTATTTACCATTGGGTACATCTCAACGCCCATCAAAATGACCTCCAATAAAAACTACTAAGAAAATGTTCACAGTAGACCACAGAACACCCAAATATTTTAGTTTCCAGTCTTTTATCTCCAATCGGACATGATACCATGGTCTTTTATAAAAAATAATTATATTAAAATATTTTAATTCAATATCCTTAACCGTTAATCATTTTTTGCAAAAAGTGACATACATACGTATATAAGTAATTAACAGAGAGTTTCATCATTAGATATTCAGTATTTTTATATTTTTATTTCTCATCTGTACCTATAATTTTATAATATTTGATTACTGTGTATTTATCCGTGTTGAATCAAGTGTATATATTCCTTCTCTAATAATAATAAACAAAAATTATTCAAAAATAATATAGACTAATAATAGCGTTCTATTCTTTAATAGTTTAGTACATATATTCTCGTGGTTTTTTATATTCTCCATTCATGTAATTGGTAGTTTAAAATATAATTTTCATTTAAATATTTTATTTTCATGTTTATATATATTTTCAATATTATTGTGTCTTAGATTTAGCTCTTAGTACTTTTTAATAAATACAACGTATCTACTAGTCTACTCTTAAGACCTTAAGGGAATTTAAACAAAACCTGGTTCGCCAATAAAATCGCAGTGTTGTAGCTTTGTAGTTTTAAATTGTAATACAACCCGTGTTCAGTAATCATATTAATATGATAACCCAATTTGAATCGAAGTAAGAATTCTTATTCATATTTAAATTTAATTCTTAATTTCAACTTCTCGGGTTTTTTTATTTTTTTTTTTTATTTGAAACCTATAACAGCAATATAAATTATGTTTTTTATTTTTATTTTCTTATCTTGTATAAAAATTAATTTATGATTATTGATCGCACCTTTATAGAAAATCAAAATAATTTGAAATAAAAATATCATTGTAATAAAAATATCTATATATATATATATATATATATAGATATAGATATATGCTAATTATTATCATAGATAAACGCGTAGAAAACTCAACATAACATTGTGTAATTTAAAGTTTACGCCCATTCGTTCAAATGCCGTTAACTGAGATTTCCAGAGAAAAAAATACCAAACAGGTTATTAAATATAAATATTAACCTTGCTATAGCACATGCTTTCTGAATAGCAACTCGCATCATATCGATATTTGTAATAACTTTAAATGTAATGATTAATGAAAAAAGGTACTATTGAAAATTAATCGATTTAAACAGTTTTTATGATCAACTTGATTAATATTATCAAAAGCCTAATTTACAGCATGCAGTAATTTTTAAATAGTATAAATATTTTAATAATCAATTATAGATACCAGGAATCTATATTACCGAGTGTAATTTGTTAATGTAATGTTCTAATGTTATTAAGTAGATACCTAACAGCTATATCATCAATAATATATAAATTTGTATTTTCCAGTCTAAACTCGACACAGGTGATTATAAAATACTTTAAGTTGTTAATATTGTATATAAACATTATGTATAACACTTAACAGCATGTACAGTATTGAACATGTGTATCAAAAAGACGAAATAAACTCATAAAAATCTAAGTAGTTTTTTTTTTTTTTTTTTTGAATAATTGTACCTATTCAAATTTATTACATCAACAATCAGGATAGCCCAGCTATAGGCAATGGATAAAACGTGACTCATTAGCCTTGGTCATTAGCCATAAAATAACACATCAGAAAAATAGCCTTCAAGGTTATCACCTGTTATAATAATCAGAACTATTTTCGATTTAGTCCTTGTATCAAGTCAATAACCGTTGTGAATATTATTTATAAATAACATTTTGTTAATAATTTAAAAACAAATTAATATGTAATTCATCTTATATTGTATATAATTATTTTATAACAGTATAGGCCGAGGCCCAAAACAAAAAACTGAATGGCAATAATAATAGGATAATAATAATAATAAGAGACGTGACATATATATATATATATATATATAGTAGATAAATGATAAGTTAAATAATAAAAAATAGGTAGGAGACCTGGTTAAAGATGATTTAGGGATAGTTGAAGGTGAGGTCTTCATTTGCAAGACGCATTAGACGATAAATAGGAGGGTTTAATAAATTGTTTGTTGAAGAAACAAGAATATAAAAGAGAGGAATGTTTTTAGTGTACCGAGGAGGGACTTTGAAATGTACTTGAGAAAGGAGCATTGGACAATCGATTGAGTTATTTAATAATTTGGAAATAAATAATAGATTAGCTTTAAGCCTACGATCAAGTCCAGAGCTAAACATTTAAGGACCCGAGATTAATCATGTGGAGGACAAAATATCTTAAGAAAATAAGAGGCTAAATTAAGACGTTTTCGTTGGTCTCTTTCAGTCGCAGTGGATACAGTGATAATACTGGGAGAATAGATAGTGATCTCTGTGTTCAAATAAACAATGAAATATATTATTGGAATAATGTTTTGAAACGGGTTATTGCTGTTATAAAAAAATTGGGAAGTCACGATCTTCCTATTTAGAGGTTCCGTGAGAAAATTTGGAAGCCAAATAATGGTAATTTTATGATGTGTTTAAAATTAATATCTAAATTTGACCCTTTTTTAAGTAATCATATAGTTCAACATGAAAATCGGGGTATGATGACATTTTACCTTTCTTCTACAACATGAGATGAAATAATTACATTAATGACAACACAAATTCTTAATGTAATTATAAAAGAAATTAAAAGTGCAAAATATTTTTCGATTGTGATAGACCCAACTAGTGATATTAGCCACTCAGACCAGTTAACATACGTTATTCGTTACGTTAGAGATGACGGTTTTCCAATCGAACGCTTTATGTGTTTTTATCAAATGTTGGCCATAAGTCCGAAACACTTGAAACGGCCGTAATGTCTTTTTTAACTAAAAATTATGTTGACATAAACAACTGCAGGGGCCAGTCGTACGACAACGCCGCCAATATGTCTGGAATTTACTCTAGTTTACAAGCAAGGATAGTAAAAAAAAACCCTAACGCGTATTACGTACCATGTGCTGCTCACTCGCTAAACTTGGTTGGGATTTGTGTAGCTGAATGCGCGAAAAAAGGGTTATCATTTTTTAACACTATTCAACATCTTTATTCTTTTTTTTCTGTATCCACTAAACGATGGGATATTTTAAAGCCCAGCCTAACGCTTGGTAAAAATGTTATCAAAAGAGTAGATGGAACTAGGTGGTCTGCTCGGCGTGAAGATTGTTACAGCGTATATCAAAACTATGACGGTATTATGAGAAGTTTAAATTTATTAGAGAAAAATGATGATTTTGAAAAAGCGACGACATGTTGTGAAACAGCTGGCTTAAGATGGCAACTTGACCATTTTGAAACTGTTTTTATGAGTGTATTTTGGAATGCAATTTTAGAGCGTTTTAATGGCATAAAAGCATCAAAAAGTAAACACAGATTTGGGAATAGTAGTCGAACTCTTTAAATCTTTAATTAACTTCATAACTTCTATTCGAAATGATAAATGTTTTAATGAATTTTTAATTTTGGCAAAAAAAATAAATAGTAAAGAATACGAGTTTGATAAAGTAAGGACTAAAAAATGCAAAATTCAAGCCGCCGAGACAAGAGAAAATGAAGTCCATATGACTGGAAGTGATAAATTAAGAATAGAAACATATTTTATCATATTGAATCGTGTGAAAAGTGAAATTGAAAAGAGATGCGTTGCTTATATTTATACATTTGACAAATATGACTTTACGACTAATTTAATACTACTTTCACCTGAAGAAATAACTTAAAAAGCTAATAAGCTTCAAGAATTTTATAACGATGATTTAGAAAAATCATTCGCTTGTGAATGCATATTCGAACATATCATCAAGGTATAAATAAAAATATTGAAGGAGTTATTGAATTATCAATACTTTTACGCGGTAATAATTTAGATACAGTTTTTCTTAACGTAGATATTGCTCTATGTATACTTTTATGTATGGCAATAACTAACTGTTCAGCCGAGAGGTATTTTTCTATATTAAAACGCGTAAAAAATTATTTGATAACAAGTATGGAAGAGGATAAATTAAATTCACGGAGTTTATTGGCAATTGAAACTGAACTAATGAATTCGATGCCATTATAGATGATTTTGCGACTCAAAAGTCGCGCAGAAAGCCGATAGTTACCAGGCGCTAACTATTTAATTTTGAATATAATTTAAAGATGAACTATTTAAACATTTTTTACTACCATGTTTATTATTCTTATATTTTATATCATATTTTTACTATTAAGTTTTTCATATGATTTATGTATGCATTTTTATAACAGCTGTATATTTTATTTTACATCATTAAAATTGTAAGTATTAAAGGAAACAACTATAATTGTATACTGTAACATTTTTTAGACTAGAAAAATATTGATATTAGAAGGCGGCAATTTGTTTAGTGCTTAAAGCGGTATAATGGTGAAATCCGGCCCTACAGTGAATAGTTAAGGGTCCCAAAGAGCAGACCTATATACTGATATGGGGCGGACCAAAGAACAGTAAAATATTTTGATTTATTAATTATATATTATATGTATTTTAATATTTTTAAGTTATCTAGTTTAAATTCCGTGGGAAAACGACGGTATATTGAATAAAATACATAGGTGCCCACAGATGAAAATTCAAGGGGGGAGTAGCATTAATTTTTATTAATAATCAAACACTTTTATACTAATTAAACACTTTTATTAACTAATTGAACACAAATTACAATTTTATTTTATTTTTTCCAAATTCATCATCAACTTTTTCAGCTAAATGAAGTTCTTCGATTTTTTTTTTCTGTGTAAATTAACCTCCTAGCGGTCGCACTAGCGGTGTTTACACCGCACCATTGAGAAAAACTGTTTTATTTAATTATACTTATCGATAAGATTAGTATGACCCCCTGCTATTCCTACACCTTGTATTTATAAACATAATGCAATAGCCATGCATTTTGTCTTCGGTGCAACACGATTGCGCACTTTTTACCTTTTTACCTGATAAAAACATAACACGATTGCGCACTTTTTACCTTTTTTTTATCTTATAATTATTATCAGTAATTTTACCATATCATTTTTAAACTAAGGTCCGAGAATTGAAAGCGTAGGTATTTAAATTTAATAATATAGCAAATAAAAATTGAAATTTAGGACTATTGCGTGGCTTATAATTTATAAATAAAATAATATACAAATAATTAGTAGTTGAATACATAATGTGGCTTATACAACATATAAATATACATTTTTATCTTATATTTATCAGTTAAGAATTTAGTATAATATAATTATTGTTTGAATAAAAAAATTAAAAAAAATTAACAAAAATCAAAAAATATTTACAACTTTCTAGCACAAAAACGTGATCCTAACGTTAACAAATAATTATTTAACGACATTTCATTATTTTTATATTTTTTCCAAGTATCAATTATAAATACAATATTTTCTTCTTTGCTCTTTACGAGGCTTGTTAATATTTTTTTTGTTTTATACACTATACATATCGTTATTAACGTACAGGATTGTCGGGATTAGATAACTATCAATAAAATCCGGTGAAATAAATATTATCGGATGTGAATACGTTGGAAAAACAATATATTTAAAACCACAGTCACTAACACTTATCAGTTATTATAGTAATAAAATATTATTTACAATTGTGTATAGGTACGTATACTATACTATAAGTGGGTTTCTTAAACTTATTATTTATTTATGTCCATCATTTACGCCAAAAATATTAAATTAAATTAATTTTGTGCACAATCGTGTGGTGTTTTTTCAAATATAAAAAGGTAAAAAGTGCGCAATCGTGTTTTATTTTTTTCAGGTAAAAAGGTAAAAAGTGCGCAATCGTGTTGTGTTTTTATCAGGTAAAAAGGTAAAAAGTGCGCAATCGTGTTACGGCCTTTGTCTTTACACGTAAAGTCACCAGTAAGTAGTCACAAAGTGTTAGTGAACGTTGTTGTATGTCAATGCAGCGTAAACACCGCGGCGCGACTAAAATTGTTTTTCATCGATAAAGTGAATAAAGAAGCGATAAAGAAGTATACTTAATTAGTAAGTTACTTAATTTAAAAACAAATTTTATTTAAGTTTTTATTAAAAAAAAAAATGTTTAAATAAATGAATTTATTTTATTTAATAATATATTGTAATAACGTTTAAAAATATATTTTTTAAGTAGAAGTAAAATTTTTTTAATATGCACAATATTATGTTAAAATAAAGTTATTTGATAAATTGAATTGTTTGTAAATGTCATTGTAAATTATTCCTTATGTGTATTATGCAAAATATAAGATAACAGTTCTAAAAATCTACACTAAAAATAAAGAAATAAAATAGCGGTGTTAATTCCGCGGCGCTACTGCCAACGAGATTCTCATGGGCACGACCTCTAGGAGGTTAACATACATAATCCGTATAAACGATTCTCACACATTTTTGAACGTAACCAGCCATAAATATTAATACACCTTAGTACCAATCATGATTTTTGGGATTATAGGATATTTAATTTGGATATAATTAAATAGCTGGAAAGCTAGGGGGGAGTTTCCCCCTCCTGCCCTTCCCTGGGGGCACCCTTGATAGAATAGTCAATGCTCAGGGATGGAGATGTGGCCTATTATGAAAGTCTTTATTTAAATAAATAATTAAGCTATAACACCGAACCTGGATATATTTCGGGGGCTTATAAAATATTTAAGTCCGTGTCACCGTTACTGCCATCATTTTAACTTTCATAGTTAATACTTAACCAATTTAAAAATAACAATAAATATTAATATAACATAAATAATAAAATAAAATATAACAGAACCTAAACAAATAAATATTACTTAAAAATGGCTGGTATGAAGTATAAAATTTAATTACACATTTTTATAAAAATACAGACCGTGTACATATTGTTATGGTTCTTAATAAATTCTAATTATAGAATGGTAGAATGGTTTAGTGTTAGTGAATTTTTTTTTATTTCGTCTTAACACATAAGTTTTAAGAAAACGAATAATTTTTTAATTTGTTAGCATTTTGTAATCTAATATGTAAAAGTAGTAATTTTATTATTTATATTATTATTAATTAATAATCCTTTATAATACATTTTTCCAGTGTTAGATTAACATTCTAAAAGTGGATGTGGTTACATTAAGGCCTTAAATACATTTTTTTGGAAATATAGCTGTTTATAAAAATTATAATAAATGTATCTAAATTTCAAATAAGTCGAAGCTAATATACATAAATCATACATTTATTGATTAATGAATATAATGGTCAATGACTTAAAAGTTAATTTTAACTTTGACAAATAAAAAAAATAAAAACATAATTATCATACAGATCTTATATTTTTTTTTTTTAACTTTTGACATACACCAACTGTTTTAACTATAAAGTTTTTAATTAACTTAAGTAGAAAACAATAATACTTATTTCATAAATTATTATATTATAGACTAATAGTTTTGAAATAAGTATAAAAAAAATGTATCAACTAGTGCATCAATCTTAATTTAATAAATTATTATTTTACTACTTATTTATTGTCTGAATTAATTAAAATTTGATTTATAGTAAAGATCATTAATGCAAAATGTATGCTATAATTATATTATATTTACTAACTAATGGTTAATGGGATAATATCATGCACAGAAACAAATTCATCCAACTATGGTATTTTTTTACATGTTATTTATAACAGTTGTAGTTAAAAATTATATAATTATATATTTAATTTGAATCATACATTTTCTGTTACCTACTAATCTCATTATTATTATTATTATTACTAATTTCATTCAATTACGGCTTCATATATGTATAATATATGAAAATGTTACTATACCTAAATATTGTCGACTGTCTATCTAATAGAAATTAATCTACCTATTAAATAAGGTTTTTATTTGGTTTTAAAATTGAATACATTTATAGAATAATTTATTGCATCATAAACAATATACTAACCACATCAAATAGCAATAACATAATTGTAAATTTCATTAGCAATTATAAAAATAAAATAAAATTAAAACTATTTATGATTTAGATGATAAATATACCAGTAACACTTTATTAAAAAAATATTGCGATTACGCGGTACCAACAATATTTAACTGACCAGTTTTCAAACATATTTTATAAAATCATTGGAATAATGGTACGATTTATTACAGAAGCAACTATTTACGAGACTTTTATTGTAAACACTTGTTTAGTAGCAGATGTAACTCGTAGATTAGAACTTGTAACTGTTCAATAAAATAGGAATGAGACCTGAAATCAGCATTACTTACTATATTAAGATCAATTAATTTTTTTAAATAAAATATTTGTATGTACAATTCATGTAATCAATATTCAATTCATACTAAATTTACTTAAAAATTAAATCTATACACGTCAATGTGCGTGCAACGTAAAATTTACCATGGGAATATGTCAAGTTACGTTTATTTCTTTACGTGCAAATAAGATAATCGTATTTTTTTCATAAATCACAATATAAACAAAACGTGTAATTTAGTAAAAATTTCTGTTTATATTCTAATAGTCCAATCCATCATATTTTACTAATTATAGTTATTATGCAGATGATGTAACTGTTGTAAGTACCTAATGTACTAAACCTGTGTACAATAATAACAAGCATGATTTCGTGAAAATAATTATTTTTGTCAATTTTCAAATTTACAACGAGTAAAATATATAATTAATACTACACATAATACAATATTTATATTATTATTTTTGTAAAAAAATTTAAATAAGTATATCATTCTGTATAATATGGCATTGTTTTTATCACACAAAATACGTAAGTAACCACCAATTAATCAATAAGTCAATAAATTGTGACACTTAATGTTAAATATTTTAATTAAATATAGACAGATAGCTACATATATATAATTCTGTAGTTAAATTGATAATATAGTTTACAGAAGTATTCATTATATAGATATTGAAGAAAAATATAATAGGTAAGTATTGATTAAAGAATATGAGTTTTTTTTATTATATATCTACTTTATCCGGTTGAATATTATGACAAAATCTAAAAAAAGTTATGGACAATATTATAGAAGTCATTTTACATTTACTTCATTAGACTTTTGTATATTAAAAATTATGAATAAATGGAAAAATGTAAGTTATATCATATTCTATAATGGATCAAGAAATTTTTAACTATAGTTAAAATTCTTATTTTAAATGTAAGTATAGGTATAATTTATTTTTATTTTGTAAATTTTAATCAAAATATTTAAAATGTTGCTTCTTTGAACCGTTTACAACAATTGCAGTACAGCGAAATTCGGTTCTCATCGTATATTATTAAAGAAAACTAATTTTTCTCATTTTTCTTATTCAGAATATTTAATTTTTTATAAATTATTAATATTTTACAAGTGTATATTTATTTAATAAAATAATTTTAATTTCAAAGACCAACTAAAAAATATATAATGCAAGAAACATTTCATAATATGTTATTTTTGTCAATAACCATTATCATTAAGGATTCACACTACACATAAATCTTCTAATAATTCGATTATTTGACATGTGCTCTAATACGCCAATGATCATCCTTTTGACTTGTGCCTCGTTTACCAAAAATATTTGGAATAACTATTTAATTTGTGTAAGTCTTACGCTGTAAGGTATATTTTTTCCAACTGCAAGGGAATTGACCCTCACCTTTCGCTTCACGAATCAATCACTTACTTAGTAGTAGACTAAGTCTTACTACATACTCACATACTAACTACCTAATTTTCACCCTCAATTCTATTCAAATTCATCCCTCCCTCAATCTTCCCCGGTTTTTCTTTACTAGTACATTATCTCTCATGATGTTATCCACTATTTATCTCAAATATCCTCTAGGATGCCTAAATCTATATTCTCTCTCGTTTCTTCCACGATTGGTACCTCTCCTAAACTAATTCTTATAGCTCTGTATACTCTTTCCGTAACTTATCCTCCTTAGTCACTTCACTCATTCTATATAGCTTGTATATTAATATATTTTTTATTCTACCTTGTCTAATTTTTCAGCTGGACTCACCATTATCTTACACATTTATATTTTGATCTTATCGATATCCTCTTATTACATTATACCCCCGACGTTTATCTCCACTTAATCCGGGTGAAGTGACCCAATCGCACTAAGCTACATTATTTTTAATCTTGTATAATACATAATGATGATTTTATTTCTTTCTTATGTATAATATTTATAGAATTTTTAGATTTTCATTCATTATACTTATAACCGAACCAAATTCAATGAAAATTCTTTCGATATTATAACTAAAAAACAAACTTATTCGTATTAATTATTTATTCGTTAACTTATTGTTGTTTATTAGAACTAGCTCCGCTATTTTATACACTAATTATATTTACCAAACTACTATAAACAGGTACCTAGTACTTTTATACGTATATGATAAAAACTAACTAGGGAAAAATTGCAACAAAGATATTTATGATCGGGTTTGAAATATTATTTAAATACATAAATTAGTTATAAATAATTACAGACAAAATAAATCATTTATATAAAATACGTTTTAGGTACATTAATGTCAATTTCATGTTTATTAATATTTTCAAACTATTCGCATCGTATGTTGGAAGACAAGAGCAATAGCTTATCCATTCATAATGTAGGTAACTAAAATAAAATGTAATAATAATAATTTTATAATATTTAAAAATCCTATATACCTACCTACTAGACAGTGATTTTTCAAATTAAATATTTCATTTGATACTTCATTAAAGAAACACATTCACATTCTTAAACAATATTATGTAAAATATGATGTACTAAAATATGTTACGTTTAGTGATAATTTTACACTTTTTTAAATAAAAAATCCTCTTTATTCTGTAAGCTGCTACTAAATAGTTGTTTAGTAGTAGAATTTGGTAAAATCCAGTATACACAATTTTTCAAAACTCTAAAATGCATAAATTATATTTATGATAGTTATTAAACATTAATATTTGCTCTTCAAAAATTATTCTGTTTCGGAATACGAAATGAAAATTACAAAAATGTAGTTTCATAGATATACTAATTTTCAACGCAGAAATTGACTAATATATGGGTTAAAAATAGGTATCGTTTTAAATTACTATGAAATCGCCTGTTCTTATTTATATACTTATAACTAAGAACTAGAATTATACAGGATATACTATATGACTGGTCTTGTTTGTACACTGACTTTTGGATATCCAACTATACTACGATAATTTTTAAACGTATGAATGCAATTAAAATTTGTATGGAGATTTTTTAGAATTTTAATAAAATCGTTATTTTATTTTATTAAAAATAAAATTTATTTTAACCAAAATTAATTTTATAAATTGATTATTTGCTTATTTAATTTGTAATATTCAGCCGGAATGTACTTAACAAATGATAAGTTCAATGTGGTTAATTTTAATTCATTATAGAAATAAAGGAATAAGTTATAGTAATAACTTATAACAATTTTCAGAGACTTTAATTAAAGCCATCATTTCATTACTATTTTGAATATACATGAAAAATTAATGATACAAAAAAAAATTAAAAAAAAATTTGGTTTTTAATTATATTTTTAAACGTTTGGTACTTCAACGTTAAATAAGTTTTAGAACGTCAAGATAAAAATATTTTTGAAAAATTATTATTTCTATAAGAAGTCTGAACGACCGATGTTTATCAGACGGCTTTTTTATTTTGACATATAATTGTGTGCATTCGGCGACGTACCTGTTGCACGTGTCTTTGTACCCGTGTATATTTATCCATATCACCAAGTAATCTGAAACACAGTAGTTACATTTTATCCTGTATAAAACGCATCTGAATGTTGAGAATAGCATATACGAATCTGTGACGCATATTACCTAGCGTAGGTACTTAGTCTGTCTAACCTATCGGAAATTCGTTTTAATGCCGCAACTACGGTAAATAATATGAAGATATCGTTATACTTGATCCAAGAGAAGCCGATTTTGTGAGTGCAAATACGAGATCGCGCGTACAATATGATTCCGATGGACCTATCTCGGAGGAATCGAATCAGTATGGAACGGCATCGATCATTGATCGGAAGGAGAAGACAATACTGTACGCGCATCGCATACGCAGCGCTAGCGATGTATACCGAGTCCCGGAGGACGCGTGTGTAGGTACAATACGCACGCTTACGTAATGACATCGATGTCGGGTGCGCACGGACGGTACGTGGCCGACAACGGACGAGGACAACGACGACGTCGCGAGCAGAGGACACACATGTGTGCGACGAAACGAAAGCGAAAAAAAATGAACAAAAAAAAACAGAATTCGTTTAAATTGGACGCGCGCGTTTTTTCCGGTGTTCGCGTCCCGTACACGCCGTGGCCGCCGCTGTAGTGCGATGGACCTGAGACGACTCGGACGACCCTCGCAATGATATCTGTCTCGACGATCTTAATAAGATATTTAAATTAATGACCCGCGCGCCTGTTGCGTTCGCCGTGTATACGTGTGTGTGTGAGTGTGTGTGATGATACGTGTGTGTATGTGAAATCCGCCGGTCGAATGCCGCCCGATCGAATCAAGGTTAAAGGGAGGATCCGTTTGCGGGGTCAGTCGACCGCATTCCAATATGGCCGACATCGGAATGCGGCGCGTTTTTGTGCCCGATACACAAGCGCGCTCGTATAATACGTTTTTTTTTTTTTACTTTTTTTTTCACCCGTAACCCCTTCCCCACCGCAAGAGATCCCCGGGTCGTACACACCCCCACCAACGTGGCTGCGGCGGCGACGAGAGGACTCGGTAAAAAATCCGACCGCCGCAGTCAGTGTTCGAACCTCCGAGACGGGTTTAACGCGTTCGTTTTCGCGTCCGTCCGTCCGTCTTGTGCGTGCGCGCGTTTGCGGTCGTCTCCCGGACGTGCGTATTTGTTGTATTGTGCGCCGCGATCATGTTGCGCCGGCGCGTCGTTCAAGTCTCCGCCGCGTCGTGAGCAACCGCACGCTCTAACCTCGGTGATCGTCTTCGCCACCCCACGTAAGTCGATCACGCTTTCACTCCAATACAACTGGGACTAACATCAACAAACGTACACCACCACCTACCGAAAAAACCCACGGGTTTTACACAATTATTGTTCCCCCTTCCCTAGACCAATGGTGATAACGACAATTATCACAACATTTCTCAACTTTCGCCGTCCGTTCGTTCTTCCGTATAGTATTTGTTGAACAGCGATTGCGTTCACCTGTTGCGTGCACCAACGACGTTCACATGTTACTATTTAATCAGAGAATTTTTTAAGTTCTATTCCTCTCAGAACCTATGTAACTCTTGACTTCATCGTCTCGCAGCATTTAATTAATTTCTAGTTTCGTTGTTTAATGCCTTTTGGCTACATTTCGCAAATACTTGTTGATGTATATATGCAAGTTTGTTGTGAATTGTTTAGAAATTATTGTATTTAATGAAACATAGGTAATTAGTGCTTTCACTATGCATTTCATATCAGGATATTATTTATCAATCAAATCCAAACATTTATTTTGCAATTCTCTTTATATGAAATATGTCTAATATTAATGTTTCCCTTGTTTATAACGCTGCATATACTTGAGTACTTAGATATTCAAGTTAAGATTTTATAATCCATGTAGGTATCCAGCGGTGGATTGGCTAAAAATTTCGGTCCGAGAGATTACTGTATGACCTGTACACTATCCAATAATAATAATTTTCCATAAAAGTTTCCTTTATTGATGGATTAAATGCTCGTAGAATTGTTTACATCATGTTTACACTAGGTTTTTATCACAATTTTACAATTAAATACAATATACATGATGTATGTAATGCATGTAATATACAATATTACATTATTTTTATAAAATAATTTTTAATCCAAGTACATTGGCCCAGTGCTATAATACGACTACCGGCCCACCGGGAACTTTCCCGTTATCCTGGTGGGCCAATCTGCCGCTATAGATACCCATCATACATTTGTGTTGGGAAAAAATGATCTAATTAAAAATATAATTACGTCGTATATCTCATAATAGTTTATTAACACCTGGAGTATCTTTTACACAATAGTGAAATTGTTATTGCTTTAACCCATTTCAAAAGTGAATAATTATCATGCAGTTTGGTAGTTAAACATAAATGTAAATAATAGAGAAATTCAAATAGTATTATTACTAGTAAACTATGAAAAGCTAAATTAAGCTTTAGCTTGTAATTAAACTGTTGATAATAATTTAATTTTACAACATGATGGGTAATCTTTAATTATACACTCGTATCCTTAAACTTAACTATCTAACTAATTTTTATTTGTTCTAAAAATGTTTACTTTAATAATTATAAAAGATAATTTTTAAATGTTTTAAAGATTTTATATACATTATTATATTTAGTGAATTACTACTATTAAATAAAAATAAAAATTAAAGTTTCGTTACCATTTTACATTCGATTTATTTGTATTAATTAATTTCTATCATATTAAAAAATTGATTTTTTTTTATTTTAGATTAAAATTTTACACAGTTATGTGATTATAGAAATGTTGTCAAAATCATGCCACAAAGAGACCTATCCGAGGTATTATTATTTAAAATAAAAAAATAATCATTTGTATAACAAATGGAGAGTATCAGAACTCTTAAAAAATTTTATTAATATTAAGGTGGAGCCGGAAAATGGATGCGGTGAAGAAGGTTTTATGGAAAAAGTTCGAGAGTCTAATTCGGCTTGTGAATCTGGAGACTATGCACGAGCCATACAATTGTATACTGAAGCTCTACGCCACTATCCTAACAACCACATTCTGTACTCAAATCGTTCTGCAGCACTTCTCAAACTGGGTAGATTTACAGAAGCATTGCACGATGCCACTTGTGCCCGCCAGATCAACCCAAATTGGCCAAAGGCACACTATCGAGAAGGTGTTGCTCTACAATGTTTGGGCAGACATGGAGATGCTCTGGCAGTATTTAGCACAGGGCTCTCCATTGAATCTAAATCTACTCAGCTTTTAGCTGGTCTTATTGAGGCTTCAATCAAGTCTCCTCTTAGAGGTAAGAAATTAAAAAAAAATTGTAAAATTTATATTATTTTTCATATCATTATACAAGTTATTTTATAATTAATAGGTGTACTGGAGCCTATATTTGAACAATTGCAAAGCATTAATCATAATGGAGTAACATTAGATAAATCTCCATTTCTCGTGATGTCTGTAATAGGCCAAGAACTATTAGCAGCAGGGCAATACTCTGTAGCTGTTGTTGTTTTAGAATCTGCCTTGAGAATTGGTACATGCAGTGCTAAGTTAAGAGGTTCTGTATTCTCTGCATTGTCTTCAGCTTATTGGGCTCTAAATTCTTTGGATAAAGTATGTACATTTTTAAATTTGTTTAAATAATAACATACATACACACACACACATACATAAATATATATATATAATTTATAAATCATTTAACTTAGGCTATAGGATATATGCAACAAGATTTATTAGTAGCTAAATCTTTAAAAGATATAGCTGGAGAGAGTAGAGCGCATGGAAATTTAGGATCAGCTTATTTTAGCAAAGGAAGCTATAAAGAAGCACTTACAGCACACAGATACCAATTAGTTTTTGCAATGAAAGCTAGAGAAATGAAAGCTGCAGCTTCTGCTCTCACTAGTCTTGGTTAGTTATTTATAATTTAATAACTATTTTTTAAACAGTAAAGATTTTTTTTGTAACATAGTTAATCGGGTAACATACAATTAATAGCTTTATATAATTTATTATTTAGGCCATGTTTATACAGCGATTGGTGATTATCCCAATGCATTAGCATCACATAAACAATGTGTACAGTTAGTAAAACAAATTGGAGAAGTTCTTCAAGAAGCAAGAGAGATTGGTAATGTTGGTGCTGTTTATTTAGCCATGGGTGAATTTGAAAGTGCACTAGATTGCCATATGCAACATTTAAAATTGTCAAAAAAACTAGGAAACAAAGTAAAATTTAATTTAATTATTATCTCATTTTCATTTTCATTATCTCTTATATTTTTTTAAGGTCGAAGAAGCACGAGCTTATAGCAACTTAGGTTCATCATACCATTATAGGCGAAATTTCTCTCAAGCTATTACATATCATGAAAATGTTCTAAGGCTTGCTCAAGAACTTGGGGATAAAGTGATTGAAGCTAGGGCATATGCTGGATTGGGCCATGCAGCAAGATGTGCTGGAAACTATTCTCAAGTAAGTTTTAAACATATGTATAGACTTACTATCAATTTTTATAATCACATTACTGTCATAATGTTATTTTATTTCTAGGCAAAACATTGGCATGAAAAACAATTAGACATGGCATTAAATACACGTGACAAAGTAGGAGAAGGAAGAGCTTGTTCTAATTTAGGTATTGTGTATCAGTTACTTGGAGCTCATGAATCAGCATTAAAACTTCATCATGCACATTTAAATATTGCCAAATCATTACATGACCGAGCTGCCATGGGAAGAGCATTTGGAAACATTGGAAATGCTTATAGTGCTATGGGTTTCTATGAGCAGGTTAAAACTTAAATGAAAAATAATCATAATTTTTATCCAAACTAATAATACAATTTTCATTAGGCAATTAAGTATCATAAACAAGAATTAACAATATCAAAGGAAGTTAAAGATCGAAACTCTGAAGCATCTACTCATGGAAATCTAGCAGTAGCTTATCAATCATTAGGAGCGTTTGAAATGGCCCTTTTGCATTATAGAGCTCATTTAAATATTGCAAGAGAACTGAAAGATACAGCAGGAGAAGCCTGTGCTTTATTAAATTTAGCCAATTGTTTAAGTACTAGAACTGACTTTTTACAGGCCATTCCTTTTTATGAAAACTATTTAATGCTATCTCAGGTAAATAACTTATAATAATATAATATTAATGTAAAATTGTGATTGATTAATTAATTTTATTGCAGGAATTACATGACGTTGAAGGGGAAGCAAAAGCATGTCATTTTCTTGGTTATGCACATTATTGTTTAGGTAATTATCGAGAGGCTGTGAGATATTATGATCAGGATTTATCTTTAGCCAAAGATCTACAAGATAAGATGAATATGGGCAGAGCTTACTGTAATTTAGGTCTTGCTCATTTAGCATTAGGAAATCTGGAAACTTCACTTGAATGTCAAAAATACTTTTTAGGTAAAAATAAAAATATACTTATCAATATATACCTATTTATATATATATACTAACCACTTGTTTTTTTAGCAATATCACATATGACAAAAAGCTTACAGGCAAAACTTCGTGCTTTAGGCAATATTGGAGATATACTAATCAAGATGAAAGATACAGAAGAGGCTCTTAAAATGTATCATCGACAATTTACACTTGCTAGACAAATTAGAGATACAAGCATGGAAGCAGCAGCATGTAGTTCTCTTGGATTAGCTAACAGATTCATAAAATGTTTTGACAAAGCTTTATCTTATCATTGCCAAGTGCGAAATAAATAGAAAAGTAATTTAATTAGTTGTTTAAAATTATTATGGTTAATTATTTCAGGAGTTAGCTCTAAGACAAGAAGTAAATGACTTGAAAGGTGAATGTTGTGCTCATGGACATATTGGAGCAGTATATATGTCTCTTAGAAATTATACTAGTGCAATAAAATGTTATCAATTACAGCTCGAACGAGCAAAAGAACTAAGAGATAACACAATTGAAGCTGAAGCTTTTGGGAATTTAGGTGATTACCGTATAATTTTAATTTTTAAAAATGTATTTAAAATTATACGCGAACATTTTGAAAATAGGTATAGCAAGAATGAACATGGGAATTTATGAAGGAGCAATTGGATATTTTGAACAACAATTAGCCACTTTAGAACAGTTATCTTCTCACACATCTTTAACAGATAAAGTCAATATTTTTAGAAAAAAATATTTTGTTTTATTTTTTAATTTATTTTAATAAAATAATAATTTCTTTAAACAGGGTCGAGCATTTGGTAATCTTGGAGACTGTTATGACGCATTAGGAGATTTTGATGAAGCTGTAAAATGTCATGAACAATTTTTAACAATTGCAGTACAACTTCAAAATCTTCGGGATCTTGAAAAAGCCTATAGTTGTCTTGGTCAATCATATCGGCGTATTGGACACCTTGATCAAAGTCTTGTTTGTTTTGAAAAAATACTAGTCATTGCCCATGAACTTAACAATTCAGAAATGAAAGCAACATCATATAGTGAATTAGGTTCTAATCATATTATGATGGGAAATTACCAACAAGCAGTGTCTTGTTTACAGAATCAAATTTCAATAGCCAGAGAATTAGGAGATAGAACTCTTGAAGCAAATGCAGCCTCTGCTCTAGGTTATGCCCATCAATTGATGAAACAAAACAGTGTTGCTCTACACTATTATAAACTAGATTTAGAAATTGGCAAGGAGCTCAATCAACCATTGCTGCAGTGTCGAGCATATGGAAATATTGGGAATGTGGAAGAGATTTTAGGAAACTTAAATGAGGCTATTAAATATCAAGAAGAACACCTGTCGATTGCTAGTCAAATTGATGATATAACTGCAAAAGCTGCAGCATATGGAAGCTTAGGATCATTGCATCATACTTTAGGACATACAAGTCAAGCAATAATATATCTTACTCAAGCCCTACAAAGTATTGACATGACAAGGAAACCCGATGAAGAAGGACGTATTAGATTTAAACTTGGGATGGCATTATTAGCTGATGGACAATCTGATGCAGCAAGAGGTCATTTAGAACAAGCATCTGAATTATTAGATAATGCCCTAAATACTATTACTCTAGAAAATTCTCAATCTATAACTCAACTTAGACAAGAATGCTATCAAGCTTTACAAGTAAGTTAAAGAATTATATTATCTAAAATTGATCTAAAGTAAAATATTGGTCTCATGATAATGTGATCTATAGGTATAAGTTTATCTCGTATCATAATTTTTAAAAATTCCACCTATTAAGTTATAACAACAGTTTGATTTCATTAACACCTATTAATGATTAATTTTTAATTTATATCTTGGCTGCATTCTTGCTTCATTTTGTATTTTATTTGGATTCGTATACATGCATATTAAACTGATAAAGTATTATATAATCTATCTAAAATAAGTAAAATGATAAATTTAATTCGGGCGTAAGATGTTTAGGTGCAGTATGAAAAATGTATCCGAAACTTAATACGTTTGGGTGCGTATTGTAGAACTTATGTCTATAACGCCACCCAATGTGACAAACTTAGTTGATTATATTCTTGACAGCTATGTACCCTAAGATTCATAATGTCCACTTCTTATTTGGGCTGAGGAGCAATTTTCATACTCAAAAACAACTAATGACACCGAATCTTCCCATTCAAATTATAACCAAAAATTTACAGAAACAGCATCAAAATCATCAAAATGTTATAAATGTATTGATAGAAATTCTAACGAGAACCCATTTAAAAATAAACAATATTGAAAAAAGTAACAAATAAACTAAGAAAAGGAACTGAAGAGAAAAAACAATTTGTACAAAAATATTGGAAAATTTATCTAAAAAAATAGACGGATAGATCAGAAATTTTAAATAATGTATATAATATATATATATACAAAAATAAAATTAGGATGTTTAAAAATAAAAAAATACATTTTTAAATATTTTTTGAATACAACCACCTCGTGATGTCCTTTGGGTAACGCTAATAGGCTCGAATTTAGTATAGTATGTAAATATATGGAAATAAATATATGTACCCAAATATGCTATTAAAAAGAAGAGTATTATGCTCAAACATTGTATGAATTTCACCAAAAGTGTTTCTCCCATTCAATTCAAGTCGACAAAAGCATTTTAAAATTAGTGACCTTGAATATATGGTTTTCCCAGCTGATCATAATATCATTGGTTAGTAAAAATATAGTGGGGGTCATATAAATAGGACTACACTGCCAATGAGAAACCATATATTGTTTGGTCCTGATGACGGTTTCTCCCACGATCAGTCTACCTCAATATTTTGTAGTTAACATAAATGGAATACATGACCATCTATTTAATCTATTTAATCTATATATCCATCTATTTCATCTATTTAATATAAAACAGAAAAGAGTTTATGAAAGAAGTTTAGTTCTGAATATATATATATTTTTTTTTTAAATCAGCCAATAATAAATGTGCATAAATGTAAATTGTGTCAAAAATACCACCTACCATATTTATTACCAAATATCTGTTTAATTAAATGGTAAAAGTTGTTAATTCAATTTTCATAAATTTATTTAATAAATATAAATGTAAATAATATGAATGTAATGTAATATAAATGTATTTTACAAATAACGAATCATTTCAAACGCATATAACTTTACTTTTTTCACGTCCCACTGATATGCTATTGTAGATTATTATCAATTTTCTTATATATTTTGGCTAACAAACTGGTCACAAAAAATATGCATTCGATTATAATTTTTATACCACAGAAATACATTTATAAGAAGGAAGTTATTACTAATTATTAATTTTTAGTTCTAAACAAATATTTAGTCAAAATTTATAATTTTTACCGTTATCTTTAAACAATTTGATATTTAATTTTAGTTTTATTAATATTTTTATGTTGAAAACATTAGGTTAATTTAGTAATTTGAAGTTTGGATGATTAATTTTATTGAAATTTTAGTAATTTCTGCTCAAACATACCGAAACATTTTTCAAATTTCTCAACTCAAGTTTTAGACTCTTGAGTAGAATTTGAAGTGTATTGGTTTTTAAATTATATTTATTTTTCTGTGATTAATATGCCGATAAAATACTATTTTATTAAATAATCAATACTATTTAATTTGTACTATAATATTGAATACAAAATAAATTCGAATATCTTATACATAGGCGTAAATTGGAGGATCTTGGAAGATTTTGCCCATTCCAAAAACAGCCCCCTTGAAAAATATTGATTATAAAATGTATGACATCATAATTAATTATAACCATAAAAATAATTGGTATGTGGATGTTAATATAGAGAATAGATTAAATTAATATTAAAATGTAACTATCTATTTTGTCGCTTAAGGTTCATGCATAATATTTATGTATTGTAAAAACATATTAAATTATAGAACTCGTCACTAGGTCAGGGGTCAGGAACCTTTTAATAGGAAAGGGACATTTTTTAAAAAAAGTTACTAAACTATGATGCCCAGGGAGCTGTATAGGTTCGTCGACCACTGCCTTATAATAAACTAAATTTACGCATATGGTCTTATATAGGTTTTTTGAAAATCATATACATATATATATATATATATAAGTTTATTTTAACTTTTATAATCCAGCAGCTAGCTTTTAGCTCTAAAATTAAAATTAAAGATATTAAACTATTTTAAATATTTACTCGTTTTTTAACTATGTACTCCAAAACTTTTGCGTACTGAATTATTATTTTTAATATTCCCTTTATATATAAACTTATATGTGTATATTGTGTATTGAATCATTTAAAAAATTTCGTCAAAACTCCTTTCTCATTATCCATTTTATAATTAACTTCATATACTTCTCTGGCTTTCTAATTAAATTTTTTGTTGGATTTTTTTGTTTGTATTTAGTTTTTTATTTATTTAGTTATCATACTTTACTGTAATTTTTTTTTCTCTTTAATAATAGCAAATTGAACCTAACAAAAAAAGTATTTTTCCAATAGTTAAATTTTTTACTATAGTTAATAGTATTTTTATTTTTAATTTTTTTTTTATTTGTTAGACTGTGTTGGTGCAACTAAATAGATGCGAAGAAGCTCTTTTAGTTTCCGAGAAATATCGTATTAGAGCAAAAACTCCTACTCACAATACTAGAGGAAAACCTTCTCCAGATTATTATAAAATCAATTCTATTGAAAATATACTTGATATTGTAAATAAACAAAAAGCATCAGTTCTTTATTATAGTATTGCATCTGGTTATTTGTTTTCTTGGCTTATTGTACCAAACAAAGGTAAATTAAATTTATAAAGTTTATTTGACACATCATATTTTTTATAATACTTTATTTCTGTTTAGGAGTTGTTAAATTCCATGAAACATTAATTCAAACGGAAAACTGTGTAGAAAATCTTTTAGCTTTATATCTTAAGGATGTAAAGAGTACATTAAATGTTCAACAGCCAACGTAAGTTTAAAAAAAATGATAAAAATATGTTTTTTAGTATTTAAATTATAAATTATATTTCAGAATTGATTCCGAATTAAATGAAGCTTGCCATTTAGACGAATTAGGAGATAGGCTTGCTCAAGATAATGAGCGTGGTTACTTAAGAATGGTAAACCGAAATCATTTATATAATTCAAGTAACTACAGTCTAAGTAGTTTATTCAGGTAATTATTTTTTCAAAATTATGATGTTTTTAAATTATTTAATAATGGTTAAATTGTTTTGTAGCGTCGGAAGCTTAGGCGGAAGTACTGTTGGGTCTACTAGTCGGCCTGGTAGTGTTAGAGCAAAGAAAACGAAAGCTTGGCTAATTCCTGATAGCTTAAACAAATTATATGAGTTATTAATAGCTCCATTTGAAGATTTCCTGTTTGCACCTTGTGGTTAATATTTCTCGCTGAATATTTTTTCATGAATATTAATTTAAATATTGATTCTATTATTTTTTTAGCTTCTCATAGTAAAGGCTGTTCTGGTCGCAAAGAGTTGTTATTAGTTCTCGAACAAGATTTATTATTAGTGCCATTTTCGATGTTACATCCAAAAATAGATAATGATTGTCTTTTATCAGGAGAGTATTTAAGCGAAAAATTCAGTTTACTTGTTACTCCATCATTAATGAAATTCAAGGAAAATCAAAGGTTGTTATTATACATATTTTATTATTATTTATTTTTTTATTCAAATTATTTCCTGACAATTTTTTTTATTTATAAAAATATTAGGATTCATACTGAAATTATTAGAAAAAAAACAATTGTATGTATATTTTAACTAAATCATTTAATTTTTAGAGCTCAAAAGAAAGCTGGAGTTAATGAATCATCAAATATGACTACACTAGTAGTTGGTAACCCATTACTTCCAAACTATCTCAATGAACAACTAAGTCTCAATGAACTACCACATACTGAACAAGAAGCTAGTATGGTAGCAGAAATGTTACAAACAAAACCTTTAATTAAAGCTCAAGTACGAAAATTAATTAAAAAGTATTTAATTTCATCATTTATTACTTACACTTAATTATTTATTTCAGGCAAATAAGCAAAACATTTTAGAACAACTTGTTAAAGCAGAATGCATTCATTTAGCTACCCATGTTAGTTGGGAATTATCTGCTATAATATTATCTCCAGATGAAAATGTAAGAATATAAACTTAATTTCTATAGTTAATATATATTTAATAAAATAAAATAATAATTTTTAACTTGTGTGATAAGTATTAATTCTTATGATCAACTTTGTTTTTGTAGGAAACAGCTCCAGAATCCGATATGAATATTTCTGAAGTGTTATTAACTACAGAAGATTTATTATCTCTTAAGTTAAGTGCAAGACTGGTAGTTTTAAGTTGGTCTCATGCACGAGATGATTGGGCAACTTCAAAAGGACTTTATGACCTGACCAATGGCTTACTCGTGGCTGGGGCCCAATGTATACTTGTTTCTTTATGGCCAGTACCAAGTACAGCTGCTAAGATTTTGTTAAGAGCATTTTATTCAGCTTTATTACAAGTAATTTGATCATTTGTTGTTTTCGCATATTAATATTAATTTTATACAATCTCTGCATAGGGATCTAGGGTATGCAGAGCTCTATGTGATGCAATGCAAACAGTTCAACACACAAAACATTTTTCTCATCCATCAAACTGGGCTGGATATTTTTTAATTGGCTCAGATGTGCGTTTATCTAGCAAAGTAGCTTTGATGGGACAGGCATTATGTGAATTATTAAAAACTCCAGACCGCTGTCGGGATGCCTTAAGAGTTACTCTTCATCTGGTACACTTCTATTATTTTATTATAATTTCTTTCAAATTACAACAACATTTATGATTAAAAGTTGTTAATTATTTAATTTTTTATTTTATTATATTAGGTTGAAAAATCATTACAACGCATTCATAGAGGACAGAAAAATGCTATGTATACCACTCAAAAGAGCATTGAAAATAAAGTACGTACTCACGTAGTTTACATTTAATTAGAACAACATTATATTTTTAGTAAACAATCACTCAATAAATTAACATGTTATTGGATATTGAACAGTATGATAGTGTTGGATGAGTTTTGTTTTTGATGTCGAGTTCAAAATTCAAGTACTCAAAAAATAACTAGTTCATTAAAAAAAAGTCGAGTACTCTTCAATTTGAATTTCCGAGTATTCGATAAAGGTAAGTAAGTACTTGACAAATGCCGAATACTCTGAAAAAAGTCAAATAGAGACTGAGACTGACCCGACTTCCCGGAACTGAACCGTCTCATGACTGATATGTGTGAATAGACCTTTAACCTTCCTGGTATTTCGTATCGGAAATATTTGGCTCCCAATTATTTATAGCTTAACATTTTTTTTTTCAATAAAATAGTGAAATAAACTCTAGTACTTGATTCAAGTCCATTGAGTACTCCATTTAAGTTGAGTACTTGTATTTATAAGTACAAATATATTTTTTGTCGAGTCGAATCGAGTACTTGAACTCGATCCAAAAAATTGTACAGTCAAGTACTCGTCCAACTATACAGTATAAGCAAATATATATATTTAATAGAATAACAAGAATTTATATTTACATTTTACTGTCAAAATCAACTAATATATTTAATTTAAATTTTTCTTGAAGGTGGGTGATGTTACTGGGTGGAAAGAACTTCTTCAATCAGTTGGATTTCGCTTTGAACCTGCTGCTAATGGTATTCCTTCTTCAGTATTCTTCCCCCAAAGTGATCCTGAAGATAGGCTTACTCAATGCAGCGCTAGTCTACAAGCATTACTTGGTATTTTTAAATTATTATTAACTAACAATAAAATACAATAATAAGAAGATCCTAAAAATTAAAAACAAATACTATTTTAATATATTTTCATATAACTAGGTCTTAATAGTACAACGTTAAGTGCAATTTCAAAATTAATTCTTACATCCGATGTCACGGATGATATTATTGTTGTAATACGGCATGTAGTTGAACAATTCAATAATAAACTTTTATCTGAAAACGAACAATCTGTTGAGATGCCAGTCAATATGAAACTATGGCATACTCCTGGATGTCATGAACTTTTAGCATCTCTTGGTATATATTTAATTTCATTGTAATAATTCTCATACTCTTATTTTTATAATAAATCTTATTCCATTGCCAGGTTTTGATTTAATTGAAGTTGGCATAAATGAAGTTACACTTCGCACTGGAAAACAAGCCAATAAACGTAGCATACAATTTGTTCTTCAAGCCCTATTAGCCTTATTTGGTAAATTTTTATTTTAGTTTTTAAACTAATTTTATTCTCATACATATATAATCAATAAATCTACAACTCTCATTTTAAAATGTATAGACATACAAGAAGCACCTAAAAGTCTTTCCTTATGTTCATCGAGTTCACTTGAAAGTGTAATAACCGTTGAAGATGATAGACAAAACGATTCACCTTTAAAACCAACTTCGACCAATGCATTACGTGTATCTGGAAGCAATGGCTCTGGAGCATTTACCAGTTATGTTAGGAAAAGAGGAGAACCTGATGGAAGAACAGCTTCAGATGCTTCCACACAAATCACTAAGGTAAGCTTAAATTTAATTTAAGCCAAACTAGATTTGTACAGTTTTTTTAAATTTTTATTAGAATTCAACGGGTATATTGATTATGCCAACAATACTGAGCCGTAGATCTGGTGGTACTAATGGTGGTGGAGAGAGTGATGCTGCCTTCACACCTTCACCACCAATCCCTGGATTGGGAGACGCACTAAGTAAAACTTTAGCACATCAGACTAAGATTAGAAATCTATACTCTACTCCTGTTAGACCAGATTCATCAAGTTCTGCAAGTTCTGCCACAGATTGGGAAGGTGAGGAACTCATAACTTTTAAAAAATTAGTATTTAATAATAATAAAACAGTAAACATAACAAATAAATAGTTTTAAATGGTCCATGTACATTTTAAACTTAAATCGATGATTTCTGATAAAACTGAACTCTATATATAAATTAAATTATGACAGATATTGATTGAGCACAAATGATTATATAATATATTATTTCATTCAATTAAAACGGCATATTCAAAATAGATATAGATCAGTAGTTCCCATTACTTAATCGGCGGGGCCCCTTTGATGGACCAAATACTGCTATGTTACCCTTCTGTGAATACTAATAGGAACATAAAGATCCGTGGCGCGGTACAATACACGCGCCGTAGGATTGGTGTTACGCGGCGCGGTGCATTCTTTACTGATGATTGTCGATAACAATGGCACATGCCAAAGATAATGTGGCGTGGCTTGTAATACGATCTATGTCAGTCCCACGACCCGTGTATTAAATGCTCCAATTTAGTGTTTTTATTTTATTATATTATTTTAATATTCCCCAAAAAAAATTTCATAAAGTAAAAATATTATATAATATCCACGTATTATTATATTTTATACGCGCTACGTAATGACCATATTGAACATTTTCTCCTTTATAAAATACATACAAGCATGCAATTTGTATTTTAGATTGTTAATTTTAATTATTGTTCGGTCGTCGATTAAAACAGATAGCTTGCGTAAAGGCCGGTTTACACTTATTAAAGTAGTCACGTCCGTGAACCACGAATTAGTGGCACGGATTTATACGAAAGCCATGAAGTTCGGTGGAATACAAGTATATCTGAATATAAAAACTAACACACTAGACAAATACCACTTAAAAATATATGCAATGAAATGGCCATAGAGAATTTTGACGTAAATGAAGCAAAGACAAAAATTAATAATATACGTTCTGTTTATTACCAAGAGAAAAATTTCTATAAATTGGGTTTCTAATTTTTTTAGTAAAATATTAAAATGACCATCGCTAATCTTCATATAGTTCATGAAACCTGGTCTATCTTCCACTCGGAGCTCCTTTAACAACGTTTTTGATCCACCTGAAATATTTCGCCTAGCAACCCAATCTCGCACCCATATTTTTCATTTTTTTTTTTACGATTAGATATAATTTGGTTTGCACACTCTTGAGCTAAAACTCCACAGACTGATAACTCTGCGTCTGCCAGTTCTGGTTCCATTTTGGCTACTGACAAATTTACTTGGACAGATAAAAAAATAATAGTGTAGACAATGTCGTCAGTTCTCGAATCAAAGTTACACTAATGTAGGTTTGTTCCAACACGCGGTCAAACTATCATAGAACTGGTGGGAGCATGCACAATATGTTTTTTGCGTTCCAACACACCCTAAACGCAAACTCAAACTATCAGACACTTGTTCCAACACTATCAAAACAGTCCACTGATTCCGACGGAGACTAATAGTCAGAGAATAGGATGGGCAAAAAACATCGATGTTAATGTTCGATACATATATGTTGCTTCAATGTTTTTATCAATGTTTTTTTTTTTTAATTATGTTATTAATTTGTCAGTTCACAGTTTTCAGTTTTTCACGAGGTTTTCTGTGTTGAGTGTTCCGTCGAACGACTCGACCATCGAGTTTCGCAATGGGCATTAAAATTTAAAATACGTAATACGTGATAAAATATGTGTAAAATATGTTGTAACTCGTAAGTGTGACCAACGTCCTTAACAGTGTGTTCATTTTAATTCGTTCAGTCGCGACCACAATTAAAGATATCTTTAATCGTGGTTCACAGTTTCACTTTCAAGTTTTACTATCATATTATAATTATAATTGTTTTAACTGTATTTTAAGATTTAAAACTAAAGTATTTTATGTTATATTAATTTGTGTAAATATTTTATACAACGAAGGTAATGCCCGAGTAAAAAAAATTCAGTTTCATCAATTTTATAGCAGTTTATTATAGTAATATGTATTGAAAAATTAAGTTTGACAATAGTATTTTAACTTTTTAATTCATTATTTAATCAGGAAATTAAAAAAAAACATCGAAAAAACATCGATGTTTTTTTAAAAATTCGATATATCGACACTATCGATATTTATAATTTCGATATATCGAAACATCGAAACATTGATGTTCAAAATATTTTGCCCATCCCTATCAGAGAAACTATTATCACATTTATTGCTCATGTTATCAATTTTTCGCGTTTGAATTTTCATATAACGTTTATCAACAATTTTTTGGTTTCACGACATAAACTATAGTATATATATAGTATAAAATAAATATACTATAATAATATAAATATGTTATAAATATAATATAAATACAAATACATATTATTAACGTCTAAACTGTGTATCTAAAACACTTAAAATGGAAGATATGTACATATTATGATTTTTTTTTTATTTTAATCGCAATTTAATTTTACTGATTTATTATCTATCTCATATCATAAAATCCGAAAAGCGTTCCAACAGAGCTCAGAGTCCGTGATCAATCCACATGAACGCATGCGCAGTAAATCAATCACGAATTAGTCGGTAACTAATCCCAAATTCCGTATTGGAACAAACTTACTGATTCGTAGAGATGGCAACGATATATCGATAACTCTTTGTGATATATCGATATTTTTATATCGTTCGATTGCTCGGGTAAAATATCGATAATCGATATATTTTCATGATATCGATGTATTGCAATTCATAATTTTCATTATTCGTATATGAAAATGAAAAATATTTTTTTCAAAATGTACGTCATAATGCCATATTACAAACTTTAATAATATGGTTTTCATAATAATGATAATACATTTTTAAACACGAATTAATACAGATATAAAATTATTAATTTTATTATATTCCTTATATTTTTGCTTTCCAGTTTGATCTTAATTTGAGTTATTATTAATTTTATACATACGGATATACAATATAGTATATATGATAAATCTACGCCATGTTCTCTTTTAAATGAAAAAAACGTGTACATTATTTTAATATTTGTGCGTCATACACATATACGCCGCGTAATAACATCATTAATTTTATTATTTCCGAGAAAATAAAACCGAATGCATGGAATTACCTATTTGTTTATTTACATCGCACTGAAATACTCAAAAACCGTGGAAAAATCAAATTACTCCACGCCGCTACCACTGTTACTAGCTAAACGATGTATAAGCCTATCATACATATAGATGTTTAAATCTATTTTCGAATGCTACCTATGCATTGAATAAATATTTCATGTAATTCGGCTCAAACCCGTATATGTATAAATATAAATAAAAAATTCTTACTCCATGACCCATATAGTAATATTACTCGGTAATCGATACTCCTATATTATTCAAACATATTAAACAAATGAAATAGACTATAAATAGACTATTAAATATAATACACCTATAGTTTATAGTATACTGTACAGTATTAGTAGTATTATTATTTAATACTATTTACTACTACAATGGTACAGCTGTACAAGTACAGTACTACTACAGTAGTTGAGACAATTGAGTTTTAGAACATTAGCAAGTGGGTTTTTAATTTTTTTTTTTGAACTTTTCTATCATTTTAATTTCATTTCGATTTTCGATATATCGACATTTTTAGTTGATATATCGATGTATCGATGATATGCTGATATCGATATTACGTTATCGATAACGTAATCTTACAATATCAATATTTCGATACATCGAAGTAACGACGATTTCTGTCATCTACTGATTCGTGGTTCACGGACGTGACTACTTTGATAAGTGTAAACCGGCATAATTATTTTTTTTGTTATATCATAATATCACAGTTACAGAATTAATAGTCGTCGTTTATTATTAACGAACGTAGTGAGGGTCACCGCCAGTGTTTATTATTACTAAATATATTTTCATGAAAATAGACAAAACCCCAGATTTTATGTTTATATTATACCTATGTATAAAGTTTTCGAGAATTGCGCGGCGGCAAAGTCGTTATTCCCAAGCAATCCTTGAGCGATAATAATATTGTCGTCTCTAATTTATTATGGAGACATGCGCCAGTGTGGACTGATGCCACAAGTTTGATGTTATTTACATCTATAAATAGCAAAATTCCGAAATTTCAAAATTTAATTACCATCATGTATTATGTAAAGCCTATATTATATACAATATATCTATAGATACATGTGTTACGTCAATTTCGGTCACGGCACATTTAAATGATAATATTACATCATTTTTTAATTCTGGCACGAGTCGTGATGCCCAAGAATTGAGTTTGCGGTGCACAAATTGGAAACCGCTGACATAGATCAATTTATTATAAAACTTACTAATTATACTATAATATACACGTTCTAATCCAATTTTTAATAATTATTATGCTCGAGCGCATTTTTTTAAAATTACAACAATTATTTTATTAAAAAATATCAAATAATCATATATTTTCAGAAAAAAAAATTGACTTGTTATATGAAAAAAAAATGTATCAAATTAGTACCAAAAATAATTATTACCAGTTTCAGGGTAATATTAATTCAGTATATTATTTGAAAAATATTTTTTGTTTATTAACTATATCATCCTATTTCACATAAATAAAATTGACATTGCATGTCATATAATATGTATTAAGACTTAAATTTTTTTTTTTTTTTTTTATTAGGAAATGGGCATTCCACTATCCTTCGTCGTGGAACTCATTCACTACCTCCTATACCTCCGATTAAAAAACTTCATAAAACAAATGATATTTTAGACAACATTGTTGTCGAAAATGAAGTAAATCAGTCGGAGAATACCGAAAAAATGTCAATATATCTTGCGCAAGTATTGGATATATCTGAAAAAGAACAAACTCAACCGCAGTCTAACATTGATGTGAACAGTGGAATTCAAAATCACATCAGAACTTCACAATTACGACAATTAAACTACGAACCAAAACCTACGATATCCGAAGTGTATCATGAACGTAAAATTGGGTTAGGATTAGCACCATCCTTGTTAAAACTGTTGTCGCTTGATAAGCATTCAAACAAAGATAATAAAACCAGTTGGTTGTCACCATCTATGTTAAAAAGATTTGGTGGAGATACCTCACAAGAGACAGCTTATGGCGAGTTAAATAAAAGAGACGAAGGGGATGGACGATCAGTTGCCGAATCCCAATCAAGTACTGGGAGTTATAAAAAACGAACTGATACAAACACATTACGAAATTTTGAAAGTCTAATTGAAGAAGAAAACAATGTGAAAGAACCAAAAATAAGGTTGAAGAAAAAATCGTCTTATGTACCTCCACCACCACCGAGTACTTCTGCTAAACTAATACCTGACTCGTAAATAAAAATATTTTTATAGATTAAATGTTTAATGGTTTATTTTTTTTTTACTGAAAATTACTATTTGTGTATTATATAGTCTTAATATTATGAGTTATTTTGTATGTTATAAAAAAATTTTTTTTTCTGAGTTCTTACTTATTATTAAATTTGTTTTGCCTTGAGCTCATAAACGTAACATATTGTTGTTGTTTAATTCAATATTAATTTATAGAATTAGGTATTAATAATTGTTGAGTTGTATACAAAAAAAGGATCCACGGATTACTCTGTATTCTATATCAATATTATTATATTGTATTCATTTTTTTATTTTTGTTACATTGAGTTTTACAGTTTTACAGATTTAAGTGCTTCAAACGTTGAACATATATGATGTATTGGTGAAAATATTTGGATATACATACTTATAAAAACCAAACATTAATTTTTTTCGATGATTAATCCAAAGTAATAAAATTAGTTATAACTATTCTAAAAATACGAATTGATAAAGTAACCAAACGTTTGACGATATAAATATCATTCTGCCTTACGAGATTTCGAGCACAATTATAGGATACACGAGTATATTATTACATTGGCCATTGTCATAAACGTAAATAACACGTTCTATACAGATCCAACTTGCATTATAATAAAGTACCTTTATAATTTTAAAGTTTTACGTCATGTAAGAGGTTTATAAAAGACGTACACAATACAGCAAAAGAAAACACTGAAAAATAATGCGTGTGTCCATAGGCGCAAATAGGGGGGGGGGCTTTAGGAGCTAAGCCCCCCCAAACACTTCAATAGCCCTCCCAAACATTTTCTGATTTTTTTAAGCCTTTTTAGTATTATTATAGTTTATGATGCAAAATTCAGTACCTAGGGCTTCAGCCCCCCCAAATCTCAAACGCAATTTGCGCCTATGCGTGTGTCACATTCAGATGGCGCACCCTGAGAGGTCACACTACATATTATGTTATTTTCTTATTAGAATAATATTATGATAAGCAGCTAAAAATTACAATTGTTTTAACAGCTGATTCGGCACAACCGTTTGATTCTGGGTGGAATGGTGTACCAGTCATATGTCTTCTACAAAGAGTAGTGCAATACGATTGAAATTTTAAATCAGTAAAACATATCGCACAGTAAGACGTAATTGTTTTTGGAATACCGAATTGTGCCATTGTCTCCAAAAACTTTTCTATCACAATTTCTGTGATCTAGACAGTAGTGCCGAATCGCCAAAATAAAGGTGTGACAACATTTCATTATGACACTCACCCACCAATGGGTACATTTAAGAGAATGTTAAAGACCCTTCTCCCTTAAAAAAAAAAAAAATTGCTAGCACCCTAATAATTCAGAAAGACGTCAATCAAAGCTGTTATAGGCCTGACAGGTTAAAAATTGCAATCTCCCAACTTTGCAACTCAAATTGCTCATAACTGTTGAATTTAAATTAATTTTAAATTGCAGTTATGTTATATTTTACTTATTTAATTAATAGTTACATATAAATTTATTTATTAATTTTAAATTAAGGTACGGACAAATTAGTTGTTTATTCAATTTATGATTAAATATTATTTAGGTACGTACCTACTAATTTACTATTTTATAATTTAACTTTCACAAAAGATACAGTGAATATTATTACTGAATCAAATTAATTCGTTACATGACTTCTAAGAAACAAAGTTTCATTTCTTGAAGCAAATGCAGCAATTTAACACACAAACATTTAGGTATAGGATTAGAATAGTAGATTCAACTCAACGCTAACAAATAAATTAAGTATTATAAATATTATTACATTTTTTAGTAGTAGTAATAGGAGTAAAATAAAATAATATTTTGATAAAATTTAACATATAAATGTATAATAAAAAAAATCTTGCATGGCCGTTTATTTATGTAAACTTATAGATTATCCGCTTATTGTATTATTCAGACTTGGGTAGTGTTCCGAATACAATATTTAGAATACTATATTTCGAATATAATCAAATCATATATTTTTTAAATGATTTTATTACTTCTCCGTCGTATCTTGTATAAGCTAATATCAGGTATTTATTATTACTGTATACCATAAACTATAACAGTTTTGCAATATAAAAATACAATAAAATAACATATATTTAGTCTACAATTTCAAATATTTCTGTTAAGTGGACATCTATTATTTTTATAGTATGAAAACTAAAAGTATTTTAAAAGTATTCAAAATATTTTTGAAGTATTCGGAATACAATTTGTATAAAGTATTTGAATACATATTCGGAATACTATTTTTTGTAAGTATTCGAGTATTTATTCTAAATATTTTTAAAAAGTATTTTACCCAAGTCTGGTATTATTATTAAAATACAAATGTAATGTATACGAGATATATTATTTTGAAGCGCGCACACGTATCACGAGTGAGGGTGACGCACAAGTGGTAGAAATATTATAATACTAATAATAATGATAATAATAATACGAAATATATATCGATCACAGTGTATATTGATTGTTAATAATTAACAAATAATTAACAGATGAATAAAAAAATGAAAAAAAACAAGTGTTTACATCACGGCTGTATATTAAATATTATCTATAGCCGTGGTTTACATAAATCAAGAATTGACGTGGTGTTCACGGTGTCGGAAAAATAGCATCGCAGCATGGTTCAAATTGTGGTACCTAGCGGAGATCGTCACAATCGCTCGCGTCCCCTATCCGGCGATTGAGAGGGGGTCGAGGTATCGAGACGATGTTGCGTACTGCGGTTTGGTGGTTGATGAGATAGATTAAGGCAAGGTCGGCGACTAACCTTTTGGAAAAGTTTGCCGCACTTGTCCGCGTGTGACCGCTGCCACACCTTTATACCGTGTTCGGCGCCACTGTACAATACTTATTATAATATTACAATATTACGTGAAATTTATTTTCTGATTTATTTGAACAAGTGGAAAAAATTTCGGAGAAATAATATTTAGGTATAACGATAAGTAAAAATGGTAGATAATGGTACACCATGGGTTAAATTTAATTGACGCTGTGTCTAATTATAGATGATCCCCGAGTGGTTATTACCCATAGCTCTAAAATTAAAGTGATAGTGATATCAACTATTATTTAGAATAACTATAAACAGAATATATGAATTCATAAACATCAATCAGGTTAACTTGAAAATTGTGAACACTGAAGTACTAAACACGAAATATGGGTACGTTCACATTTTTTTTTTCAGAATAATATCACATAATAGTAAAACCATAGAACATAAAACAAAATAAAATCTAGAAATAAATCTTGATTAATATTAATTTTGATCGTGTTAAAATCATGATAAACTAAAGATAATATTTATAATATAATAATTTGTCATGGTCAAAATATTATGTGCTATACAAAAATACATGCCAGTTCAAAGGTTTTCTCATTACATAAAAATAAGCTGAAGAGGATCGTGATGGACAAAAGACTATTTTTATTTCTATACATTTTCTGTTCAGCTGGAAGATATGAAAACCATTATATTATCTAATAAGATCTATTTACTTCACCACATAATAATTATGTTATGTACCTATAGTTTATAGATGGACGATAGTCAATAATATTAAACGCAAATGCGATTATAATTATCTACACAAACGCCTATAGTTTAGTTTGTAAATTTACGACTATAATCTAAAACCCGGGGAATTCAGATAGAGTAGGTAATAATAGATTGTTGAGGTACGTTATACGTCTTGTACGCGCGTACGGGTATCAGATCAACCAAGTGCTAATACATAATATGGGTATCAAAATATCATTTTTAGTGATTATTGCCCAAATCTCAAGGGATCAAAGCAGAATGCCAAGGGGTACCACCACCCAATTGGTTATGAGGCCACGGCCTCATGAAACACCGTATCGCACCACCACTGTATATATATATGTATATATATATATTACTAAACTGATATGTATACATAGTGTGCTTTCGACATGTTTCTACATTGAAAATCATTTAATATAATTATTTATATTAGATATTTTAACTATTTGTAGGACCTACTAGTAGTGATAAGAGAAATAATTCATATCGATTGTGAAATCAAAGTGTATGAATCATTTAAACTAGTGAACTTGATGAACTATGTGAACAGTGCTCGACTTGACAAAATTAAAGAAAGGGGATTCTGTTACTTTAAAAAAAAAAAAGTCCCTAAAACTTGTTAAGCGTTATAATTATAACGTAATATTAGTAGGGGGACGCTAAAATTTCTAAAAATTACTTGGGGTATTTCGTCCCCCCTCAAGTCGAGCAATGTATATGAACTAATCAACTTTTCCTTAAATTGAACTAAACTTTCCTTCTCTACTAGTTGGAGCATAAGGGTGTGCAGACATTTCTGGCAGGGTAGTCATACATAACACATTAACATTATATATATATATATATATATTATAGTGCTGTTCTTATAGTAGACGTGCGAATTTTTAATATTTTATACGATAGTAATATTACATTCACTTAATATTTGTACTAATTGTACTGTGTATCAGTTATAATAAAGCATTTTATTTCTACTTACTTGTTTTGTATGTCTATTTTATTTATTATTTTTTTAAGGGAGATTTTGTGAAGAGGTGAGTGGTAGTGCTCTTGATACTCGGATACCCGGATTTTACGGGTATTACCCGATTAACAAAAATTCGGGTACCTGATATGGATTGGGTACCGTTATGGTTTGTATATTCATTGCTAGAGCTGGGATTTATATGTAAATACATATTTTTTCTAAAACATAATAAATTTCGCTATCTTTTTCTTTCGTTCCGCATATCTATTACGCATATTTATACTACGAAGTTCGTCGCCATCTAAGGCATCGGTGTATAGTTAACAAAGATATTCCAACGTTGAAAATAGAACATCAAGAACAGAGAGAATAGTTTACATTTTATTTTTCAGAAAATGCCTTAGAAAATCCATAAAATCCTTAAAGTCTTGAAAGTGTAGATTTATTTTGATTGTGTTTGATTTTTTAGTTAGAATTTTATAGTTTTTTTTCTTTCAATAAATATTTTTGCTTAATTTCAAATTTTTTAAATGTTTATTTTAGTGCTTATAATGATGTTTTTAAGCGCTTTTTTAAGTGCTTATATTTATGATTTTAAGTGCTATAAGTCCCGAGCCTTGATAATGAGCTTCTATTTCTTGTATAAGAATTTGTTTTGTTTCGTCCATCGGAGAAAAAACTAATTTTAATGCAATTTTAAATATAAATTTAAAAAAATTAAAATTTTTAAGGTCGTCATGTTTCACGTAGGTACTGATATAGGAACAGTAGTGTCGTCATCAGTTGCGAATCCTGAGTTCAACCTCCACCACCTGTAACGTCTCGTAAAAAAGTTGATAATATTTATTAGCATCTATTCTGGAATATTCTGTGGAGTATTATATGTAATGCTATATGCCTTGTTTACATGTAACAAGCACTCATCCGAAAGAGTGAACTCGGCCGAACACTGTCCTGTGTTGACTCAAGGAACGAGTGTTCGGACGAATAAATAGAAACAGTTTCTATTCGCTGGGCCGAGTGACTGCCCCACTACTAAAGCCGGGTGCACACAAAAAGAGCAAAACTAATATTTTTGTTTCAAACAGCTCGGAGAACTAATTCCATTCACACTGACAAAACAAAACGGAACAGGACAACATTTTTTTTATATCAGTCGTCAAGATGAGTTCTGATAAAAATGATGTTTTTATACTACTTTTGTGGCAATTTTTATTTAATAGTAAAATAAATGAAAATAAATATAAACGTACAATTTTGGTACATGAAATAAATAAAAAACGTACTGAAAATAATACAATTTTAAATTTTTTAAAAAAAATTAACCTGATTTAATTTTAATTACAGAAACAGAAATATAGTAATACATTAGATACCTACTCATCACGTAAAAAATTAAAATTATTTTATTTTTATATTTTTATTAACTTACCTGATGTTCCCATTTCTAAGCTTATTTCATTCCATAATCTGTCTTGGATAATTTTATTGTTATGATCATTATCGGTATAATCGTTAATAGATTTTCTTAAAAATACAAGATTTTGATCAATTTTTCTGGATCGCATCTCATTTTGAAATAAAATATTTGAAGTACCTACTGAATATGTTACAAAATAAAAAAATCTGTGTTGGACACCAAAGGAACGATTGTTCAGTTATATACTTTTCGCAAAATAAACCGGTGACTTTTGTTTTTCGTATTTTGCTCGGAGCGAAATTAGAACCTGATCGATCATGTTTTGTTTTGTCTTGTCGTGTATTAATGTTGACTGATAAGTGTGAATTACTCTACACGTGTTCTAATTATGTCCAAAGAGCTCCGAGTAGTTTTGCTCTTTTGGTGTACGCTTGGCATTAAGACTTACTGTACCCAATATGTCTAAACCAAGCACGTATCCAGGATCAATTTTCATGGGGGAGGGGGTTAAAATATTTTTAATACATGAACTAAAAATACATCATTTTACTATAATTTGATAGATAATATTATACACTACAAATTATAATATAATAATTTATACAAAATATAAATAATCTAAAAAAATGGATGAATATCTACAATTTTAATTCATAAGACAATGTCAACTTTACGTGACATTCTAGAAAATGTATTATTTCTTCAATGTTTATTTGGATACCTCAGTGGACTGACAATAAAGCTAAACCTGTTAGACGATCTTCACTGCAGCTATTCCTCAAATAGGTTTTTAATCGTCTTAAAGTTGAAAAAGAACGCTCTGCAGACGAAGTCGGCACTGGGAGTGTTGCAAGTATGGATATCAAACACCAAATGTTTGGGTAAAAGGCCTTCGACATGACGCCTAAAGTATTGATTGCAGATTTAGGAAATTTATTATCGGGTATCGATTTCCATTTTTCCACCCACATCTTCAATTCTGATTCAAAAGTTTCATAAGTCGGTAAAAAGCTTTTGTAAAAATCAATGCATTTTTTAAATTCATTGCTCCTTGGAATCAAATTTTGTAAATAAGAAATAATGTAATTGTGTTTTATCTTTCTATTAATTGACTTTTGAAGTAGTTTATAAATGGCAAAAAAATTGATATATAGTACTGTTTTGGTGAATCTGCCGAAATATTGTTACGATAGGTAGATTGCCTAATTAGTCGTGGCGTTTTAACCGTTTCGTCTTCAAAGGTTAATACATTTTCGACATTAAAAAATAATTTGTGGAATTCTTCCTCACTATTTCATGAATTGAATTAATAACTTGCACACAGTTATTGACATATTCACAATACTCGGATAAATCAACGTTTATTTGTTGTAAAGATTTACACAAAGGCAGTGTTATGGAAAATAATTTTTCTGTAATTTACAATGAAATTACAAACGAACTTGATGTAGTAGTTTTTGAAAGTTGAAATGCAAGTTTTGATGTTTCTAAATTATGATACTGTTCGAGTTCTCTTAATGTGTTAGTTATTGGTAAATATAGCTCTTTAAACGGTAACAAACTATCGTGGCGTTCAACCCAACGAATTTCACACATCTTGGTACATTTTAATTCCTTTATATTGTTGGTAAATAAATAATATATTATTGGTACATTTTAAATCAGCATAATTTTTCTGGGTTTCATGCAATATTTATTCAATATAGTTATGGTGTTTAGCTGATTTAATATTTTTCAATATGCAACAAAGATAAATTGATAAACCTTTCCTGAAACATGCTTGATCTTAGCCAGTTTTTTATCCGCCACATTTTCGAAAAACTTTGCTCGTAAGTAGCAGAGCTTACCAGAATTGTGATTATAATTTGCAAAAATTTGTATAAATTTGGAAACGAATCGTTTTTCATAAATTCTAGTGTAAAATTTAGTGGTAGGCAATTATTACCAATCAGCAGTTAAGCTTTTAATACATTAATCTTTACACTTAAAATACCCTAAAAATTATAAATTATTGTTTAGTAATGATTAAAATTTACTTTTGAATTTATAATGATTGATTAACTCTAGACTTCCATCATAGTTTAACCTTATATATTTATCAACTGAACAAGCCATTGATAAATTTCTCTCAGAATTTGTATTTAAGATTTACAATCACAGAATCAATTATTGGAAAATATACAGTATATAACAGTATCCGTGATGTATACCATATCGTTAATCGTCCGACAAGGAATATCCGAATATGGAATGAATTATATTATATGACTTAACGACTAAATAGTTATACATTTTTTCAAGACATTTTCCATAATTTAAAAACATAAGATTCATGGTATTTCACTAAAATAATAATTGTTGGGTATAAAAAAACAAGGGAGTGCTAAAGACTTTTTTGCACCCTCCTAGTAGCGCCACTGAATACCTTTACATACCAATATCGTCTTTCGCTGTAGTCAACGTATGGTGTAATGTGTTAACAATAAACATGGCTATTAAAATATATTAATAACAATGCAAATGATTTATAAATATACATATCTCTTGGTTTTCCTGAATATTCCAAAATAGTATATCGACGGTCGATGATGTATCGCAATAAAATATTGGAAGACTCGATAATATTAGTAAGATAGAGTTACCATATTTTATTCGGCAAAAAACGGGACAAGTTTTTATTTTTCCTATTTATATACATTTTTATTATTTTTTTTTTTACTATATAGGTACAATTATTACAAAATGTAGTTATTCATTATTTATTCTCACGGAATAAATATATCCCCTACTTGGGATAGAAAGTCTGAAATAAATATTGACTACAGTACGACTCTATTCTACAATACTATACTATAGTGATTAATTAGTTACAACCTTTGATTTTAAAATATATTCTAAAATCAATAATACAACTGACAAAATATTAAATAATGGTAGATTAACGATAATATATATATAATGAGGGAACGGAAATACGAAGAACGTATTTGACAAAAATAATCGTCACAGTCGAGAAAATAATTAAAAATAGGTTTCGTCAGTCAATTATTTAACTTATTATTTTATCATGACAATAATATTATAGTTTTTCAACCTAGAGCTTAATAAAATAAAAACATAAATTATTGAAGTGTTATTCCGGGATAATTGACCGTCCCGAAACATCTTCGGAACATCATATTCAAAATCAGTACTGTTGTGACCAACACGGGACGTATGGAAACCCTACAGTAAGCAGTTTTGTGCTTTAGATAAATTTATCTAAATATGTTATTTAGATAAAAACTTCATATCGTTATCTTATTTAGATAAAAAATAAAATTGACATCTAATTTTCATTTAGATAAAAATCATAGCCTTCTAGATAAATTTATCTAGATAATTCACAAAACCTGTAGCTAATCATTAGTAATAACTAATCTACAATTTTATCATTCAATATAAAATAAATAACTAAATAAAAAATTTCATTTATATATTTACTTGCAAAAATCGGTTCTAAAATAGTTTTACATAGCATTTATTATTAATTATGAATAATGACAATTTATTATGTGTATAGACATACATTACCTACATAATATGCATGATAGTGAGAATTATTTATAATTTCATAGTATGGCCTATACGGGGAAGTCTCATGCCCGTATTACTATTGTTCTGTGGTATTACGAATGCCGAAAGATCATTTACTAGATTATTGGAACCAGAGATAACGCACCATAGGTCTAAACTGGTTATTATTGCAGCTGCGCGGTAGATGGTTTATAAATACTAAAATACAGAAATAATTGTCGATAAGAAAATAGCAATATTACAATACGCATTAAGCTGTACTTACACAGAAATTGATCGTTTCTCCATCATCATTCATTCAATATTTATATATAAATTATGTCCATTATTCATGTAATCATGTGCTCTAAATAATTGTCATTACCGGAACCCAATTCCATGAATTCGTACTTTGATATGTCTACATAATAATTATTGTACAACAAAATAAATATTAGGCGTGAAACGTACGTTATTTATTAAAAACTTGTACTGTACGCAGCGCACTCTCATTCACAACATGTGCAGTGTTTATCGTCAGACCGTCTTCATATTTTTCATGATTTTGTCTACGACTTTCAATTTTATTTTATTGGTGAAATATTTTATATTTTGAAATGGATCATCACATAATACAATCATTACCTAAGACCAAAATAATTCGCCTACAAACGGATGAAAACGTAGATGCCTTATATACATATCTAGATAAAAGTGATTTTATCAATCTATATCTAAATAATTTTTTTTTTATCCAAGCACAACACTGACAGTAAGGTTATATCAATATAAAATTGAACGTTATTTCAATGGACATAAACAATTTCTGCTATGCGATGCAATGAATGCGATACAAAATCGGTCGTCATTCGGATTTAAATTGGACACAGTAATAGATGGTAAAAATACAGAGTACAATAATTCATGGTAGAACCTTAGATTTAAGAATTAGGAAATTTGGGCACATAAATCAATATAATAATTTATAACCTGTATTGCCATTTAACTAGTCCAGCCATTTATCTATAATGTAATGTAATATTTTCAGTCGTAAATTATTAACGAGGAAACCAAATTTTGTGGCAATAAACTGAATAATTATTGCACTAACCAAAAAGAAATCGAAAGGTCTATTAACGGTAATAATACATCAACGAACGCAATATAAGTCACGAGAACATCGTTCACTTGATTGAAAAGCGATCGCAAAAATAACGTTCAATGTTATGGAGGAAGACACCACGGAAATTTTTAAGTACCAAGTATTAATAAGTAGCATTATGAAAGAATTACTTCATAAGTCAGCGGTTTCTCAAAAGGTTTTTCCCTAGTAATCTAGTGATTTTACGGATACATTTGAATTGAATTAAATATCTTATATTGTAACGTTTATATAGATTTTATAATAAAAGCAGACTTACACATTCATTGTCGTCCATCAAACCAAATAATGAGGTACTGGTAAATGAAATAAATAATATTGCTGTTCACATAAAACACAAATTAATAAATAATACATGTTTATACTTACGTTTTTTTTTTTTAATGAAATTAAATATTTTGTACGGCATACGAATCACCAAAATGAAATCATTGATGAATGTATTGTTTAAGAGTTGTGGTATAAAATAATTGGTATTCCTGGTTTTAGGGGCACCTTGGACATTTTTTTTTTTAGAAACATTGTAACATTATCCGTTTAATAAAAGTGCGAAAAAAATGAATACACAATGGTAAGAATATAATAAAATACATTTTTTTTAAACGTTCAACGGCAAATATTATCTGATTAGATTTTAGTATTGATCGAATTTGGGTATACAAACGCAATACCCGATCGATAAAACAATTCTGTTTTAGTAAACATGAACAAAATAACTCGATGCGGTCGCTTGAAAGTGTTTGAGAACATCGGCAACACTGATAATGTACGCATAAAGACCAGCAATAAAAGGGTGGGGTGCTGCGGCCCATGGCTAAGTTGATGGGTTTACTCAGTTACCAACTGCGGACTCGATGCACGTTTTTTCCTTTACTTAATAACATTGGTGTGATCTATAGTAAAACCGACGATACCTTGCAAATTAAATTGACGCGTCCCATGAATTTATCAAACCTATTCGAAACCAAACTGTTGTAATGTGTGATCAACACCGCTGTACGTTATAAAAATAATAAAACCCAACGGTGGGGTCAAAAGAACAGAGAACGGTGTTGCGTGTACGCTGTTGAAATCGTGTGTTCGTAATTACGCATCAGTGAACATATCACGGAGAGCAACGAGTTATCATCTTCATCGTTGCGCAACGAATTAATGTAATAAAACACATTGTTACAGCCACGTCGACTGACGAACGAAAACACCGCGGTTAGTGAACAGAGTACGTATTATGTTTGTTGAATGAACGAAATTCACTTTCGCGAAAACGATATCGTCCATACTTTTCAGGACGCATGTATAGTACGGCGATATCAATCGTAAGTGTCCGCGTAGTTATCGGGTTCGACCTGGGTGCGTTGTAATATCATCGCAGCACATGTCGGAAGCGACAAACGCGTAGGTGGTTTCCATTGATCAAAAAAAGGTACGGTCGATTCGTCAACGGTACTGCCGTCGTCGGTTAGGTTGACACGCTAGATGTGCGAGGGTTGAGAAATATCGAGTCCGTAGTGTGGTGGTTGTGGATCGCTAAGCGAAAAACATTGGGTAGTCACATATGGTATGACCATTCGGGGATATTAGTTTAGGTGGATGGAATGATGAAGAGGGAGGAAGGTGGAGCAAGATAAATGAGAATATGTCGTGTTGCTGCTTACGGACGCGCACGATCGCGGAGAATGCGAGCTCGATGCGATAAGAAAAATAAAAAAAAAAATAAAACTCAACTGTAGAAAGAAATAATCAGTTGTATTTATTTCGTACGATGACAAAAATGTGTTTACAGAGAACCGTCGGAGGTGTTGCGCGGTACAAAACTGTCAACTCGTACGAATCTTGATCGCCTGTCAAGGATCTGACTCGGCACTGGGCAAGTGGCAACGGTGATGGCAGAAAACAACCGGAATAGCGAACCGACACGGCCGAACCGAATGCGCTGACTAAACACTAAATATACACGCCCGAACGGAGAAAGATACGACGACGAAAAACCGATAAACAACTGTGGCGGGGTAGGGTAAAGAACGACATCGAGTTCCGTGCGCGCGCCGACGTCCGCTCCACCCATTCTGTCGCAGTAATTGCACGCGCTCGCCATCCGTCTCCGTGCAGGGCTACCGCGCGCACGCGCAGGCGCCTACTCACACGCTATCGTTACATCCGTAGACTGCGCACGTTCAACTCGTCGCGTCCGCAGTCTCGTTTCTGTTGTTCGCCTTCTTTGCTCGCCCTCACATTACGCACGGCGACGCCTTCTCGATACACTCGCAACCGTGTTGTACGCTGCGCTTTTTGCGTCTGTTCGATCCCTGGGCTGACGCTCGTGCCACCGGTGCCGTCTTAGTAGTTGCTCGTTCGCCGTTTCTCCTACGTCGGAGGAACCGTGGTGCACCTGTGCAACAGTTTTCGGACAACCATTCGGTCCCTCGTTCGTGCCGCTTACCGTTCTCGCCGTCCGCCGCTTAAGAGCTATCGTGGTTCCGTGGACGGAGGTCAGCGGCAGCGACAGCGGTCGATAGTGCCGTCGGCCACCACGTGATCGCTATTTTATTACACCAGCTCCGACAGATGGTTTCGTGGTCCGTTTGGTCCTTAAGCTTCCGATGGTCTCATGCGTCGTTTTACTGCGCTGTACCCCCCACCATTCGTTGAACGCGGCTGTCCGCCATTTTATTTATCGGTGCCACATCATCATTTGCCGTTCAACTTCGGTCGAAGAGAGTCACTCTTTCGCTCGCGATCGCACATCATTTTCTTATGCCATGTGCGTTCGTTAGATCGCACACACTTCGTTTCGATCGCTAATACGACTTCAACGGTACCTTAGTAGCATCCACCATCATGGATCGCGTTGCATCCGAGGACGACTTGGTCCCAGAAGGTAATCATCGGACACTGCTATTGAATGTTTCGGAGAAAATGAAAAAAAAAGTCAAAAAATCATTAAATCTTTTGACAGGTGATGATTATAACAAGGTATTGAATAACCTAAAGAGTTACTTACCATTTATAAAAAAAGTCATTGATGGCCAAGATTTGGGTATTCAAGAAGAGCACCTAAAAAAACTGAAGTATCTATATGAAATGGTCGACTCGAAAAGGTTGGATTTCATTTTTATACCTACACTAATTTTTCACTACAATAAACCAAAATAAAAAATATGGATCTGTAGTAAATTTATTTTCTCTATAAAAGCAAATAATATGTAAGGTTTGTAAAATTACAGGTTTGAAATTTAAGTTGAATTAAATAGTATAAATCTATTGTATACTATTTAAATATTATTTAGGTTTTATTTTTTGGTTTATGAGGAACATTAATAATATAATTGATTCAAATTGTATATGAAATTATAAATAACAGATCTTAGAATTCAATGTTTAATGGATGTATCCTAAAGCCTATAGTTTACATTTATTTTTACAGTTTACTTTTATTCAGTGTGTATGATAATAATATTATATTAGTAATGGCATGTATTTATTAATACATACTATGTATTTATATGTATTAACTAGATGTGTGTAACTTTTGTTGTGTATATTGCCAATCATTTTTGCAAAATAAGATTACATGCCATAAAAATTGTTTTAAAGAATGAAAAGATCCTTTCAGAAATATTTTGAATATTGTATTCCAATGTTTCTTAGTATAATATTAATTCAATTTAAATAAAAACTACATTAAATCAATTTAAAACAAATTTTTTTTTTATAATTATAATTTGGTATTTATATTTACTCTTTTGTTTTTATGTATACAAATAAATATTACTAACTGTAATACCTATTTTAATGACTTTCATTTTTTTTTGTTGTTTTAAATATCAAATGTTATTTTGGTATTACAATTTTGTAGTAACAATGCTTTAAGTTTGATAAATATTGTATGATTATGAAGTCACTAAAACAGTGTATGAAATGTTTAATAATTGAGATTACATTAAGAGATAATAAGATAATAAGTGTTAAATTATTCATATTTTTATATGAAATTTAAATTATTGAAAATATATGTCTTTCTAATTATATTATTTTTTGTTTTCTTAGGTTGTCAGCAGATAAACTTAAACCTTGCCAAAAAATAGTTCATTCTCTGTACTTAAATTACAATAAACGGATAACCAATGTAAGTTATTATACTATTAACCATTGTTGAAATGGTTTTTAAGTTATTATTAACGTTAAAGTTAATATTTATAATTATATAATTGAGAGTTATTTTAAAATGCCTTTAAGTGTATTCAAATTATTTAATTGTAAATACACCTATTTATATTTTTGATAAATTTTGTGTAACATTTTTCCTTCTTTTTATCATTATTGGATTATGAGGTATTTTGATACATTATATAATTAATGTTCAAACTATCATTGTATGATTAATTAGTTTTCATTTTCTTTATATATCAAAATTTTTAAACAGGATGAAGTTAATAATATGAATGATTTTAAAGAAGTTTCACATACAGATAAAGGAGAAGATAAAACTAAGTACATAATAATTTTTATTATACATAATTTATTATTATTAAATGCATATTATGCAAACAAATAATAAATTATTTTTTTTTAACAAAGATATTAAATTTATAGATTTTCAGAAGTAAAAATGCCTTCAAACAAAAGTGATCAAAAAAAAGAATGCGAGTACAAAGATTTGAGTAAAATATCTGTATCAAGTTCAAAAGATAATCTATTAAATTCAGTGGAATATCTTGAGAAAGATAATGTACCAGTCATTGAAAAATCCCATGAAAATATTAATAATAGTGAGTCCACTTGTATAAGAAATTTAGAACATGCTGATATTTTGCATACTCAAAATGATCTACCAGAATTCTCTGATAGTCGTTTAAGACTCAATAAGGTTATTGGTTTTGCTGCTAATGCATCTATTGAAAAACTTAAAACTTCTGATACAACTATCCCAAATTCTGAACTTGCTAAACAAATTTTTGATGAAATCACTAAACAGAATAAGAATAAAATTGTTTGCAATCAAATGTTAAAAGGTATTAACATGAATGATATTGATATAAACCACGTTAAAAATGTCATAGAAAATATTAAAAAAACAATTGTTGAACCTATTGAACTGCCTCCACCACCACCAGAAGATCTATTGGAGTTGCAAAAAGCCAGTGTCAAATTTATATCAAGTGAACCAAATGGTCATAAAACCCAAGATAATGTTATATCATTACGACCTGAACTTAAACCTAGTTCCAGTTTAATACCTAAGTCTACAAGTATTCGTGAAAAATTAAATAGTGAAATAAATATACTGCATAAAATTGGTTCTTCAAATGAACCCAAACAAAAGTTTATTTCTTCGTTAAAACCTGGTACATTAATCGATCTTGAAAATTCAAAAGTATCTCGTTCTTCATTACATATTGAATCTCTTAGACCAGTTATTAAATCAAGTGATAAAAAAATAGTTCTTCCACTTGCTCCTGAAAAGATTGTTTCTCGTGATCCAAGAATTAAAAAAAAAAATTTATTGAATTCTGAAGGTATTAATTTGTTACAAACAAGTGGACAACTGTTGATTCCAACTAGTATAGTACCTAACACACAAAATCATTCTTCAAGTACTGTTTCTTCATCTGTTATGCTTTCTGATATAAATCTTTCAAAGTCTAAAGGAAAGGATATATTTTCTCAACAGGAACCATTGGTATATAATGAACCTAATAGTTTCCGAAATCCAATAAGTCAAACTAATTTACAACCATTTCATAAATATACAGAATATAATGGAAACCCCAGTAAACCTCAACATAAAATTTCCAAAACATCTATTCATAATCAATTTAAACAAAATGATTATGTTTTTGATAAAAATAATTTGAGCCAAATTCAAGTTAATTCAGTATACTATAATGAAACAACGATAAAATGTTGTGAGTTAAATAGTAATACAACTTCAATGAGAAATCAAAAGTTGAAAAATGAGCAAAACAAACAATTTCGTAGTTTTAAAGAATTTAGAGAAGCTAAGTATGGTAAAGTAAAACATTCTAACCATGAATCTACCAAAAACAAAATCCATGATTGTCATCACAGCATTAAAGATGATGATACATTTAAAAACATTAATAAAGCTGATCTTAAAAGTAATAATCCTTATACTAGTTTTGGAGCTGTAAATGATGTGAGTAGTATTAAAAGTTTTAAAATACCTAAAATTAAACGTACTGAAGAATTAGTTAATAGTATAAAAGATAATACAGATATCAATTTTAAAAATGGTGAAATAATAGAACAAAACATGAAGAATAATCTAATTAAAGATAATTATACTGATAGACATACAAAAACTCCCGTTATTAAAGAAAAATACATAACAATTGAAACAACTAAAGATGATGTAGATAAAGATAAGAAATCTAGTACAATCATAGTTAATAACTCAAGTAAAGGTCTAAAATTTGATACAGTCGAAGACAATATTATAAGAGACATGCCAATTGAAATAAATAAAGATAATAATGAAATTAATGATTTGAAAGAAGATATAAATAAAGATGATACTATAGAAAAAGAATTAAAAACTAATAGTAATCAAGATAAGAATCTTGAAATTTTAATGGAAAGTGATTCAATGATTATTAATGAAATTGATCATAATATTAACACTAAACCGTGCTCTAAGGTTAAAAAACCTAAAAAGTATTCTAAAGAAAAAGAATTTGAAAAAATTGTAAAAGAAGCAGTTGAAAGCTTATATATTGATGAACATTATCCAAGAATTAGAACAAGAAGTTCTTTAAAAAAAAATGAAGAAAGCCTGATTAAATCAAATACACAAAAATCAAAAACAGAAGATTTAAACTATGAACAATTAGTAGTAAGAGAAAATAATAAGAATCTTGGAAGTGACTGTAATCAGGTTTCTGGCTCTGATATTAGTGGATCAGTTGAAACTGATCAAAATACTATATCATCCACATCTAAAGAGCCACTTGAAGTTAATTATTCTGCAGAGAATCACTTTTCTAAAGAAAATACTGTTTCCTCTAGTGAGATTAATTCTACAGTTGATAATACGAGTACAAACATTAATGAAAAAGTTATATTTAACATTTTGGCACACCCAGAATTAATGAATATTTTACAAGACAAAGGAAAAATAACAAAACTTACTAAATTGTTAGAAAGCTCTGATATTAATACTAATGAAGAAAACAATTTAAACCAAGAACACAAACGTCCTAGTACATTTAAATTAAAAAAAGAAAAAAAAAGATTACAAAATAAAGTTAAGAGGAAGAAAAAAAGAGAAAAAAAGACTTATGATAAACAAGGTTTTTTTCTTGGAGAAAATAGAAATAAACTTGTTGGTACTATATCAAATGATAATCATTTGAACACAGAAGAAAACATTGTTGATAGTTCTTTTGGTAATTTAAATTATAATGAAAGTAGAATTTTGGAAACTGAAGACTATACATCAGTTGATAGAGTTAAAAAAAAAAGGAAACATAAGAAATCCAAAGAAAAATATCCACATTTTGAAATTCAAGATAAATATTCATGTAAAGACCTAAAAATAGTGATTTCAAAGTTCGATAAAAATAATAAAAAAAGTGAACATTTAAATTCAAAAGTTTCTTCAAGTAATGATTTACAAAATAGTCATCAACCAACAAATAATAAAAAAAATGCATCTTTAAAACGTAAAAAACCCTTTTTAGGTCCTTTAAGTGTTAAATTAGCTAGACAGAAAATGGAAGCCGAGTTGAATAATTCACAGAAAGGGTTAGTTGAAAATACTCAACATGCAATTAAGACTGATAATATTATTAAAAAGAAAAAAAATTCTAAATCTTTAAAAAATTTTAAAAAGAAAGTTCTTGATTCTCAAACAAAAACCACTATGTTAAAAGAACCCTATGTTGTATTAAATCCTTATGAATGTTCTTCTAAATATCCTACGTCTATTAAGGGTTCTATTGATACAACTTTCCAGAATAAACCACTTGAAGCTGAGCTAAATTCAATTACAACAACTTCAACTGAATCAAACATTACTGATGTTAAATCTAGAAAACCTAAACCAAAAATGACGGAATTAGATAAACTTCATGCTGATATTAATGAAAACTGTGCAGCTGTGTTAACTATTTCTAATGTTCGACACTGTAGAAAAAATAAACTAGTTGATTATGTCAATACTAATACTCCTAATACTTTAACTTTGTCAAAGAAAAAGAGATCTTCAAATATAGATTTGAATGAAGATGAAAATTCTTTAGAAGTTTCTAAAGAAAAGAAAGGTAAAAAATCTACATTTGAATTGAATAAAAACGAAATAAATACAAAAAAAAAGATGTCACATACTATAGTAAAAACTACGATATCTGGTAAACGGTCAAATATTTTACATCCAGATAATCCTAATAAAATAAATTTCAATAAATCAAAGAAAAGTAAAAAGAAATTGAATTTTAATAAAAAATCTTCAGTTAGTAATTTGTTGACTGATGAAGTAACAACAGAAGTAACATCAAAAATAATAACAGATGACGAATTTATTGATAAATTTTATTTTCAAACCGCAGATAATTTATTAGAATGTAAATTTTGTCATTATAAAGACACAGGATTAAATATTGTTCGCCATTATAAAGAAAAACATAAGGATGAAGAAGTACTACCATCCAGATTGTCTAAAAATATTGCTGAAATATTAATTAGTGAATCTCTGAAAGAAAATGTTGGGTTTATAAAGTCTGAAAAATTTGAAGATACTAAATTTACAAGCTATATGCCTGTAAATAATTGCTTTACATGTGTTTTTTGTCAAAATGTTTTTAATGATTTTATTAAGTTTTATGATCATATCACTTCTCATACTGGAGAATATAGATACAAATGTAAAATGTGTGAACAAATTTATTCTAATGAAGATGAGCTAGAAAAACATATTTTGGATCATTCAGACTATGATAAAACTGATAGAATTTCGTATTTATTATATCCTGATCCTGTTCAGAAGACCAAAATGTTCGGATACCTTTGTTCATTTTGTTATTTTGTTCAACTTGATTATAATAATATTGTGAAACATATGCAATATAGACATTGGGTTGAAGATGAACAAAGTAAAGGTCGTTGGAGTATTATACGTGTTAGTCTATCAGCTGAAAATGAAAATATTACCACTTCTGAAATTGATAGTAAGAAGTTGATTGGATGTTTACCTTCTGAATCATTTTATCAACAAATTCAGAATACTGAATCAATAGATCCAGAAGATACAGAAGATTCAGAAGATCAAATGTCACATATAAGTGTATCAGAACTTATTGCTCAAGCTAAAAAGAAATTGCAAGATAAAACAATATCTATAGATAAATTACCAGTTAATTCAGCATCTATAAAGGAAGAACATCTAGATTTATCTAAACTAAGTATTCAATTATCACCCAGACAAATAGATCAATGTAAGTTAATATTTATGGTTGTATATGGAACTATATTATGCATTTATTTAATCTGGTAATTTTTTAAATAGCTCTTGAAAACAAAAACAGATTTAATGTAATTAATCCTGGGATTGAGAATGCTGAATATACTTTAAAAGAAAAGTCTACCAAATGCATAGTTGCTGGTTTAAGTTGTGAAATAATAAATTCAGTGTTATTGTATAAATGTTCTGTATTAAAATGCCATCAGAATGCATTTTCTACAGTAGTCTTGGCTGATTTTTTCAAGCATATTGAATTAAATCATCAATTTTTAATTTGGAACAAAATGTGTGATTTATGTGGTGATAAACTTCAGATAATGTGTGATACTGATCAATATTATTTGAAAGATGCTTTAGAACATTTAATTTCATATCATTTGGTTTTAAAGAAAGATGAACAATCTACCATCTGTATGTACAATTTGAAATAGATAATTGAGGAATAAAATTTACTTAATTTATGTTTTAACAAATCTTTTAGGTTTAAATGAAAAATTATCTTCACCTATTAGTCATCAAGTTTCTATTCAAAATTCAACTACTGAAGAGAAACCAAAACCGTTGATGACGTTAAGAGTTCGTTGTTTACCCGGTGATAAATTATCTTTACGTAAGTTATAATTTGAATTTTTTATGACTGGCTTGGCTAATAAATAATGAGCAATTTGGATTAAATTTGAATAAATTGTATTATATTTCTGATTAAAAATATTTGTATATAAAAATGTTTATATTTTATTTTAGATAATTTAAATAGATAATATATTAGTATAAATTTGATAATGCAAACATTAAAAATTATTCAACATTAATATTTTCGGCTGGTTATGTACATGCATCATACATTTACCTAAACATAAATTTAAGGAAAATATGTTAAGTACTAATTATGGGCTTGAGTATATTTACTGCTAATATTATGCGTTTAAAGATGTAAAAATAAAATGTTTGAAAATGTGAATACTTTGATGAATAATTCACAAATTAATTGCTTACGTGAAAAATAAAGAGTCAAATGCAGTGTACATTTTTTTTAGTAATTTATATATAATAAATGTATAGTAAGGCAGTTAAAAAAAAGGTCTTGACAATCTGATGAAAAAAAGTGAATCAAAAATTTTAGATCAGTTTAAAGCCACCCACCATATCTCATAGTAGTGTTTTCAAATGGCAAAACTATTGCTATTTTAAAACAAAAAATGTTGAAAGCCACGGAAAGAAATTAATTGAAATTGTAAAACATCACATTGAGAATAAAATGTAGTTAAAAGAATATGAGGTGTTGTGAATTGGAGTATAAACAATTAAATAAGGAAGCAGAAAATAATTGTAGTTAAAAAATTAAAGTTAAAAGAAGAATTTAGATTTTTGTGCTTGGTTAGGAATCAAAGAGACGAAAATAAAATGTGTTAAGATTTGAGAACAATGATTTGAAAATTTGCAGAATGTATTTTGCATAAAAGAAATTATTAATTGAAATTTTCCAATGGAAAAAATAGATGAAGTGGCATGGAATTTAGATATGATAAACTTAATTAAAAAGTTGGAGCTGGAGTGTAGTTATGAAAATTAAGAAAAAAGTGATAGGATTAGATGAAATATCTGTTTAGTTAATGCTAGTGTTAAGAGATATAGATGTAGAATGATTGTCTAGTTTTTAAAAGGGAAAATATTATCTTCTGATAATCTGGTATTGAAAGGTTAGGTGTATATAATAGCATTAAAGTTATTATTATTTTAAACTAAGACTCACGAGTATAACAATTTGGAAAAATATGTAAGAGATAGAGAACAAGGAATTGATGTGTCGATTAGTGATGGACAACGATATCGATAATTCGATACGATATCGATATCGAACAAATTCTGATATCGCGATACAATATCGAGAAAATTGGAACGATATCGATACACAATATTATATCATTGCTCAACACTAATGGCAATACTTGTTATAAAGATATGTAGAGATTATTTTGCGGATGAGGTTTATAAGTTTATGTACTCATTGTGAGTAGAACAAAGAAATGATGATTTTGGAGAGAATGTGAGAATAAGCTCAAGTGTGGATGGATGAATTAGATAACAGAGTAATGGGGTATTGTGTGGTAAGATTCGAAGAAAATTCACAGGTAAATCATATAAAATAGTTTTTTGGATTGGAATGATAACAATGAATAAGAGACCAAAAGAGTATTATAAAATGTGAATGAAAACTGTATGTTGATTGTATAGAAATAGGATAAAATTGAGGATCGCAGGTGTGTGTAAATAAAAGATAGATAAAAGGATATAATAGAAGTATTGAATGAGAGTGACTGATATAGTGGCTTCCGTATAACTGTGATAGATGGTTAAGACAAATAAAAAGAAAACATTTATTACAAATAATATCAAATAATATGTATGGTAGAACCTCGATTTCTGTACGGATAAATGAAAATCACGTATAATTGACCTCTATATACATTTTTTTAATTTTGGGAAGCTTCATTGTTATACTTTTGAGTCCATACATTATATTACTTTTAATCAACGCCTTTTGGAAGGCTTTGACGGGAACATCGCTTTAAACGAAGCATTGTCACGGCTGCTTGGATAGCTTCAATGTTATCACAATTTTGTCCTTTAAGTGCAGTGTTTATCTTCTGGAATAAAAGGAAGTCAGCCGGAGTTATGTCAGGACTATATGGTGGCTGCGGTAACGTTAGCCCGTAGTGTTTCGCTAAGAACTCACGGACATGCAGAGACGTGTGGCCCGGGTGCATTATCGTGATGCAGTACCCAGGTAGCTGCAACATCTTTTCATATGTGTATGACCCTTTTCTTAGTTTTTCCAGTACATCAATGTATAAAGTAGCGTTGACGGTTTGTCCTTGAGGTAGAAACTGAGAACCACGTAATTCACATAAAAAAAGATAGCTGTTTTCAGACATTGTTTTTACTTTGGATTTATTAACCCTCGCCTTTTTTGGTTTAGAGGACGCCAAAGTGTGCCATTCAGAACTTAGGTGCTTCGTTTCTGAATCTTACTCAAAGGTTCACGTTTCATCACCAGTAATAACATTTACTAAATAATCAAGTTTAATTTCCATCCGTACCTTCACTTTACTTCTGATCTACTCTCAATTGAATTTTTTTTTTTTTTTTTTTTATTTATTATAATTAAATGTTTCAGCATATTGCATGCTATTACAAGTTTGTAGATTACAGTTTAAAAGTTTAGATTACGGTTTATACAAATAGAATATGGAATGGGATTGTAGATAATTTTAATGAGGTTTGTTGATAAAAGATTTAATATTGGAAATAATGACTGCTATGGGAATATTGTTGTTAATTTGCTTAAAATTACAGTTATCAGAGAAATTAATGGATTAAATAATATTTTGAGTTCATTCAAGATGTTTGACATTGAATTTGAATTTGAATTTGTAGTACTGGATATTGGTTGGGCGGCTGTTACATTGGCATATGATGGACCGGACGGGGAAGCATGCGATGCATGACGACGTGAGGTGACTTGTCGTTTAGGAATTTCTGTCTTTTTTAGTTTGTTTGTTGATTTAGTCAGTTTTTTGTAAATTATACAACCTTTGTATGAAGCTGTGTGTGCACCAGAACACAGTGCACATTTAGCCGGACATTTAGCTACTATCTTTGGTCCACATATCTGTTAAGTGATTTTCGCCGCATTTAACGCATCTAGGCTGCTGACTACAGTAGTTGCGCGTATGGCCGTAAGCTTGGCATGTGTAGCATTGAGGCGGGTTTTTTCGTTTGGTATGTGGTTTTTCAATCAATACTGCGGAGTGAAGAAGTTTTGTAATCTTGAAGATTTCTTTATTGTTTTCTTTAAGAGCCAGTTCTACATGGAATATTGGTAAAGGACGATGGTTCTTTTTGATATTAACCACGCGCGTGGCCGAGTGTCCAAGTTCAGCCAGGGCGTTTGTAATATCAGTTGTGATAGTGGAGTGATGCAGATTTCTGATTACTGCTTTGTATTGACGTTTGCAGTGCGGCCGAAAAGAGTGAAATTCGGCTTCGGTTTCTTTTAAGTAGTCAATTACTATGTTGTGGTTATGCGATTGTTGGGGCGGATTATAATAAATGATGGTGTAGACTTAAATGAAATATCGTTAGTGCCTGTGAGTGATATTATTTTCTTACTGAATATTGAGAAGTTGGTGACGTTCTTAATGTAGATCGCCGGTATTCGGGTAGGCATAGGTGTGGTTTTAGTTTTATTTAGTTGCTCACAGATTACTATGTTATCGTTTGGTTTAAATACCTCATTTTCAATTTCGTCGTCAGAGACCTTGGCCAATGCCGCGTATCGATTTGGTGATGTATATTGTTTGATTTGATTTTCTTTTCTTCTTGTGGTGATGGGCTAGAAGGCGAGGACAAATGCCGTTTTGATTTTTGGGTTTGTGGTGGTTGAGGCGGCGCCATGTTTGGTGGACTCGGAGTAATTACGAAGACCGATAACGGAGCGGACGTGTGCGCGAACGTGTGTTCATGTCGAACGTTATCGCCAGACTGTGCAATTGAATTTTTACTTGACCATCAAAACGATGTTTTTGCAATGTTCAGCTAACAACCATCTAACACTCAATCGACGATCAGAATTCAATAAATTACGCGCATGACTCACATTTTCATCGATTCAGCTTGTTGATGGCCGTCCAGAGCAGGGTCATCTTTCACTCCTTCCTGGTTAGAATTTAAGGCCCTTCTTAAACTTTTTCATCCATCTTGTAACTTGCTCATACGATAGAGTTGACGTAGTCTTGTCTCAGCAATTCGTAAGTGTCGGCAGGTTTTTTGTCAAGTTTGATGTAGAATTTGATCGCCTTACGTTTAAAAGAATTTGTCATTTTTGTCGTGATTTAGTCTTAAAACAGGGCTACACTAAATCAGCAATTTTGACGCAACCGATGCTTGGAATAAACTGAGTTTTGTTCATTGTAAATGTTTCTCACGCCTAATCCAATCGGTCTGAACATGTCAACAAAATAATATGCAGTAAAATCTCTATAAGACAGAGTCGCTTGGGACCATGACATTTTTCCGTCTTGACGGGGTTAGTTAATTTGAAACGGGACCAAAAAAAATGTTCCATAATATCGGCGTTTCCATCTTACCGAAATTCCGTTTTATCGAGGTTTTACTGTATTTCATAACTTTTGGAACGCCCCTCGTTTATGAGTTTCTTTAATATATTTAAAAACCAAATGTTTCTGTTAATAAATTTGATATTTAATGCTGTAAAAGTGATTGTGGCTTGGTAGATCCATTGAATTTAGAATATACGTATTTAGTCACCATTTGGGCTGTCAGCTATTTGATATTATTCTTATGTAACAAGTTTGTATTCTTGGACTTAAGACCTAACTTGTGACTTGGTATATACCTGATGATGAATTTTGCATTAAAAACCCATAATTTACAATTATAATAATATTCCAGGTCATAGGTGTGGGCAGACCTATATTTCGGGGGTTTTCTACAATACTTTTGGACCTTATCTTAACAAAACATTTAGGTATATTTAATCAATCAATTTATATTAATATTATAATTTTATTTGATATTTTGGTATATTAATCCCAATGAATATGTTTTCCTTGAATCTCGTATTTTTTTTACAAATAGTTTAAATTATTTATGATTTGTACTTATGTAGCCAATTATAGCTGTTATAGCCGTTATATAATATTATCTTAATATTTTTTTGCATAAAAATTTAGAAAATTTAGTTTAATTTTTTCTTTTACGAAACATCGTTTAATTTTACCAATTATTTAAGAATAAATTGCATTTAATTTGAGTAACATCAGTTTAAATATGGACGCCTTACTCTTTAACTTAAAATTTAGGGCCCAATTTACTACATTGATACACCAGGTATTCCCTGTGCCAGACATTACTTTGCGTTCCTGGTTTAGCATTTATTTATTTATTTATTTATTTATGTACTAATTTACGATTATTAGCCATTTACTAATTTTAAATTTAAATTCAATTTTTTATTATTTGTTCTTGACACTCCATAAAAAATAATTTTAGTAGTCGAAAACTTTCATATCAAATTGTCTATTTGAAAATCATTAATAGATTCAGAAGTAATAGCACATGTCTGTCATACAAGATAAAAAATTTCAGGCAAGTAAGAGCAAAAGGTTTTTTTTTCATGAGAAATAAATTCTTCTTTTCTTCTTTTCTAAAGATCTTGTCAAAACCAAAAAAAAAAATTGACTTCCACTCTTTTCTCTTTAACCCCATTTTTCATATGGGAATACTCAATGCTATAGCCATTTAAATTATCTATCCAATGAATGTCTTCCTCTTTTGCGCCTATTGATTTTTCTTTCCATATATTGGTTATAAAGGGATTATACGAGTATCTTATTAAGTGTCTTATAAATAGAGGTCGGATTTTTATGATTTTACATATTTGTTTCTAGTCTATGCAATTAAATGGGAGTACGATATCTTTACTAGTGATTGGAAAAATATTTTGAATATAGATTTTTCGATGTATCGATATATCGAAATTTTAAACATTGATAGTGTCGATATATCGGATTTTTAAAAAAAAACATCGATGTTTTTTCTATTTTTTTTTTTTATAATTTCTTGATTAAAATAATTAATTTAAAAGTTAAAATACTATTGTTAAACTTTATTTTTTCATATAATATGTATTATTATAATAAACTGTTATGAAATTGATGAAACTGAATTTTTTTTACTCGGGCATTACCTTTATTATATAAAATATTTCCACAAATTAATATGACATAAAGTTCTTTAGTCTTAAATCTTAAAATACAGTTTTAAACAATTATAATTAATTATAATATGATAATTACCAACGTGAAACTGTGAACTACGATTAAAGATGTCTTTAATCGTGGTCACGACTGAAAGAATTAAAATGAACACACTGTTAAGGACGTTGGTCACACTTACGAGTTACAACATATTTTACACATATTTTATCACGTATTACGTATTTTAAATTTTAATGCCGTTGCGAAACTCGATGGTTGAGTCGTTCGACGGAATACTCAACATTGAAAACCTCGTAAAAACCTCATGAAAAACTGAAAACTGTGAACTGACAATAACTGAATAACATAATTAAAAAAAAAAAACATCGAGATAGAAACATCGATGTTTTTTCGATGTATCGTCGATAAAAAAAACATCGAAGCAACAGTGATGTATCGAACAAAAACATCGATGTTTTTTGCAAAATTGTTTGAACATTGATTTTCGATGTATCGATACTACGATTTTTAAAATATCGATGTGTTCGATGTATCGGTGAAAAACCATCGATGTTTAGAACATCGAAGTTTTAAAACATCGGAAAAATTGTTTTCCCTCTAGAGCTGCCATCTGTTGCTCACCATATTATCAGTACAGTATACTATTTTTCTGATAAAATAATAAACTTAAGAGTTAAAATAATATTATTTCTCTTATAAATATTTTTTAAATAAATATTAAATACTTATAATCAGAGCTCGTAAGTTCATACATTTGCATGTTATCTTTGCTACATCTGAAAATATGCTAGTTGAGTTAAAAATCCGTTTCATAACAATGGTAATAAAAATCTAAAGTTTAATAGAGCATGTTTTTGCGTGTTTTGTGTGTATTGGCATATTTGGCATTTATTTGATTTTTTTTTTTTTTAATTATTAGCACATATTATTTTATGTAAATTTAGTAAAATCATCTTTCGTGGAAGTCAAAAAAAAATTAGATCAATAAATGTTTGAATTCATTCTTATACACTTTTTTGAACTTGTTTATAAAATGTTAGTATTTTATCAATAGTTTTATTTTTTTATGACATTAAGTTTTATAAGTTAAAACCAGTACCACGTAAACAATGTTATTGCGCACCACTATAACTATCCTTCTATTGACGTGTCCATTACAATCTATATATTTTCGTCTCAATGTGTGTCATTTAATGAAATGTAACCGAAAAAAAATTATAAGTTTTAAAAATATGAATGGCTAATTCTTATTATATAAAAAAAAATGCTTAAACATTTTTTTTGTGCGTAGTTAAGAATTTTTTATGCATATTTGATCAAATGTTAGTGCATAATTGCATGCTCATTCATGGGTTTTTTAATGCATGAACTAACGAGTTCTGATTATATTTGTATAGTGAAACTGTATCACAACTGTTGTATGCTGTATACTAAAATAATAGAAACAAAAAAATTCGAACATATTCTAACATCGATATATCGACATAAAACATCGATGTTTTTTGCTCATCATTACTTTTAAATGCTTATTGCTAATATTAATATGACTTATAAAATTTGCTAAAATATTTGATAAATCGATATTATATATTATTAAGACAGTGATTAATTATTTAAAGGTAAGAAAAAGTTACAATTTGCCAACACCTGCAAGTAGTTTTAACATTGACATTTTTTTAATTTATATTCATTGATGTGTATTTAATACGTACATATTTAAATAAGAATAAAATTACTTAATTTAGATACGTTTTTAAAATAAGATTTTTTTTTTGATTCCAAGTGAAATGAGGATGGAATTGGATAGAATTTTTTTATCTGTGTACACGATTTTGATCAAAAAGATTGATTCAATTATAATCAAAAGAGATTTCTGATAATAAATGTTTTTATTTGGTTCTTTAAAAGATTTAGTTTTGCGAATTTCCATGTAATTTTCTTAATTGTGAAAAACTTACAAAAACATATAAAATGTACGGTATACTGGTTTTCGTCAATATAAAATTTTCGATTTTATCTTAATTCAAAAATTAACAATCTTAGACACTTGAAATTTTTAGAAAATGATTTTATTACTATTTTTTGTAAATTGTATTATTTTCAAAAGTTTTTGAATTATTTTTACTAACTATAAATTTTCAGATTTTCTTAGTTTTATTTTAAAAATATTATTAAAATAATTTTAGTTAGACCAAATCTTGAAATTTAATATAAAGCTCCTTTTTATACATAACTATTAATAATTGACGAAAACAAATTGAGCATAGTTAAAATAAATAAAAATCTAACTTTATAAAGTTTAATATTTTAACAAAACACTAAATATTATGAAAGTTCACTACATTTTTTTAGTTAAAAATGTTTACAAATTTTAATATTTTTACTTAAAACTTGAAAATTGGATGTATGATTTCTTTGTGGCCAAAAAAAAAAAACTTGAAAAGTTGCAAAAATTATGAATAAGTGTTAAAAAAATTAAATTTTGATTAAATGATAATAGTTATCTAATTAAAGAAATTTTATAATTTTTGAAGTATTTTTATGAAGTTTTTTTAGGCATTTCACAGTTTTAATTAATTTATATCTTACCTTTTTTTTTTTTTTTTGCGAAAGGTAGAATATTTAAATTTCAACCATCTTAATATGAAAATTGATACTTTTACTGCATAAATTATCTTTAGAAGTATAAACTGAACTACTAAACCTTTTTCATTCAGAATTATTTTTTTTAAGTGGAGTGATACATTGGTTTCAAATTTCATAACAACAATCTGGGAGCCCTTTTCATTTATTATATTATATAAACTAACTGTCTAAATTATATCAATATTTCATAATAATTTAGTAGTAATTTTCTGAACAAACATATATTAACTTGAAATTATTAGAAATGTTCAATTTTAAACTAATAGGAAAATATATAATGCCTTTAAAGGTGATGAAATTATGATGAAAGAAGAAGAAAAAAATTTGAATCAAGATGTCCATATATTTGTCTTAAAAGATAACTGTAAATATGGTACTGTGGGAAGCATTATATGCGAACCATTTAATAATAAGTTATTGTTCAAATGCATGGATAAATTGTGTCCAAATAAATTTTCAACTATATCCTATGAGGAACTTCTTAAGCATATAGATTTATATCACAAAAATACCAGTTGGGATAGCATGTGCAATATTTGTGGATATGGATTGTGGAGAGATTTGAATCACCTGTACATGAGAAATGCTTTAGAACATTTGGTTTCATATCATTTAATTGAAAGTCAAAATACCAAAATCATAACATCTTGTAAGTAAAAATTAAAAAAAATTAAATTAAAAATTTTTTTTAACTTACAAAATCATAAAAATAAAGGAGAAAGTTAATTGATATTTTATGTTGTATTCATACCTATAAATATATAAATATATATTTGTGTTTTATATATCTCTCGTTATATTTGTCAATCATGATATTGATTAAATATATTTATGTATATTTAATCAATGGTCATGATTAATTTTTTAAACACATTTTTGAATTATATTGTTAAGTTTAAAATATATATTTTGGTAATTGGTTTTTACTATACATAATTAAAATATAACTTATCACGCCTGCTAGCATCATGCACATTTCCTAACCTAATTACATTCAGTGGTGTATCCTGTGAGTGGGAGGGGGTCATAACCCCCAATATTTTTTCAATATTAAATTAATTTAATAATCAATCAACACAGCGCCCAGCCGTTCCCATTACTTTCAAGATATCTTATAGTATATACTACGAATAAACTAACTAACCCCACCCCCCAAAAAAAAAATCTGGATAAGCCACTGATTACGTTTACTATATTAACAATATAACCAACTAACTAATAACAACCAAACCAGTTAGCATGTTTAATGTATTTTATTAGTTATTGGTAAATAATTATAGGCAAGTATTATATTAATAATTATTATTAATAAAAAAAACATATTTAATAATAATATACCAATTTATTTATAAATTATGTATATATATTATATAGTTCTTAATTTTTTTATACAGCTAGAACTGATACTTCAACAATTACCAATGATGGTTTACCTGTTAGTAACATGCTTAAAAATACAAATTCTGGCAAAGAAAAAGGTTATAATTTTTATTATTATTTAATGAATTATTTTGTTTTTATATTAAATCATTATATTTTAAATAGAACAATAAATTGTATGCTGAAATTATTTTAGTTAAATTTATTTTATATGTATAATTGATATTGATTAAAATATAATAAATAATTTTTTTTATCATTTATTACCACCAGTACTCGTTACAAATTACACCAGTAATTTGGGAGTTCGCTCCTCTACTTTTTTTTTTTTTTTTCTGAAAAGTGGTATTCAAAATATATGTAAGGTTAGCTTTGCCCTCCACGGGTCTGTGTTAAATAATTGCGCATGTGGAACGCAGTTTTTAAATTTTTGGAATGAGCTTCTTTACTTAAATTTTTCCAATTCAAGCACTGATTACAACTTTTTCCTTACCAAAATGTGTGTATTCCCTACCCATATGACATACTAAGACTACAGTTCATAATGGCCATTGAAAGTTGGAAATGCTAAAAAGTTCATTATGTATCATTTAATGAAAAATTATTAATTAAATAATAATACCATTTGAGCTTAAATAATATCAGCATATTTGCAAATTATTTTGGAATCCTAAAACTATTTTTCTTCTTGGTGGAAAAAGAGGATGCATAGAAAACTTTTTTTTAAACAATGTTGTCGAGTTCTACTTATCTATATTTATTCATTTCTTAATTTAGGATTAGAATTATTTATTTGTATATTATATTAGAAATCAAATTATAAATATTGTTTTTCCATTGACTCTTCCCTATTCTTGCTTTTATATAATGTTTGTGATAAATAATTAGAACATAAACCATAAATAACTTCTATTTAACTGTCATATTATAATTTTTTTTTTCAACTTACAATTGAGTCTGTAGAAATTTATAAATGAATTATAAATTTTTTTATAATTTTTACTATAGATGAAAGAGTAATTGAAAATGTCTCAGAAGAAAATATTGTGGATACATTTAAGCAACCCAGTCAGGTTATATTCAGTAATCCGTTTGAATCATCAGGTAATAAGTATAACAGTTTTTTTAATACTTGAACTTATTCACTAAATGTTAAAAAAAATATGATGTATTACTACAATTAATAATTTAATTGTTTTCAAATGATTAATAACAAGACCAAAATAATATTTTTTAAAAATTTCAAACTTAAATTTATTTTTAATGGAGAATTTTCATTTATGTTATAAAAATAAATATATGAAATTAATTCTAAATGTTATGTAAACATTTTGTATTTAATTGGCAATAAATTTCCTTATGGTAAATTAAAGTTATTATTACTTATTATAAAAATTTTTATTGATTTCAATGATAGACAAATGCAGATAATTTATTTAACAAATGACTAAAAAAACAAAAATCATATCTTACTAAAGTATCGACCAAGACTATTACATTTCATATTATTACATGTAAGGTAAAAATACTCACCACTTAAAGTATCACCACACGGTTTTTTTAAGTGGCAGGTCTATATATATATAAAAAAAAATTTAAGAGCAAATAGTTGACCAAATAGTTAAATACTTTAATTGTCACTTATCCAAGTGGCTTGACAAAGCTAACTGGCCAATGAAGGATTTGCTGTGACATGCGTTCCTACATTATTTATTTATTATTAAGTTGCAATCATTTTTATTTTCAAAATAACAACTTTTTGATTGGTTATAATATATAAATCTTAATTAACTCTATTACATTTATTATTTTCAAGCCCACCAAGCAAACATTGATGAAGTGTCTGATAAAAATGTTCCAGTATTAAATCCAACAGCTATGGACATTGTGAGTTTAAAGGAATTTTATTTTTTTAATTTCAATCTAGAATTTGTTAGAAACTTAAAATTTGATACCATTTAGAGTAAAACAAGATTTGATTTTACCATATTTTTATTTTTTTAGGGAGAAGTTGTTAATTTCCCTGAAATTAATCCTAGTGAACCATCTTTTAATGTCAATCTCTGTTTACCACTAAATATGAAAGTAGTTTGTGAAGATATACCACCAAATCCTAATATATATCTTAAACCTGGTCAACAAATTGTTAACAATGGAGAACCTATACAGAATTCTTATTGTTTAATTGACACCAGTTATAAAAAATCTTACTTAAAAATAATACGAAACTTGCCAGTTAATGTAATGAAAACACCATTAGCATTTAACTACATGATGGCATTTCCAAGACTTTTGGGTCTTTATAAATGTTTAGACAGATCCTGCACTAAAATATTTTCTGATAAAAAGTTATTTACATTACATATGAAATTGCATTATTCAAATATGGAAAAGAAAAAAAGTAATTATTTAAATATTTTTTTATAAAATATATTCTTTTACTAATGTTTATTATTTTAGAAAACCAAATTTATAATACTGAACAGTTCAAAAAATGTGCCTATTGTTTTAAATCATTTGATGATGAAAATTCATTAGCTGATCATATTGCTGAAAAATATACTTATTGCAAATATTTTTGCTCATATTGTTTTTACCGTGCATATGAAGCTTCTCATGTATTAATTCACCAGGTAATTTATATTTTTTTGTTTATACTTATGGTTATAATAATGAAAGTATATTTTTGTTTTATCTAGAGTATAATTCATTTTCAATCAATTCCTTCAATTTTACATCTTGAATACAAAGACCGTGATGAAAATTCAAAAGAATTACTATTGGCAGTAGACTATAATAATTTTATATTGCCTTATCGTTGTGACGTTGGTAAGTTATTTATTTATCATTATTAACTCTTAATGTTCATATGTTTTTGGAAAATTCAGCAATGTCCATCACTTGTTCTCATTATTATGCATTAATTATAGATTATTGTGTATGTACAAAAGTTGAGGAGATAGATCTAGGCTTACTGTAGTCTGTATTAATTTATGAATATTTTTCATTTTTTTTTACTGTTGGTTTGTTTATTTTATATCTTCAATACTTTAAGTTAATAAATACTGTTGTAATAGAAATTCAAAAAAGCTAATTTTTTTTTTTGGTAAACATATTAGTTTTGGCTTTTATGATAGCAACTATTAATAATTCATTATTATTATTATTCATTAATTTAATTTTATAATTTTTGAAATTTTTAAATTAATTACCTTTCAGGTGTGTGATATAACTTGAATCTTTTCATTAAATGTGCCTGTTAATAAATTATGATTAAAATTAAAGTTAAACATTTATTTATACTGGATTGTTAGTAGTGCTCAAATTAGTAAAATAGTTATGCTGTTAACTTATAAAGAGGAGCAATATCAATTTTTTTTAATTATAATTCATGTAATTTAATTTCTCTTCATTTTACAGGTTATATAAATATAATTTTAAATTAATTTTTTTATAATTGTTAAAAATAAAACTATTTACCAAATAAATTAAATTATTATAATTTTTTTTGAATTTATTTTAAGAAATAAAAATTATGCCAATAAAATGTAATTAAAAAAAACATTAGTCTCAAAGATTTGAGATTTTTGACTTATTAACATGTATAAAATTAATCAGAATTAATATGTCAATGTATTTTTATACTATCATACCAGAAGTAGAAACTAAATAAAATTATGGTAAGGAGGAGGGGGAGCAAATCTAAAACATTCAATATCTTCTATGGAAAAAAAATTGGTTGCTGCATTTGCATCACATAAATTATTATTATTTTTGTCTGAAAATTGACCATCTAGTATTGATAAATTACTCAGCTACCTTTCAAATTAAGGTTAGCAATTGCCCCTCTACCTCCTTTAGATTTGTGCCTCTTTATCATACTTAAGCTTAAAACAGAAGTTGTGACCGTGGACAACCATAAATTTTTTGATGGTGTATATTTGTTTGACAAGTTCATCTTTAGATAATTGTGTCAAAATCATCAATGCTAACTTCTTTTACCATCAATCATAGATAAACTTTTAAAAAGCAAGTCTTTAACTTAACTCGAGTTGCATCACAAACTCCTTTTCTCTTACACTACTGAGCATTGCAATATAATAAGTTTGAACACATAACTATACTTGATTAAACTTAAAGATTTGTTAATTAGTTCAATCACAAATTAATTTATAATTTGCCCAGAACTAGACGAAACAAATGAAACTAAACATAAAATTAAATTTGGTTCAACAATATAAAGGTATCTTAAAATAATATATTTTTAATCAAATATAAAACTTGCAAATTCTAAGTTGTATGTAAAATAGAAACAATATAAGCAGATGTGGCTGGCATTCTCATAAAATATAAAAAGTATTTAAAGCTTATGAAAAAGGAATCATTTCTAAATGTTTTTCGAGGCATTCTCATTTCTCAATTATAAATAGATCTTGGAGGTAAAGGTATGCAAATGCGTTTCTTAGCATGTTTAAAATATTGTTTCGCCATTTTAATAAATCATCACATTCAAAATCTCCAGTGTACAAATGTTACATTTGTCATTATTTATACCCAAGAATGATCTATACAACATTTAAAAATATTAGTATTAATAAATAATAATTTAAATTAGTTCTTTTGTTATGAAAGTCTAAATTTTATATCACACATTTTTTTATACACGATAGGTATCTTACAAACTGCAGAATAAGTAGAATGAGTAAATATAATGAGAGAAATATTTCCATTCTAAGAATTTCATTTGAGAAGGGAGGGTATTCAATAACAAAACCCCTAACATATAGATTTTAACATTTTAATGGATAAATAAAATCCTAGATTGATTCTATGATTTAAATTTAATCAAGATTTATAACCCGTAGTTAAAACTAGTGATTTAAATAATCAAATGAAGTAATTAAATTAATAAAATTTAAAAATGATTTTATTAATTATAATCGTAAACGCTCTAATGATAAAATAATCGAATGAACATAAATTATTTAAAAATGATTTTTAATATTCAATGATTATAGATAGTATTAGACAATAGATACTAGAGTATTTAAAATTCTCCAAAAAAACTTTAAAAAGTAAAAAAGTTTTTTTCGTTGCTAGAATATAATAGTTCTAGTTTTGAGCTTGGTTTTTTACTTTTTGAAAGTTTTTTTTTTAGGAATATCAGTATTTTTATTTTACACCAAGAACTATAATATATAATGCTTACACTCAGTCAAAAAATGCCCATACAAATCTTTTCTAAAAAAGTTTTCATAAATATTTTTAAAGGTTCAAAATATTAAGGGTTGGTAATCGTACCACAAATTAATTTAGCATACATATTTTATATTTTAATAAAATAAACTATTTTTTAATTAAAATATAATTTTAATAAATTTCTAATTAAAAATATTTAAAAAAATAATAATGCACCAAAAAGTTTCCATACACTTATAATATAATTTATTAATTTAGTTAATTTATTAATTAGGTTATTTTTAATTTTTTTAATTAATAACGTGTACATTCACCTTTTGCTTTAATAACATCAATCAAACGATTCTTCATACTATTTACTAATTTTTTAGTGATTTCTTGGTCAATTACATTCCATGCTGTTAAAATTGCATTTTTCAACTGCTGCTTATTTCGAACATTGTGTGATCTAATTTTTCTTCCTATTTCATCCCATAGATGTTCGATAGGGTTCATATCAGCTGACTCAGATGATGTATAAAGTTTTTTAGGAACATTATGTATCAACCATTCTTTAACTCGTTTTACCGTATGTTTTGGATCATTAACTTGTTAAAAGATAAATTAACTTCCCAAACTCATTTGTCCACACTACTTTTTAAATTATTTCTTAAAATATCTAAATAATTGTATTGATCCATTATACCAACTGAATTTCTTACTCCTGAAGCACTCATACATCCCCATACTAATATATTACCAATTACCACTTCCATGTTTAACAGATGCGCATAAGTTCTGTATTTTTATTGTTCATTTGGTTTTCTCCATACATTTCCTCTACCATTGGATGAAAATACATTAAATTTTGATCCGTCAGAAAAAATTACTGAGTTCCAGAAACTTATAGGCTTATCAACAGTACTGTATTGGTAAATAAATTTTTGGGTGTACGCATTAAAAAAATATGGATATTAAAATCTTAAAATAAATTTTCTCGCTTCGCTCGACAATATTTTTCTCTCGATACATTCGAGAAAATTTAATTAATCATTTGTATCTACATGATTATCACTTCTAATAAGACTATAAAATATAATTTTACAAGATATACATTTGCCGCGCGTTATGAATTGCATAATGCAGATTTAAGAACCATGGGCTGAATACCTACTCTCCATATTATTTTCTTCAATGTTATTCACTACATTTAACAAAATACATTCAACACAACGTACACTGTAATATTCAACAGATAAATATTTCATTAAATTTCATAGTTCATAACAATTTTTCCAATGAAATATTATTATTACTATTAAATTATTATTTTTTTTTTTTTTTTTTTTTTGTAACAGTTATTTTAGAAGCGTATACCCGTAAAATAATATTTTACATTAAGTATACGCTGAAAATCGAAAATCTACTGATGGGTATACGCAGTATACCCGCGTATAAATACCAATACACCTCTGCTTATCAGTATGCGCTTTTGAGAAATCTAGACTTTTCCTTAACTGCTCTTATAAATGGTTTTTGTCTAGGAGTACACGTATTATATCCATATCTCTTCAAAACATTTCTCACTGTTTATGGTACTACATTTACACCATAGTTCTTCTTTTAACCATACCCGCCAGTTTTGGTGCACTTGTCTTGGCATTTTCTACTACTGTTTTTAGAATTGCCCATCGTTGGTTTGAGTCTAATTTTCTAGGACAACGTGAACGAGGCCTATTGCTCAATATTTTAATTTATTTTTGTCGGTTAATTATATATTTAACCGTCGCGTGTGATTTATTTACAATTTTAGCAATTTTTCGAAGATTTTCCTTCTTCTCTTAATCAAATAATTAATGCACGAACTTTAGTAGGTACTTCTATGGTTAACGTATGTTGTAGTAAATAAAAAGTTTACGTATAATTAACGTAGTAAAAAAAAAAATTTAATGTATACAAATATGAAAAATCACAATAAATTGATGTATTAGACTTCATAATAACGAGTACACTGACAGGAAAAATGAATGGAAACTTTTGGTGAAAATAATTTAATTATATGGATATTCCGACTGAATTTATCTCTACACAAATATTTTTACCTAAATTTGCCACGAAAATTAAATAATTGATTCTTGAGGAATGTTTTGGTTGATAAATAAAAATTCTAATGTTTAATTTAATATTTATTGAAATCATTTTATAAATTAAAATGTAATATATAGAAACATTTTTGACTGAGTGTATGTATCGCATTCCTAGAATACAAACGGCATAACTTAGAAATAGTAATTACTGAGAAAATGTAATAAAAGATTTTAAAAATTTTCAAAACCGTGTCTGACAATATAATTTGCTGTGATATTTTGACTTTTTTTTTTTGTCATTAATCATTATTTTCTATTTTCAAAGGAGTTTAAGAAATAATTTAATAGTTAACATCACAAAAAAAATAAATCAATTTCAATAATAAACAATCTTAAAGAGAAAAATAAATATATTTTATATTTTTATCACATTATACTTTGAATTAAACTTAAAATAAGATAAAAAAAAAAAAGAGATGAGTACAAATTATAGATATTTATCCCGGGGTTTCAGCAGTGGAGCCAACTCAAAATCGACATTTTTTTAATTATGACATTTGTATTCTAGGGTTGCAATATTATGTACCTAACCTATATGTATAATAATATAATCATCATTATTGTTAACATTATCATTATGTTTTTTTCATAGTTTGATGTATCGGGTATTTGATAAAGCCTATACTAAATACAATATATCTGTATGCAGTATGCTGTATTTTATATACATGTGTTATGTTCATTTCGGTCTCTGCACATATAAATGTTATTAAATTTTATTTTTAATATGTTATGGCATCCATTGTTGTAGTCGGCATGGGTTTTATCTAAATAAAAATAATAATTATTAAGTAATCTAATGTGATCACACTCTGCAGTCGACAATTCCGGCATATTACGTATTATTCTAATATTCTAATATTAATATAAAATAAACATATACACAATATACGAATGAAATAAGAGTAATAATAAGAAGTAATCATTAAGACTATACTACTATACTATAATAGGATTTTAAAGTTATGTTAAAATACATTTTATAAAATATTTTTGACTTAATCATAAAAGAAATCAAAATAAGAATTGTTTGTTTTTAGAATTATAAAATGTTTGTAATACAAACGTATCAGCTAGAAATTGTATAATGGTTGAGACTTATATATTTACTGAAATTACTTGAATTTCGGCGTACATCTATAAAATATACCGAAGAAGTGTTATGCATATTTAAGATTAATGCCCATTTTGGGGGCATTTTTAGACAATTTTGAGTTATTTTAAAATTTTCCTTTTTTTGGTCCCTAATTACCTCCAATAAGAAATTGTATCTAAATTTTTGTCAAGTTTCATAAATACATTTTTTCTCTTGGCTTGAAGGTCGACCGAGTGACTTGATTTGTATACTTGTTATTTTATTTATTAATATAGATATTATAGAATAAAAATAAATAAAAATGAATGATTAAGATTATAATATATGATACATATTATGTTGTTTGTCCTGTGTATAACTTAGATAATATACTATATAATCTAAGGTTTATTACAAACGGAAACTATAGTTTAAAGTGTTACATTCTTTTGGTATTTCAGTATCTCGCTTACCGATTATTTATAATGTAAACATTATAATAAACCGGTCAAAGCAATGTTAAATGTATATAATCTTAACCATTTGAATGAATCATTTAATTATTTTACTAGGGCTTGGAATTTCATGCATTTTTCATTTTTTTTTTTCGAACTTTATGGGCGATACTCTCCTGACCACAAATGTGTTACATTAATATATGATTCCGAGTACTAATTTTTATTTTTCATTTTTTGGTGTTTATTAATTTTTAATTTATTTTTTGACATTTTTATTCATTTTTACTGATTTCACACTAATTCATTAGAAATCGTTTCTTGTCGACATATCGATAACCTAAGACTTGTCCGATTTCATATTGCTGATTACATTCATTGTTGTTGTGTTGGAGTGAATATTATTATACCTACATTTTATTACTTTTTCATAATATTCGGATTAGTATCCGATTTTATCTCGTCGATTACAGTCGTCGCTTCATTGACATGTTAAATAATAATTAAGTGAATAATACCTATTATATTTAAATTTTATTATTTTTTCGTAATATTTTAGAAATGACAAAAATTATAACGTCGGTTAGTGCTCGTCTGCGTCTCCCAATAATTTCAGTGGACGTAGAGAAAAATTTTTCCAAATATAAATATTTATATAAACAAATAATCGTTCATTTACTTTTGATAACATCAAATACGCTCTAATCGTACAATACAATGATTTTGATTTTTAAGTAACTTGTAAGCTTTGATAAATGTATAAAAAAAAAATGTTTGTCATTTTTTTATTTCATATTTTTGTCATTTTAATGTCATATTTTGAGTAATTTGTAAGTTTTGATAAATTTATATAGAATATTATAGTAAAATATTTAAAAAATATTATTGTTAATTTAAAACAACTATTTATAATTTTTAGGTCAGTTAAGGTCATCAACTTCCAAACCCTAGTTATTATTACTCTTATCATTCAATTATTCGATTATTTTTTTTCGACTACTTATCATTCTATTATTCGATTATTTTTTTTTTTTTCGATTATTCCCATGATTAATTTAAACATCTGGAAATACTGGGTTCTTTAAAATTATTGCCAAACATTGATATTTTTATAGTGAATGTTTTTATTTTGTTTGTTTAATTAACGTGGCTTAAGATAAGATTCATGTTTTTTCATGTCTGTTATCTCGTTAATAATTTTTAGAGATAGTAAGTTCTAACATGGAAATAACATGATATTATGATATATTGTTTGATTTTAACTTCTTTGTCTAATTTTTATCTGATAACACAAGTAGTATTAGTGTAATAGCATAATAGGAAAAAAAGTTTTTTCAGTCATATTGTGATTCTAATTCATACAAATATTAATAATAATCAGTAGTTATACTAAATAACTTATTAAAAATGTATTAATGTAATTAATATGTTCTTGTATAATCAAATATTAAATATGTTGTATAATCGAATTTTACGGGGTCGGAAATAATATATAGTAAATATTTGTCACTATAACCTAATTTAAGTAATACCGATGTTAAAAGAAATGGTGGTAAAAATGATTAGATTGTCAAAACTGTCTTTTAACATTAAAGTATATATATATATATGTTTATGTTTTTATATTGTTGCTATCTCGCTTGAAACAGATAATTTACGAATCCATATTAACCTATTTCAGGGGGTTGTCTTTATGAATCTTATTTACATGACGATTTCTTAAAACATTTAAACGTAAAGCATCAACAATGTGATAAATTTTGTTGTTACATTTGTGCTAGTCAAGATAATGGCGAAGGATTTATTGCACTCCAGCCAAAATTAATGATTTCAGTAAGCAAGTTGAATGTATTAAAAATTTATATGTATTTAAATGATTTACAAATTGTTCTCATTTTTTGTTCTTTAACCATATATTCTATTTTTACTTTTTACTGTCAGAAAGGTATTACTGATGTATTATCTACATTAATTAATTAATGTCATATTAATTTTTTTGATGCGAATAATTTTGTTGATTATCTAAATAAAAATATGTTCTAATTTAGTTTAATTTAAATTTATTAATTTTTAATTTTTTTATTTAGCATTTTAAGCTGCACAACATAAATGTATATCAATGTATTTTTTGCTTGCATGGTACTGAAAGTACTGAATCAATGTCAAATCATTTAGCAATGGAACATTTTGAATATAAACCTTTATGCTTAAAGCGTTCTCCAGTATCTGATACTTGTGTATGAATATTTTATATTAATAATTTATAAATCTTTAATATATATTTATTATAGTACATTATAAATTCACAGGACATTTCAAAAATTAAAAATTTGAAAATTATGAAATTAAATAAAACTGTTGAAAAAGATTGGGTAAAAATAATAAATTCATCCCCAGAAACAAGTTGTTCACCAGAAATATTAAAGAAAAAAACTCGAAAGAGACGTTTAAAATGTTCTGATGTCTTGTCAACAGCCTTAAAATCTGTTAGTGATGATAAAAATGTTAAACCGGCAGATGCAATTATTATAACAGTTCCTGATAGAGCTCAAATGACTGAAGATAATAGTACATCAATAACCTTACCTATTGATAATGAATTCATAATTCTTGATGATGTAAACCAAAACGATATGCAAGATCCACTAAAACTTGATTCTGTTTTGTCGGAAACCAAAAATAATGAAGAGGAGTTGCAACAATCTAATGATGATGTTATAATAATTGATGATGAAGAAGATTTATTAGGTAATGATACATTTAATATAAAAGAAAAGAAAGTTCCTACTAAAAGAAAACATTCTTCTGAAGAAACAGTTGATCAATCAAATAAGGTTAAAAGATTAGCTTTTCCAACTGTTGAATTGGATAAATTATTTAATTGTAAAGAATGTGGTCAGTATTAAATTTAGTTAAACTAATATCAAACATGAAACTAAATTTATTTATTTGTGTTCCAGATCAAACTTTCTCAAACAGCAATGATTATCATATTCACTTAAATAAGTGTCCATTTTGGAATTTTGATGGTCAGAAATGTAGATTTTGTTCCAAAATATTTAAAACAACATTTAATATGAGTGAACATGTACAACTTCATGGACCTAATCGTTTCAAATGTTGTTTATGCAACTTAAATTTGCCATCTCGTCGAGCTATTGCATTCCATATGAGAAATAACCATAAAATTTCAAATTTAGAGTTTATACCTGAAATCCCTGGATTAACTAATTTGGATAAAGATACATTTGTTGTTGCAGAAAAAAAAAATTTGACTAATAATGAACACAAAGTTAATCGTTGCAATGTTAATTTTAAGTGTGGTGAGTGTTCATTTAAAGGTAACACTCGGAAAATTGCAGTTTTGCACATGAAGAATGCTCATAATATTAATGATTATGAGATAACACCAGTGGATTCATCATCAATTAATACCCGAGAATATTTAATTCAAAGAATGAAATTTATCAATGTCCTAATGCCTCAACAACAAAGTACAACCATGAAAATAAAACGTAATGTAAGTAATATTTAAATTGTTGATCACAATAAACGTGTCATATTTTTAATTCCAATTAGTATACATTTATTAAATATTTACTAATGGGTGTATTTTTTATAATTAGAATGGTAGCAATAAAAAAGCATCTTCAAAAACAAAAGATATCACCCAAGACAAAAAAAAAACCTTAATGTTTAGTCCTAATACTATTGACAATATACCAAAGTCACATATTTTTACTGAACCAATTGGCTGTTCACTATGTACTTATAATACAAAAGTACGATCTAATCTAATTATACATTTAAATGGACATACAATAGGACAAGATGATATTACTAAAGAAATTGTTAATCCTGTACCATCTATGGGAAAATCAGAACTTATGTTTGATAAGATGATTAATCTATCTGCCAGTTCATTTGATGCTATGAATACTCTGAAGGTGAGAATTTTAACCCATCAGTCTTAAATAATTATTATACTTAACACATAATATTTCATTTTTTCTTTTCTATAAATTTATACAATTTTAATCATCAAAAAAAAAATGTTCAGGCTAATGTTTAATAATTGTTTCAGATGAAAACTGATGAAATTAATAAGAAGATTGTTGAAGTAGCTTTAGAAGACAATTTAAAAATTGATTCATATCCTCAATTTATTTCTAAAAATATCCGCTATAAATGTTCAATACCTTGTACTTATACATGTATTACTGAACATATGCTTAAGTCACATATATTAATTATTCATCCAGATTCTCAGTTTTATATGTAAGTCACTTACTTTTTATAGTAATATTTTGATAATAAATTATAATAGTACATTTTTATAGATGTCCTCATTGTCCACAAAATAGCACCTTAGCTAAAGTAGAGTTGAACCAAATAGAATTACATTTAATGCATCATAGTGAAAACTTATATCGTTGTCAATATTGTGATTACATTGACTTTAATCGAAATGAAATGAGAGCACACATGAGAAAATCTCATTTGCCTGAAATTACTAATACGAATCAATCAAACATAATTGTAATTAGACAAATGGAGTTAGAAGATATTAATATTGATAGAATTAAAAACCAAGGTATGTATTTTGTATTTCTGTAATTTTTTTCATTTAAGGTTATAAATGCTTTAATAATATATTATTAAACATTTATGTATTTATTATTACAGCTCAATCAACTGCAAGTCAATGGATATGCAATATGTGTTCTTTTGGTATTAAATATACACTAAACGAGATAACATCTCATATTTTTAAAGTTCATAAAGTATCATGCATGTTTAAATGCCCTATGTGTCAGTTTGAAAACAATGATGATGATGCAAGAGTATTTGAACACCATTATAAGTTAAATCATCCATCTGTGGCAGTAAAATGTTTAAGAGTATTTGAAAAGGTCAGTTATTCTTGAATCAATTTTTAAAAGATTTAAATTATAAAACAATAAGTAATATATTTTTCTTAACAAAAGTGCATTTAAAAATCTTATTTTATTGTAAATCAAACACAATTGGTACTTCGAAGATGTATACTTAATTTTTAGTTTTAGTTTAGTATCTTAAGCTTTAGTTAAAAATGATTTTACAAATTGAATAACAAGAATTATGTTTATTTGATTAAATGTATAGATAGCCATAATTTTCTAACACATGTGCAATAAAAATTTCAACATATCAATTAATTAATTCGATAAAGATTTGAATTTGTTGTAGTCTACTTAATTCTAGATTATACATATTTAAAATATTCATGAGATTCCATGCACATGATGTTTTCGACCTTGTATTGAAATATTTCAATTAAAACATAAATTGAAATAATCATTATTTTAATGTTCTTAAATAAATAAAAAAATGTCTAATACTTTATTAATATCTAATAATTAAAAACAAATTAAACTTAAATATAAACCTAAATATAAATGTTTTGCAGATGAGATTAAATATATAAAATATTTTATTCTAAAAAATAATTATCTTCCATCGTTTGTTTGAACAGTTTTGGCAAATCGAAGGCGCTGTATGTTCTTTATATATATATGATTGGCACTCGTTACACAAATTTGTTTTCAGTTTTTTTTTTCCAATATTAAAATGCACATCTTCCAGGAACATTTACTGTATTTTGTACTGGTTCTTCTATAGCAGTGTTTCCCAACCTATGGGTCGCGACTGTCGACCAGTTGCATCAGGCAGTACTATTTATAATTATTTATAATACTATATTATCACATATTTTAATTTTTTTTTTTTAGTTAGAGGGTTGTGTTACGTTATCAACAAGCAGTAAATTTGTGGGTTGCCATTACAAAATGATTGGGAAACACTGTTCTATAGTGTTTATGATTTCACGTATACAAACCTTATGTTTTATTCATTGAGAATAAAAACTGGATAGTACATAACATCTTATCAGTGTTCCGATAGTTTAAAAGTAACCCATAATTGAGTTTTATTTATTGGATATCTATATCCATGGTTTTCATACAATTAAATTGTGTATAAATGTCACAGTACACCACGCAACATAGTCTTTAGACCGTATATTAATAATGAACTTTGAGCTCTAATATAGATATTAAATCGTATACAGTTAGGAATTGTGTCTAATTTTAGTTTATTACCTTATTAGAAGGTACTTAGGTTAGGTTAGGTTAATATTTCATATTTTTGAAACAATGAAAAAAATTCTAAAAACCCAATCTTTTAAACCTTGAAGTGTGTGTTATAGGGTTAAGATTTTCTTAAGTTAAGACTTTCTTATTTTTTTCTTTTTAATTACATATGCATATACAAAATAATTATAATCATTTTTTTATAATTTTTAATTCTATTTTATGAAATTTTTGGAGAAACCAAAAAAGTGAAAACAGTGATCTATGTAGACTTAACAACAAATTAAAATAGTTTTTAAAATTCTTTTTGTATCAATTAATGAATCGGTGTATTGTTAATAGAAAACATCTAAATCCCTATGTTATATTGCATAATTTTTTCATAAACATGATAATATTTTTTTAATTGATTTGGCTATAAGATACAAATAAAATTAGTATCTAGTTTTATGTATGATAAGATTGATATAAATCAAATTTACTGTATTAAATTTTTTTTAAAGCGTATAATATCTAATCTTTGCATAGATTGGGTGTTTTTGAGTGCACTGATATTTTATTCAAATACACACAATTAAGATGGTTAAGGTGTTTTAAGTTAAAGATGACTAAAGTTTATCTTTATTAAGAAAACCTTGATCTTGTGTTTTACCATTTTTATTATGATTTAGGTGACTGATGAAGAAAAACCAGACAAACAACCTGTGATAGCAGCAAACATGCTGGAACAGCAAGCTTTAGAAAGTATTGAACCATCACTTGTACCTCCTACGTGTCGAGGAATTCCTATTGAATCAATGCCTACAAATAAAGCATCAAATAAATCAACATCTAAGAGTCCAAAAAAAACAGCTAAAAATTCCTCTCCACATCAAGTCCACAAACAAAAAACATTAGTAGATGATTTCAATAAAGATGATAGTTTAGGATATATTTCTTCAAATGGACAATATACTTGTCCTAGATGCAATATTTTTAAGACTATGAATATAGAACATTTTCGCGATCATTTATATAAAGATGTCAATTATAAAACGTAAATGAAAAACTTTTTTATAATTTATATCAATTACAACATATGTGTTTTATAGATGGAAATGTATGAACTGTTTTGAAATATCTGATTCTCCAAAGAAAATGGCATGGCATGTTAAAAAACATGGTGATGGAAGCAAGTATGAAAAAGTCGAAGATAATGAAAAATTAAAATGGGTAATATATTAATATTCCTTTATGCCCTTTGAAAAAAATTTTTTATTTATTTTAAAAATCTACAATACAAAAATTTGAATAGGTTGAAAGGGTAATTGAACATCAAAATAAATTATTCTATGATTTAAAGAAAAATAAAAAACAGCGTACTCAAGGTCCAGAACAAAATAAAACTGTAGTAGCTGATAAAAAGACAAAAAATTCTCCGTCAAAGAAAGTAAGGATAGAAACAATAATTATTTATTATTTTAATACAATATATTTTTTTATTGTTTAGAAAAATATTGTAAACGAGAAAAAGATATTAAACCATCCAATTACTGATGACGATATCATTAATCTTTTAGATGACTCTGATGATGAATAATTTGGTAATTATGTAAATATTTATTGTGATAAATAATATTTTCTTTATTAATTGTTATAATATTTAGAATATTATTTTAATTCTATAACTCTAATTAAATTTTTTCAGGCGATCAAAAATTGTCATATTTGTAAGACTGACAAAATGGCTGTTTTTATTTTTTATTAATTATAACTCATTCCTAAATAGAAGGAAAGTAAAAAAAATGATAATAATTTGTTCATGTATACTAAATACTAAAGTTGTTCATTTTTGTTTACTTTTTTTGTTAAACATTTTAATTATAAATAAATATGCAAAAGACTGTTAATTATATTTGATTATTTATCCATTGTATAGAATTTATTAGCTGTAAATAATAGCATTAAATTATAATGTTTCCATTACAGGAATTTTTAAACACTTAGTATTTACCTAATTAATTTTTAATTATTTATAAATATAGTTATGGTACTATTGTTTGGAAAGTTACTTATATTATTATTATTTTATATAGAAAAAACACAAAATTTGCAATGTTTTATAATTATTCGTTTTAAACATTAAGCTTACTTTTAGTATAAAAATATTAAAACATAATATTTGAAGTAGTAGTAAGAAGCTTGAATTCTCAATTTAAGTTTTATATATATATATATATATATATATATGTTTGTATGTATGTATTGATGTAAGTGATTGGTCGTTTTAATTTCATAATAAATTAAATTTAAATTTTCTTATTCGAACCTATAAAAAATTAAAAATTATTTGAAATTTAAATATTAAATTATAGGCACTATTTGGAAAGGAAACCTACATTGTTTTAGTTACACAAAAATATTGTTATATCTGTTGTTTTATCAAATCATAGCAGTATTTTAGTTAATATTTATGTTGACGTCTATTAACAATTTAGTATTAATTTATTAATAAAGCAATAATGACGTGGTACTTATGTAAGTATGCCTTTAATTGTACAGATAAATTTTCTTCAACAAGATTTAATAAAAGAAAAAAATGTTTTTAAAAATAGAATGTTGTTATGATTTACCAAAGAATAACATTTGACACGGTCGTGTCGCACGAATACCGCGATCTCACCCGTTCCAACCCTTTGCTTTGGTGTCACCATTCGTTCGGTTATCAATCGGGACGCCCGATAGATTAATCGAACCAGTTTTCGGAGTCGGCGATGAGCCCCGAAGCGTTGGCGGACGGTGTGACGACCGTCGCGAACGACGGCGGCGTTTGTCTGCTTTTTGCCGTCACCGTGGCCTTTTATTTTTATCTCGTATTTTGTATTTCAACATTATTTCTTTTTTATAATTCTTGTCATTTTACATTTTTTTTTTGTTAATTTCTCTTTTTATTGTTTTCTTTTTCTCTTTATTATTATTACAATAAAGAGTCATTATTATTATTATTAGTTCAAAATTGTTTTGTGGTATTATTATTATTATTAATATATATTTAATTTCAATTTTATTTTCTCTTATAAATTTTGTGTGTCTGTGTTGTGCTCGAGACATATTAATGGGAAGTGATCTATCAGAAAGAAACATTTTAGATACTTATGTAATTTACTAATATTATATTATAAACATTCTAAATCAAACATGTAATTACATTTTACCATTAAATTAAATAGTAGACTATTATATGTTGCTAAAACAGGATGTGATGATTACCTATTTGTGGATATTGCATGTGATTTATGCATCAGTAATGATTTTTTACCCTAATGTAATTTCTGATAGTGCATTACATTTTTTTTCTTCATTTTAACCAAGAGACCGGGAGGGATTTGTTTTTTACACTACTGTCTCCCGGCCTCTTATTGTTTATTTAATTAATACGTTACATTGCTGTTGAGATGACGAGTGGGACATGCCCCCTCTGGTCACCCCTAACATCTTAGATACAAGTTACGTGTTTTTTTTTTTTTCAAAGCCTTATGTTGTGGAATCCTCCCCGTTAGCGCTCGCGTTCCAGCTCCTCGCCCATGATAGCCTCCACCATCTGATTGAAGGTCCGACGCTAGCGCTCCACCATGTCCCGCAACCTCATCACTACTCCCGCGACCGTTGGCAGCTGTGCCTCCTCTGGGCCCAGCAAGATGTCCGGCATGTCCACCTGACGTAACGTCCTGCCGATCACTCTCTATGCTTCCTGCTACAGGACTACCCATTGTGGACAGCGAAACAGGGTGCGATCGGCCGTGTTGTCTAAAGATGATTCTTGCACGTTCTGTGACCAGTAGATGTGCCGGAGGCATCCTGGCCAGGACTAAAACCGCCATGTCGAATACGGTTCTGTAGCACCTGGCCACGCGCAATGCTGACCGCCGCTGTACCTGAGTGTAGGTATTGCGGCTCTTCGCCGCTGCCCACACTGGTGCTCCATACTGTAGCTTGCTAGAGTATACTGTATACTTGCTATTGACTACTGACATAAGTAGTTGCCTCTTGATATACGATGGATCACCAATGTTAACCATCAGTCTGCCAATTGCAACCACCGTCCAACTGTTTGTCTAAATCTAGAATAACCGATCCTGTCAAAAAATCATGGTATTTTTCTTAGTCGTGCACTCGTCCCGAAATTAATATATCTCTAGTTGCATACGCCTTACATGTTTCATTTAACAATATCTTTCCAACCCCTTTGATGGTGTGGCTGATCTACTGCTTGTCTTTGTCACATGTGACGAACAGTGTTTCGCCTTTTGTGGTGTATAACCATACATTCTTAAATTTAAGTTTGTGAAATACAGGTGAAGCTGTTTGCACGTGCAGTAGGCTGCAATCTTCAGATACCTCCTTTGGATCTTGTAAGAGTAAAATCTCACAAATTGGTTTTCCACTCCTTAGATGTAAACGATGGATTTCAGGATAAAGTAGGAAGTCACGTGAACGTTTACAATTTGCTTGTTCAAAATTGTCGTAAGTGGAATAAAGATCCATAGATCGGCTTACGGCTAAAAACTTATAGCTAGGTTTAATAAAAATACAATTATTGCTTTCGCATACTGGCTTAGGTATTAAATGAAACAGAGTTAATGTATGTTGGTGAACTAATGGTATGCTTATCTTAAAAACTAAACGGTCATTATCATAATATACAGTCAGTTCCGATAGTTTAAGTAATTCGTAGGAGTCCCCTAGATCTAATTCTATGGGCAAGTCCGTCCCACTTGGAAGTCCTAATTTTATGTCCTTAAATTGTTCGGGTGGAGGGGGGGGATTCAGCAGGCTTGGTGTATTTGTCCTGTTTTTGCAATTTGCACTATTTACCCTATGATATCCATTTTTATGAAATATTATGCAAGAAGTATAATTATGAATATAAAATTATTTGCAATTTGAACCCCCTTTAGAGCTCCCTCTGCTGCAGTTCTAATTCGTTCTAGAGTAACCGCATATTCTTCCAATATAAGTGCTTCCTTCCTTTGAGTCAGATCCACTAATTTGAGCTGTTTTTCCTCGTCCCTAAATTCTTTTGTCCCATCAGATCTCATTTGATCTAAGTTCTTATTTATTTCTCTCATACAGTGAAAATCACATAATCCGAACAAAAGCTTAGTTGTTTTGGCTATTGCTCCTCATGGTATGCTTCTTTTTGTTCTTCCACTGTGTCCTACAGATCCTAATATTAGCTCCCGTTTTTCCTTAATCTGCCTAACGTAAAATTGGTTACTTTGTATAACCGTGCACAATATTGGTTGGTCGTGTTGGTGATTGGGCTGAAACAATAGTCCGCCGCATTCGCAATGTGTCGATGGAGCACTTCTGTATTAATAGTATACTTTGATACCCTTAAGTACGCCGTGAGATCCCATTTGGACGTTTCAATTTTGATCGGTCCCTGGTTCTCAAAGAATATCCCAGATGGTTATGGAAGCTTTTCGTCCACAAACCGGGATATTCCATTCGGTTAAAAGTAAAACATTCAAACATAGCCTGAAAATAGTGTTGATTCCCCTTAATATGTGTCTTCTGAATATAAATCTACCCTTATGTAATAATGCTGCTAAGGCTAAATGAAAATTAATTGGATTAGTATTAAGATTGTGGTATCCTAATTACTCTTTTGTTTTATAAAAGATTTTGATATTATTTTTGTGGGTCCTATAATCCCTTCTCTCTTTCTTTATGGTAATGTTTTCATTCCCATGTACCACGACAACCTCATATGGTCCCTGCCAATTCTTTCCCAAAGCATTTAATTTATTATGATCCTTCAGTACAATCTTATCTCTTACATGTACTTTTATTGGATGGCTTGTTGCGTATTAGTACCGTTTGTTTGTTTCCTTTTTCTGTATTAAGTTATTTTTTGCAATTTTATGATTCTCCTGCATTACACGCTTGAGGTTAAAAAAATAATCTCCATAATTGTATTGTGGTTTCGATTCCCTAAGAAAAGTGGTTGGAATCGAAGGTTTTCTTCCAAATACTAATTATATATAATAATTCGTACGCGGTAAATCCCGTAGAAATATGGATGGTTGTATTGTAGCAGAATGTTGCATAACATAAAAGTTGGTCTCATTTACTATTTTTATCTACAAAACTGCGTAAATATGCTTTTAAGGTTTTATGAGACCGTTATAGAAATCCGTTCGTCTGCGGATGCCATGGGGTTGTCTTTGATTTTTCGATATACAAAAATTTGGACACATTTTCAAACAGATCCGATAGAAAATTAGTCCAACACTCAGTTAGAATGGACGTGGGAATCCCATAAATGCACACGAAACATTCCACGAATGCGTGTGTTAATGTTTGTGCATCAGTAGTAGCTAATGCAATTGCAAGTGCGTACCGAGATAACTCGTCTTGTATCGTAAGAATGTGTGTATTGCCTATATTTGTTGATGGAAATGGCCCAACTATGTCCATGCATATTAGCTCAAAAGGTTTAGTTACCGTGGTTGTAATAATCATCGGTTGTTTAGTTTAGTAATGTGATTTATTTTTCTGACATATTTCGCAATTTTTTATATAACGTTTTACGTCTGTTTTCAGGTGTTTCCAATTATAATTAAGTTATAACCGTTTGATTGTACGAGATACTCCTGAATGACCCCTTAAAAGAGCATCATGGTATTCATATATTTGTCTATGTTTTTTTTCTTGTGTAAAATTTTGTTCGGTGTAGATCTTAACATTAATATTAGTTTTATATCAGAGTTGGTGTTGATTTTGAGATTAAAAGTCCTGACGAGGGGCAAACCGATTGCCGCCCGGCGAAACCGGCATGACGGCGCACTGCGCATGTGGCGCTCAAGGGCGTACGGATATAGTTATATGTTGTAAATAAGATAAGACCGATGCAAAAGTTAACGATCGGGTATTCGTATCGAAGATAAGCGAATAACAACGATGTATAAACAAGCGTTCTTATCGACGGTCTGGGCCTAACTATAATCTGATACATCTAATGACAACCACAAGAAGAATACATCTAATTTTCCTACACTATCTTACACTACTCAAATACAGGTAAAAAAAGCTAAAACAAATAACAGCAAATCGCCTCCACTTTCCGTTCTCAGTCTATTCAGTCTGTATTAATTGAAGGCATCTGCGATTGGTCCAATGATGCACAAGTTATGCAAATTGACCCACTCAATAACGATATTAATCATCTAACTAACAAAGTAACTAAAGGCGCAGGCAACATAATATTACTGAACGTTTCGCCTCCAACTATTTTGGCCCCTTCCACATAATTGTCTCCTCACTCGACAACAAGAACATTAGTAATCTCCATCCAGTTAAGCTGGGTAAATTTTTTATCAAAAACTTCAACGGTGTTACAAATATCGCTCCAATTGGTTCATAAAGGGCCAATTTTCTTCGTTCTACAGCAGGCATAGACTGGGGTTCACATCCTTCTTGTTTTCTTCAAATTTTTAATGCTGTCATTAGATCAAAATCTGATTACTGTTCTTTTCTTTTCGCATCTGCCTCCTACACGTACCGCAAAAAACTTAACTCGATTATTTCTTCTTGTCTCCTTACGATACTAGGTGCCATCCACTCCTCTCCATTTGCTAGTCTCGAAGTGGAATGCTTTTGCCCTTCAATGGAGCTCAGAAGTAGACGTATTGCTGGTAAAATGCTATTAAAAAACATGTCTACCTCCAATCAAAACATATTCAAAATTTTTCGCTCCATCAAATCTGCTTGGAACTATGTTCCGAAAACTCTTCCAATTTTAGCCTTGGTTGCTTCTTCTTTCATTCCTTTTAGTTCAGCAATTTACAGAACGAATCAACGGTTTCAACTCTATGACACCCCCTATTCCGCGATTATTTTTACTCCAGATGTGCTTATCTCTCCTAATTTTCTGAGACACAATCCTAAGGAATTGTCTCGAATTCCTCACATTCTAATTGATACAATGTTCAATGACTTTATCCAGTCTAATTTCCCTACATCTCTTCTGGTTTTCACTGATGGTTCTATTTCACCCAGGTCAGCTGGATATTTATTTTACTTCCCTTCGCTTAATATTTATTTTGCAGATAAGTTAGACGCTTTTTCATCATCGTTTACCGAGGAATACTATGCAATTATTTGTGCCCTTCAATTCAGTATATCGTTAGACCATAATAACATTTTATTTGCCTCTGACTCTCAGTCCTGTCTCCTTGCTTTTTCATCAAATCCATTCAACTCTTCTTTATCTCCTCTTGTTCTTCTCATCAAATCATTAGTTTTTCGACTCTATACTGATAACAAATGCGTTCAATTCGTATGAGTGCCTAGTCATGTCGGCATCGTTGGTAACGAACGTGCCGATGCACTTGCCTTCACTACCAAATTCCACATCCTAGACTCTCCCTTTAAAGTTCTAGCCTTTCATCTTCTTCCTATTCAACACAAATTATTGCGTAACGCATGGCAATCGAAATGGACTTCTCTCCCCCCAAATTATGCCTATTGGCATAGAAACATATGTCCCACTATCCCTCCTAATCCCTGGTTCAGAGGTTTAAATTCCCTAGGTATCTCATCGTCTCCTTTACTAGTTTCAGAATCGGACATAATCTTCCCAACCACTCTTTCCGGCTTTCTTTAAACTCTTCTTCTTTTTGTACACTCCATTCAACAGAAGCTGTGTGTGATCTCAATCACCTATTATTCCACTGCCCTTTCCTTCATTATAGTAGACTTTTTCTCTTCTCGCTCACTGCTGCACTTCGTTACCTCAGACCTGATACCGAACATTCGGTCCCCCATTTTGATAAACTCAATCTTTAATTTTATTATCAGTGCTGGCTTCCTAATTTAAACTACATGTAAATAAATAATTTATCTTTCATCTTATAATGTATTACCACATAGCTGTAAGGTTTTTTTAACAATGGCAATGGCAATAAAAAAATAAATAAAAAAAAATATTAGTTTTTTTGAAAATATAATGCATCATGGTACGTGTCCTCTCATAACTAGTTAACGAATTAGCACCTTCCATACGTATTATTGAACAGCTATTAATATTATATTTCCTACACGTCGCCTTCATGCCATTAAACGTGTCAAAAATCTATTGTGCCGTTAATTCGGTTACGTGCATGTCCTTGTAATTGAATAAAATTATCATTCGTGTTTCATATTGTACTAAGTATACTTGATCACCCCCCTTGAATTCTTTATTGTTTATCTCGTTTTTTTTCAATAATTTCTCTTACTGTTGGGTGCGTAATTACTCCATCTCACTGTGGTTCGGATTAATAATCTAATTGAACAAAAGTCATATATAAATGTGCTTCAAAAAAATAAATGTATCGTGTTATTTTCGTCACATCAACTTCTACATTATCAGGATTTTTAAATTGATAAAAAGTAATTATGATGTTTGTGATTTATTAGATAAAAGTTTATCGTTTTGCTCGATCATTTATATTCTCTATACACTTTCCTTCAATTTCGCTTATGACTTCAAGCAGTACATACAGCATAATGTTTTAATCAGCTTGAAGACTATGGCTAATAAAACTGAAAGTATATAACTACATTTTCAACGTATTATATTTTTTTTACACATTCATTAGATTATCTATATTAATAATAAGTTCTTACATTTTTATGTGATAGAATTTTCTTATTTTTAATTCGGTTTGAAGGCTTGCAATAGTAAAGCCCATCTTAGGCTTTTACGAAATTATATTTAATACGTAAATAAACAATTAAAGAATATGATTTTAATGAATTTTTAACCTAGTTTAGCCAACTTTTTATTAAATATATAATAAAATTGACTAGTGCCGTTCATTATAAAGTAGTATTATATTATTGTTTGAACGCAATTGTTAATCGCGGAGCCTTCGAAAAATATTTGTCGCCAGCCGGCCGCGCGACACTCGCGAACGTGTGCTCTGAAGAGTATTATAAAATATAGTGAAAGGAAGAGATGATGATATTCAAGGACAATAAAAGGCTAAGAAAATGATAAACCGATTATTAATGTGCACTTGGGCACAAACCAAACTTAATATTATTAAGGTTAACAAACAATAGGTAAAAAAAAACAATCTTATCTAGTGTGGTGGTGATAATGGTCCAACTGATTATCGTTACACCTGACTCCTAGAGGGCAGCGTTAATAAGCACTGCTACCAACCGGCAAACCGCAATGGACAAACAATCGTGGAGATGGATGGCTTGTGTCGGGAACACGGTTGGCACTACTGGCGTACGTGACACGCACGATGTACCGGCTAGTAACAATGGCCATGGGTGAAAACCACGTGGACACCAACGAAAAACCAGAGTAATCGCGAACCGAAAACAGGTTGACGTACGGAAGACGCACCCGAAGAACTGTCTAATACGCACAAAAGTGAGTTCGTGAAACACGTGCACGGTGATGGCACAACACCACTGTCAACCAATCGACCGACGCGATAAACAGTGTAAAGACGCAAGGCTGCGAAAGTGACCACGAGGTCGACAATATCTAAAAATGACGCGTTGACACTACACGCGGTGACACACACACGAGATCGACCAACGATTGCGGATCAAACGCACGACACATGACAATCGTGTACAAAAAGGAATCGGCGTTAGGAAAAACACACACGGAAAGAAAGACGGCGCAGGCGCGGTAGTTATCGGCCGGCAAAGTGCAAACGTGTGTCGCAAAAAAAAAACAAGTTCCCCAGCAGACGCCACTGCGATCAACGGCCGCCTGGCGCGTCACTGGCGGGAATAAAAAAGAGGAGGTACCGACGGTGGTCTTCGCGAATCCTCGACGCTCGTCGCGATGGTGCACAAACATACTCCCCCCATGGGAGGCGCAGCCTCTCATCCGCTGGTGCAAAGGTTGAACTGGACTGCTGGATGATGACAAAGACTTCACGGAGTCAGAGTGGGATTGTCACCACTTATCACCCCAAGAAAAAATTACAATTGAAATACATGGCTATATAATATAACAAAACAAAAAAATGGTGCTGTTACTGTAGCATGACAACAAAATAGTTATACAAAAAAAGACTTATAAAATACAATTGTGTTAGGTCATATATAGAAGATATCCATGAGTGAACAAAGAGTGGGTAGCACTTAACAGGGGTGCCTGGACGGGTCCCTTGGGTACGGAGAACGACCAAATTGACGACAGGGCGCGTTACTTGTATAGTTTACGTTGTAAACTATACAATTCATCAGTAATGATCGCCGGGATCACTTTTTTATAATATTTTTATATCGCGTACTGTCGCGTTTTTATCGGCATCGGGCCGAATATGGTCATTTCGCGCACTGTTACGTTTCTACCGGCATCGGGCCGAATGTTATATTAAAATAGGGTATGTCGCGTTCTGCCGGCAACGAGCCGTAGCATTGTAATTATTAGTGTTTTTATGTTTAATATACAGTCCACTTTTTAGTTCATTAAATTGTGTTGGTTCAGTGTTTTATCGACATTATTATTACCTGACCAGTCTCTCATAGTGTTCTATACACCCTAAAACTTAAACCCGGATATAGTTGCCAACATTTGATCCTTCGAGCCGGATATCAGGTAATATTTTTTGGTTTTATAATGTTTATTTTGTCTTGGTGCTGAATCATAGGTCATCCAAAACGCCAATCCGATGTGGCGAATACGGAGCCAAATTCGTACGTGCACGCGCAGCACGTGACTTAACATTGCGGTCAATTCGTAAGTTAGATATGTTAGCTCTAGAGGCGCTAACGGATATCGGAATACAATCGAAAACGTCGAGTGTGACCAGTACATAGAGCAGTTTCGATTACAACAACTAGAAGTGTTGAATATCATGGTTGATTCAGGATTGAAGAATGAATTCGACGATGTAGACATACAATCCACTGACGAGATGGAAGAATTGTGTTTACGTATTCGGATGGTTGCTGATGTAATTAAAAATGCGTCTAGTGAAGCAAAACAAAGTGTGATTCAGGAAAGATTAGTTCAGTCGGGAACTAACCTAACGTTGCCCAAAATAGAATTACCAAAGTTTGATGGGGACGCTGTGCAATGGTGCTCGTTTCGCGATTTGTTTTTGTCACTTGTCCATAATAATCAGAACATTTCGATTATCGAACGATTTAATTTTTTAAGATCGTGTCTAACAGGTCCCGCGTTAGCAGTTATCAAAACTTTTCCGTTAACGGCCGATAACCATAGCATCGCGTGGAATGCACTTCAGAAATCGTTCGAGAATAATTGATTATTGGCGACGGCGCACATTGATCGATTATTTATGTTCTCTTCCCTCAACAAAGATTCTGCTTCATCTCTCACGGCGTTTATTAATACATTCCGTGAGAACGTCGCTGCTATTAAAGCTTTAGGCATAGAGGACATTTCTGGTTTTTTATTGTTTTATATCGGCGTGCGGGTGCTTGATGTTGAAACCAAAAGACTTTATGAAGCCAGTATACCACAATCAGAAATACTGACTTTGGATAGCTTGTTGGATTTTGTTTCCCAACGCTGTAAGATACTCGAAAACATTGGAACTACTGCTGACAAGATGGAATTGGGTGTCAAGATTACAGGGAAGAAAAGCAAGGATGGTTCATCCGGAAAATCTTCGTTAACGGTGACCTCACGTTTGAATTCGTCAAAGTGTGCTTATTATAAAAATGACCATCCGTTATATCGGTGCTTTTCATTCAAACAAAAACCCATGATAGCCAGAAGAAAATTTGTAAATAATAACGGTGTGTGCTTCATTTGTTTATTACAAGAACATCAGTCGAAATCATGTTTATCAACACGAATATATCGAACTAGTGATGGGAAACATAATACGCTTCTACACATAGATAAGGACGTACCCGTATCACCCAGTAATGCTAAATGTTCAATAGAGAAGGCATAGACTTCAAGGGAGTCAGAAGAAAACGAGACAGCAGCCTCTGGCAGTTCAACTAAGTTCCAGCTACTGCACGCACAGAAATCACGGTGGTTTTAGGTACGGCTATGGTGCGTGTAAGGGACAGCTTAGGAGAATTACAAGTTGTACGAGCTTTATTGGACAGCGGTTCTCAAATCTCTGCGATCACGTCTGAATGTGCCACTCAACTTGACTTGAGACGTATTAAGAGTCGAGTTGAGGTATCTAGGTTTTCGCAACAGCCAGTTAACAAAGTGAAAGGGGCCACACAATGTTAATTTGTCCTTCTTCACGCTAAAGAGCCGCAGTTTTGTGCTTCCGATGTCATTATTCTTACACACATTACAACGCAACTACCTGGTGATAAACTGCCTGCTGCAGTGCGTGAGCGATATCGCCACTTGGTGCTAGCCGATCCGGAGTTTGATGTTCCTGGGCCAGTTGAATTGTTTATATGAACCGTTTATATAAATATAATAATATTATATATGTTAATAGTTTACCGTCCAAGGCAGATATTATACATACTACAGGTATGCCTTCCGCCATGAGCACTCATCTCGGATGGATCGTAGTAGGACCATTGGCAAAGTCACCTACTACGTCCTAAGTTTCGTTATTGGTAGGTGCAACACTTATATTTTGTCCCACACTATGCAGTGGTTAAACGTATAGAACAGGGTTTGAGAATTCGTGTTGTATTTGATGCCTCGGCTAAATCCTCATCAGGAAAATCGTTGAATGACTGTTTGTGCACTGGCCCAAAATTACAAACAGAAATTGGTGATGTATTATTGCGCAGTAGATTTTATAAGTACATTTTTATTGCTGACATCACGAAGATGTATCGGCAAATTCGAGTGCGAGAAGAAGATTACGTATATCAACATATCTTGTGGCGTCGGTTTCCGGAAGAGGAGGTGCAAGAATATGAATTACTTACGGTCACTTACGGTGTAAATGCTGCCCCATTTCTTGCATTGCGATGTCTACGTCAGTTGGACTTTGACGATGGTGCAAGATTTCCTCGTGCCAAGGGCTTGTTAATTTATAATACTTATGTTGACGATATATTGGCTGGTGCTGACAGTACAAAAGACTTGCTGGATGTACAGAGGGACCTTATTCGATTATTAAAGTGTGGTGAGTTTGAATTAAAAAAGTGGGCTAGTAATTGTGACGCTGTAATGAAATAAGTATCTGTCGAGGGTCATGCAATAGAACCAACATTCACACCAACTGACGACACAACGTTAAAGTTTTTAGGTGTACATTGGGATCCCATTACAGATATATTTGGATATCATGCGAATATTAACGATGTGTCAATTACAAAGACATTAGTATTATTCACAATCGCACGACTCTACGACCCGATTGGTGCGTTGGGTCCGGTGTTACTGTGGGCCAAAGGTGTGATGCAAGATCTATGGGTGGAGAAAATTGAATAAGACTCTCCATTACCCATGCCATTAATGATGAAGTGGCGTCAATTCTTGGAAAATTAGAGTTGCTGTTACAAATATCATTACCTCGTCATATCAATATTTGCCAAGTCACAGAGTTGCAGTTGATTGGTTTTGCTGATGCTTCCCAGCGCGAGTATACAGCCTCGGTGTTTTTACGGATAACTGACAGTCTAGGAAACTTCAACGTTCATTTTATTGCGTGCAAAACCAAGGTCGCACCCTTGAAATCATCACAAAATGACTACATTAACTATTCTTCGGCTCGAGTTATATGCTGCATTACTGTTGGCTCGAATGTTGTCACACCACCTCACCTTATTGAATAATGTTGTCACCATTGACAGAATCAGAGCTTGGACGGATTCTATGATTGTCTTAATGTGGAACACTCAGGAGTACAGACAATTCAAAATTTTTGTAACAAACCGAATCGCCAAAATTCGAGGATTGATACCTAATTACATATGGGCCCACGTGGGGACGGCTGACAATCCGACTGATCCAGCATCTCGAGGAATGTTGCCTCGAGATTTAGTTTCATGTTCTAAGCATCTCACAGGACCGGGGTTCTTGCGTCAGGACGATTCTCAGTGGTCTCTTTCAGAACCAGTGGAAGTTACGGTACCGGTCGAAAATTTATCAGAATATAAACGTCCAACAAAATGTGCACTGCACATTCAATACGACTCAGAATCGGATGAGTTACTACGTCGTTTTTAATATTTTTTAAAAATGCAACGTATAATTGCATATTATTGTCGGAAAAGGAGTCGGCGTTAAGGTGCAATTACATATACAGAATTAAACCACGCCTTATGTGCTGCCATAAAGATGACCCAAAACGCTCATTGGTCACAGTTACTCAAGCAATTGGCGAGCTCATCTTCATCAGTCAATCCAGCTACTAATGCTCGACTCGCATCCTTCTTAGATTCTGACGATATCATAAGGGTTGAAGGTTGATTACAGTTTTCTTCCTTGAGTGAACGCACCAAGCATCCGATATTTTTACCGAAGGCTGCTCATCTGACTTTATTAATAATTCGTCATTTTCACCTGAATCTACTCCATACCGGACCTAAGCTTGTGATGACAATGATCTACAGAAAATTTTGGGTTGTTTCTGGACGTGCAGCGATTAAGCACGTCATTCATTCATGTATTCCTTGCGTTCGACATCGAGCGGCTTGTCCACAACCGATGATGGCGGGTCCACAGGCTGCCCCACATTTTGGCGGACTATGGGAAGCAGCTATTAAGAGCGCAAAAACACATTTGAAACGAGTAATTGGAACGCAAATCCTTACAATGGAGGAGATGATGACACTCACAGTTAGTATAGAAGGTATACTGAATTCACGCCCACTGACGACGCTCTCTATAAAAAAAATATATAGCAGTTCCAATGATTCAACTTCGCTGACACCTGGAAATTTCCTAATAGGCTAGCCGATCATGGCCTTATCGGAGTAAAACCTAAAGGACGTACCAACTAACCATTTGAATCGATGGCAATTAATACAACAGGCAAAACAATCATTTTGGATTCGTTGGTCGCGAGAATATTTACATACGCTACAAGCTCGTCAAAAATGTACACTCCGAATCTAACATTATCTGGTGGAGATGTAGTCGTTATCAATTCTCCAAACCTACCACTGATGTCATGGCAGATGGGACATGTCATCGATGTACATCCTGGAGCAGATCAAGTAGTTCGTGTCGCAACGGTGAAGACTGCAGATGGAGTCATGAAAAGACCCGTAGTTAAATTGGTAAAACTACCGTTAACTCGAAGAAAGGATTTCAACATATTTATATTGTATAGCTTTATTTATTATTAATTTGATTGTAAATAATTTGAATAATGTTTAAATTTTCCGAAGTGTTATAATTTTATGTATATTCTGTTTGTATACTTGTATATTTTTAAGGGATTTGTAATTTGTTATATTTTTTTTTTGTTTTTGTAAATAAGTTTTTGTTTTGAAAGAGCATGTCTTTCAAAGGCGGTAGGATGTTCGAAATAGTTTTGTCTAGAATATTTTCGGGGTAGTTCGCGGGCACCGCTGGTCTACGACCGGGCGCATGGCGGCACGTGTTTCTGGGAAAAAACCGGTTTGCGGGCGGCGCAGCCTCGTAATTTCTAGAATTTTCAAGCTACTGTGCGCTACAGATATAAAAGGCCGACATGCCCCGGAATCTACACAGATTGTCAGTTACACAATCAGTTAGTTGTAAACTTTACAATTCATCAGTAGTGATCACCGGGATCACTTTTTTATATTTTTATATCGCGTACTGTCGCGTTTTTATCGGCATCGGGCCGAACATTGTCATTTCGCGCACTGTTACGTTTCTACTGGCATCGGGCCGAATGTTTTATTAAAATAGGGTATGTTGCGTTCTGCCGGCAACGGGCCGTAGCATTGTAATTATTAGTGATTTTATGTTTAATATACAGTCCACTTTTTAGTTCATTAAATTGTTTTGGTTCAGTGTTTTATCGACATTATTACCTGACCAGTCTCTCACGGTGTTCTATACACCCGCAAAACTTAAACCCGGATATAGTCGCCAACAGGGGAATGGAATAAAAAAGGTTGGGAACCACTGTATTAGACTATTAATTATTAAATAACTCATATCTACCTGTGACATATTTTTATTGTTGAAAAGTTCGTTTACGTTTTTCGATTATATATACATAATATAAAAATACGTTCGTCCGACTTTATTAAACTATTCAGACGAACAATTTCGAGCGACGATATTTGTGGAAGACTGAGCACGGTTAATCGAGATCACGGATAATCGAATCACGGTAAATCGGGCTTCAACTGTAGATCATTTTTTTTTTTAAAGACTTTATTTAAATAAATAACCTACATCAAAATTAATATTTTTAATTTTATCTATATAAATATCTATATCATGTGTGTCCGTTAAAAATCGCCCCCCCCCTACCGTTATCTCAGTCTGGATGCGCCCCTAATGTAAACTCATTAAACCGTTTGAACACTTCATAGCATAAAGCGCGAAAACAGAAAACGGTACCACCGCACGACGCTGTTACCATGGTTTCTGGCGACGGAGGGGGGGGGGCGGCAATGATTGCTCTACTAGCAGAACGAGCACGCCAACTCTTTGCTCAATGCTTGGCGGGACGGCTGACTGAACGGACTTGTTCTGTCATGTACAATATGCGTTTCACAGTCGTCCGTGGTGGTGGCGGTGGCGGCGGCCGAAACAACCGTGACGCGCGCAACTTCGTACGACATCACACGCGAGCGCGCGCGCGTCGCCTTGTTCAGATCAATAATTCTGCAAACATCCAGCTGGTCCTCCTGGTGGTGCGCCGTGTGTTGCTACTACCGTCGCCACCGCTGTGCTTTCAGGGGAGTTTCTCACGTATAACCGAACGGTGGCTCTGCGCGTCCGTTGATTATTGGTGACGACTGGTGGTGGTCAACGCACGCGAAAACCAATTCCGCACGGGCAGTGGGAAAACGCGGAAATAAACGGCGGCAAATGCGAATAGCAACGACGGAACACGCTACCTTTGGCGAACTCGCTTATCATTTGCGCGCCCACTACTCCCTTGAAAATTATACCCCGCTCAGTGTTCAGTGCATAAATAAAATTAAATAATCATATTGTACAATCTCTCGTGTACGGGGAAACACAAATAACACGCTGTCCACCACACAACCACCCCCACACGACCGCAGCTACCCTTCTTTTATCACCCTCCGCGGGTGTGCGTGCGTGTCTAGCGCACGCAGAAATACTTCACTGTTACCTCCGTCGCCGCCACCACTGTAGGTACATAATATACATGTAACGCACCATAATTTACACAAAAGAGGAGACAAGTGTGTTTGTGTGCGTGCCGCCACCGCCGACGTCGCCGAAGTCGTCGTTGTCGTGTAGTTATACTAAACTTCTTTCGCGCTATCCGCCTTTGAAAAATTGTGATTTATTTTGTTATAATCATCATTATTATAAATTATTATATCGTCACATTCGTTGTTATTATTATTATTATATTATCTACCTATTATTTTTTTATTGTTTTTATTTATAAATATTATTATTATTGTTTTGAATCTTGTTTTTACTTGAATACCGTAAACCATGATCTCCGTATTATTATTAACGCCCTTTGTTCGCGTCATCCTTATTGTTTTAGTGTATATAAGTATTACAGGGCAACTGCCATTGGTATCCAGTCAGTCGCCTTCGGTTTCTTACCACCACGAATCAGGTAAATTTAATTAATTATATTATTGTTATAGTGTACGCCCGCCTATTTAATTTTAAGACTACTATTCCGATTTGAAAGTATAGGGTTTAATGTACCCCAACATACCGTTGATTATTTTGTTTTCACCCTTAATCTAATTGTAATTTTTAATTTTGAATTCATTTTTGTTCTCTTTTTAAATTTGTACCAATCACAATCACTTGTGCAAGTGCAACAATGACCTAAGACAGTTCATTTTACAGGTGATTATTAATGCATATAGTTTTATTTTTGAAATATTTAATGCTACTGTTGTTGTAGGTTAAAATTATTCAACAGCAATTTATAATATTAGGTTTTAAATTAATTTGTTTTTCTTTCTTTATTTTTTAAAATTTAATTATTTCAACAACAGTTATATTTTTAAAATGATTAAATAATTGTGTTATTTAATTATATTAGCATATTAGAAATAATTTAATTAATTCAAATTTAAAATGTTTGAATAATTTATCATTATTATTTTAAAATATAATATTTAGTAAAAAATTAGATTTAATAATTTGATAACTTGTTTAGATTTTATATCTAAAATAATGAAAAAATAAATATTAGCATTATATAAATGAACCCAAGAGATATTTTATGAAAAAAAAAATAAATAAAATGGGCAGTGTAATTAATTTAAAGTATTCTAATCAATATATTGAATTAAAAAATTTCTGATTTTAAAAATCTTTATAAAAACTAATTAACTAATTGAAAAAATACTATGTTACATAATACTATCATTGCTTGAATATTCTTTACTTTTATAACTTAAAAAATAAAAACAACTAATTAGTATATTACTTAATTTCATTGCAGTTTATATTCAACCTCAAAATGTTCCATATGGGTCTTATGTTGTTGAAGATATTTCTCAGCATTCAAATAAAGTAAGTTAATTATAATTAAGTATTTTGGATTTTACTTGTGTAAATTTCTTAATATTATTTTAAACTTTTTAGGAACAAGTATCTCATGAACGATCGAATCCCACTCAGTAAGTACATTTTTTTTTATAAATTTGCATGCATAAATTTAATAATAAAAATAAAACAATAAATAACCATATATATGTATATATATATATATTAATTTAAAATCAGGCAACAGGTTGACCTATATTTGTATGTGTTTGTACTTGAAAACTTAATTACATTTTATTAAAATTTTAATCTAAGGATTATAAATATTTTTGTATTATATTATTTTTTAGTACCTACTCATAAATGATAAGTTTAACTACCAATGGAAATATTAATAAATTGTTGCATGTTTTATATTTTAATTATGATAGTTTTTTTTTTTTTTTTGTGACTTAATAACTTTAAAATATTTATTAACAAATAAATATTATTTATTATATATGTTATAAAAATAATTTCGGTTATTTTATACAAGCTAAACATTGTAATACATGTTTTGTTTATATTGTTAAATGAAAAAAAGAATTTAACAGTTAATGTCCATGCATATTAAACCATCAAACATATTTCCCTTATGTATATAATTGGACTTAGTTTACCATTTTAACTTCACTATGTGATTTAGTTGTAAATTTAGTTGTAAATTGTAACAATTAAATATTTATGGTTATTCTATTTTCTAGAAATGAAGCCAAAGACCCTGATATGATACTAATAAACATAAATACTGGTCCTCATCCACCTGGACTTGATGAACTTCAACCTGACACAGCCATTGGGTAAGTTCTTATTGAAAATATTAATTAATAAATTAAAATACAGTGTGTAATCAATAATTGGAAACGCTGTATAATTTTGTATGTATTACATATATTTCAGTTATTTTTTTTGAATGCCTAACAAACTTCAATAAATACTTATTAAGCTAATTAAACTAATTTTATGACATTCAATTTACCGTATGCGCATAATATTTTTTTTTAAATGGCAACCCCATGTTTCGGGTAATTATTTTAACCCATATTTTTTTATGAATTTGAATAGCCAAACCAACTTCCTAAGATTAAAACTAGTTATGAATTGTTTAAATTGTTCTCCATTATAATTTAAACATGTTTCTGCCTACCTATTTAATAATTGAATTCCCTATTTGTTGCATTTGAAATTTTTTCTTCACTAAGTTGAATAATAATAATAATACTAAATTATACATTTTTTCTTTACTAAATTAAATAATAATAATAATAATACATAATGCATTTATTTTATCTATCAAATGCATAAAACTAGTAAATGGGTCTGCATAGACAATAGTTTTTAGATACTACCCATAAAAAGTAATCTAATAGAGTGAAATCTAAAGAATGAGGTGGCTATTGTATTATCCCGTAAGTTTCTGTCTAACGTTTTTAAAAAGGTTCATTCAAATAATTTCTTGCAACAATAGCATTATGTGCTTGGGCTTTATTTTGTTGCAAAATCAAATAGTTTCTTGTTGTAAGAGAAATATCATCTAACATGATCAGTTACTCATTCATTAGAAATTCTAAATATTGTTTTCCATTTAATGTACCATTATATAAATAAGATACTAACAATTTACCTCCAATCAAACTGTATCAAATATCTGTTCCCCAGACAGATTGGTTATTTGTTTCAATATCCTAATGGGAATTTTGATTGTCCCCATAACGATTATTTTGTTTTTTTTATAATCCCATTGTTGATAAATTAAAATTTATCTGCCTACAGAATATAATTTAAAATAAAAGGATTGTCTTCTAATTGAGTAATTAACTAAGAAATAAACGTAAACTTATATTTAGCATCACCTTGGCATAAATGTTGAATTAAATTGAGTTATTATGGATTCATTTTATGTTTTTTTTTTTATAAATTTTATTAACGAAAATATGAGAAATACCTATTTCTTAGTCAAAATGACACATACTAACTCTGGGATTTGCACTTACTCAAGCTTACACTTGAAGCTTAATATCTTCACCTAATGCATTGGTTCATCTAGTTTTTTGGTTGACATTAACTCATGTATTAGAAAAAGACCCTGTATTTCTTAAATTTCTTTCTAATTTATTAAAATAACTATATGACAGTGGTGTCTATTTGAATTTAGAAAAACGAAAACATTTGTTTTATTTGACTAATTAGAACATAATATCCAAAAGTCATACAATGAAAAATAATAAACATACTTGGGTAACGTTCAACAGTGTGACTTGAATTTTTTTTTCATATTTCCATTCAATAAAAATCATATTAACTTTTTCTGAATTATTCATTATTTTTTATACTAAAAACTAATCTTATTTATGAACTTATGAAATGTATAAAAAAAAAAAAAAAACAAAAAAAAAATGGTTATAAGCAAAATCACAGTGATGTCACTAAAACAAATATGACACTGGTAATTACCTAACAGTAATATTGTTATATTTCAAATGAAGACCGTCAGTTTAACATATCTAAATTCCACTTATTCTGATAACTGTAATAGTGAAATAGATGAAAAATTTGTACCTATCATTTATTGGTAATTTTAAAATATCCTACAATAAAAATGAAATTGATATGTTTGAAGATTATTGTACATGAATTAAATACAATTTGTGATTATCCAAAAATAAAAAAAAACAATTTCAACTAATATCAAACATTTTAATACCCATATCTTTTAAATATGGAAATTAGTTTAGCTATTAAAATTCATAAAAAAAATTTAAGTTAGTTAAGTTAATCATCCCAAAAATGGGAGAATTGCCATTTAAAAAAGAAGTTGCGCATGTGAGAAATTAAATTTCATAAAATTAGTTTAATTAGCTTAATAAGTGTATAATAAAGTTTATTAAGCATCCAAAAAAACAATTCAAATATATACAATACGTGTAGAATTATACTCTGTATATTAGACTGGTAGAATTTATTAATAAAATAATAAAAAATTAAAATTTATTAAATAGTTAATACTTGTAAATTAATATGTAAATAAATAAATGCTGAGTGTAGAATACTCAAAAAAAAAATTCACAATTTTATTGACTTTATTTAATATAAACCTGACATTAAATTTTTAATTTGAAACTGGTCTTACTTTAAAAATATAATAATACTCCAGGCTTAATTTATTTATTTAGGTATATTTATAAATTATTTGTTAATTTATTTATATATTAATTAATTTTTGTAATTTATTACCTACTGTAAAATCTAATCAAAATTAAAAGTTGGCAAATTTGTTTTTTATAATTAACATACTAAATACTAGTACCTTGATAGAGATTAAGGCCCTCTAATATGTAAGATGGTGTATGTGTTAACATAAAAAAGTATTTTGGATTATTTATTATTTTAGTTGTAATTTTCTTTCATAGTATTTTATTAATTTATAATAATAATTAATATTTATTGACATACTTAAATTTAATTTTGAATCAAAAATAATATATATATATGTATTTTTTGTATTTAATATTTATTTTTGTAGGCCGGATGAAATGTATTATTTTGCACCTAAGAATCCACAAAATAATAAAAGTTCAATTATTGGTCAACGTTTAGATGTTACAATTTTTGAAGACTTCCTTAACACTGCACCTGTAATGAAAAATATTCATAAATTCAAAAATTATTGTTATAAATAACTAATTGATTTCTTATCAGCTTATTTCATATTTTTAGGAGAAGCATAGAAATCGTTTAGACTTTTATAAGGTTCCTTATTTAAATAATCTCGTATTACCATTAAGAGCTACATTTTCAGCTGCAATCTCGATATTCAATCCATATTCAGATGTTCTTCAAGTTTGTCTACATTTAATATCTAAATAAGTACCTTAGTTTTATTATTTTGACTAATATTAATCTAATCTCAGGTTGTAAAAGTGTTTGGTGGCGGACCTGGGTTTCATTTAAGTTTACCATCTGGTCAAATGGAAGACCAAAGAAATGTTTGGGACATTATGCCATATCAAACAAAACCTTTGATTCGATTCACATTTTCAGAACGATCGAAGAAAAATCATTCTACTAAAATTGGGTTATTATTAATTATTAATATAAATTGTCTGTTTTTTTTTTCTGAATTTAATTAAAGATTTTTATTCTTTTGCAAATAGATTATTTTTGAGTAACCACGAGTACATAAATGTGCCCATCAATATAGTGATGGTTTCAAAACCAGGCCTTTACAGTTCAGAACATATAATCGACTTTGGTGTTGCTAGTAGAAATGGTTTAGTCACTTCTAAAGCACTGAACCTGTGTAATTCAGCAAAGTCAAGTATTATTGTACAGGTATGATCTTTAAAATAATTCATAAATATTTTTAATTTGCTGTAGCATCATTCATTTTTTTTTTTTTTGAAAATTTATTTTTTAGAATGTAACATCTGATTCTCACTTTGTGACTGTGGATTTTCCTCATGAAGTAGAAGTACCTCCACAGTCTTGTACAGCAGGCCAAGTTGCTCATATTAGTTATCACTGTAAGGGCTGTGAATTGTTTTTAAAATCATTATTGATGATCTTATAGTTTTTTTATGTATTTAAGATAAATATTCTATTTTAATAGGGGATTATGTTGGTTATTCATACGGTGAAACACACTATGGACAATTAACTGTAAAAAGTAATAAAGGTAGCGAGTTGAACATACCATACCATGGTAGAACACTAGAGGGTGATTTAGTGTATGAAGAACAATCATTGCACTTTGTGATGTCAAAAGCAATTCGTTCAACAAGCATTATTAAAACTTTTTCATTGCTTAATAATTTTTCATCTACTCCAGTAGCTATTTCTCAAATAGGAATTCCCAAAAACGCCACACAGTATTTTAAGGTAATTTTGTTCATAATTTACCAATTTTTATTTTGAGGCTTATATAAAGCCTAAAAATTATAATTAAATTTTTAATTTCACCTTTTAGATAAGAGATTTTAACCCTGTTATTTTAAGACCGGGTCAAAATAAAACATTATTTCGTGTTGCATATGTAAACCCTAATAATTCTAAAATGGATATCATATCATATATGGAATTTAAAACCAATGCTTCAGATTTTACTATTCCATTGATGGTTTATGATGGACAACTCTCACAGGTTATAAGTTAGAGTATATTAAATAATATTTACTATGTATTATATATGTATATATTGATTTTATAATTAGGTTTTGCCAGCTACTAATATTATTACTTTGCCGCCAATAAGAATAAGTTCACCTCGCCATACTTACATTGTAGTAGCAAATGAAAATCCTGTTGCCATAATGATTAAGGATTGGGGTACAACATATACACCACATGTTTCACTAAATTTGGTTGAAATTGGTAAATTTAATTCATCAATGCGACGAAATAGTGCAGATAGTTGGTCTCGACCAATGATCCGTGATGATCAAATACCAGCTGTAAGTTATTTTGTACCAAAAATTGTTATTTGTTTTTTTCGATAACTTAATAAAAATATCTATTCAATTTTATCCCATTATTTGAGTATACATTTTAATTTTATAGCCTGTAGCATTGCCAGTTAAACATTATGCTATATTCCAATTATTGGTATCTACACCGAACCCAGATCAAAACTTAACAGTTAAAATATGGATTCAAACTCAACATCAGCATTATAGTATACCTTTAAAAGTGTCTGTATTTGACAAGAATTTACAAGTGATAGCTGAACCATTAACATTTGAAAATTGTCATCCAGTAAGTATTAAGTTAATAAGCTATTTTTACCTAAATTTATAATAATACATTTATTATTAGGGGGCAGTATGTACAGCAGAAGTAAATGTTATGTCATGGTTAGACAGAACATTAGCATTAACATCAGTTACAAGTGAATTTGTTAGTGAGAATGTTCGATTTGTTCCCACAAGACCATCACTCATACAACCACAAATGGTGTCTTTAGTTGGACATATAGAATGGATTCCTGCTCACTACAAAAATTCTTCAGGATGGATAGGACTGTTTAGTAAAGCCGGTTTGTGATAAACTCTGAAATATAAATCTATTTAAATATAATTGTGATATATATACATATATATTACGCATTTAGAGAGAGCAATGTGGTTATCAAGTTTTCATTTAACAAATTCTTCTGAAACAAGCTATATGGATTTTTCATGGTTTTATCGTAGAATGGGAAAATATTATGCAGAAGAAGATAACCGTACTCTAAGACATCAGTTTACATTAGAGACCGGTAAGTATTTTATTGAATTTAATTTATTTGTAAAGTGGTTATATACCGTTTTATAGTATTCAATAATATTTTATTTCATAAAAAATATTATGCCTCCCTGAAAAACCTTATGAGAAACAAGCCCAAGGTTATAAGTAAAGGCCTCTTATTAATTCCAGAATAATATTATCTTAAAATAGTCAAAATAAGATGTTTTAATTTTCTTAAAGAGTTGAAAATATTTTTTCAATATTCTTTAAAAATCATAATATAATATACTTTAATGTTATTATATTTTATTAATTAAAAATATGCTTTTATATGCAAATGAATAAAGTACATAAGATAAAAAATTGACATAAATAGGTATATAATAAAAAATAATACAGCTTAAAAAAACTTTAATTTAGATGACATTTTATTTATTTAATTAAATTAGAATAATGTCATGTTTTTAATTAACAACATTTTAAAAACAGTTGACATCAATATTTTGTGTTATGTTTTCTGGTGTGTTATGATCTGTTAAAATGTTTCTAAATGACCAAAAGAATATTCAACGTCAATTTAAGTCACAAGAGCATTCTGCAAATTGGTTATTATAGTCATTAAAAAATTAACTATAATTTGTACTTCATTATTTTTATTCAAAACTTTTGGTACATTTTTCATAATTTAATATCACTATTATCAAATACATAATTTATTATACTTACACAACTGCAACACAAAATATTAAAAATCTATAAAATGAATCATTTTAGTCTCTAATATTTTATATAAAACGAAATATTCTTTTATCTTGAAATATTCTCAAATATGCAAAAAAAAAAAAAACTATTATTATTTACATGTTTCATAATTTGTAAAGATTTCGAACCCCTGTTCAACTGTATAGAATCAAAAAAAAATATTCAAAAGAATATAATACTGGCCTCTGGTTATATGTTATAATTATTATATCACTTATATCAATAATCATACTAATTTTAAAAAGAGAAGTACATACAATTATTGGATTTCAAACATAATATTTAAACTATTGACATCTATCATACTTATACATTATACCTACAATGATTACAAATTTAAAAATATTTCATAAAAATAGAGTTTATATACGAAATTACGGTATAAAGAATATATTTATAAATTTGAACGTAATGACATAAGGTAATATATTGTGTTAATTTTTTTTTAAATATCGATAGAAGTGAGGTTAAATTTTTTTTCAAGAACTTATGTTAATGCCTAAACCTCATGTCAACCTTGACGGAGGATTAGCTTTAGTAAATATCAATTAAAAAAGAAAATCTGACCAAATTGGAAGTTCTACAACAATTTTCAAAAACATCACCTAAGCGTCTACAATTATTAGACTGGACTAAATAAAAATTTATTTTATTGCTTATTATTTTTATTTTTTTTTCACATATTTTTGTTTATTTAATGCTTAATTTAAATAAGAAATAAAAAAAACAACTATTTTATTTTTTAAACCAATGCGCCTGTTACAACTGAGTAATTATTTATTTTTAAGCCCCCCAAAAATTCTGCGTACGCCACTGTCTTGTATTAATCCCATTGTACAATTATATATATTGTAAAAATAGATATAATATTTGCATTTTTATAGTAGTTTTTAAACAAATATCTTAGTGATAATGATTTCATGATATTTTCTCTAAGTTTAAATTTGTTTAAATTTAATTTAGTTATATTTCGGTGATTATTCCAATAACTATTCAATGTATTTCAAAAATCTTATTTTTTTTATGTTAAAAAAAAAATCACTATTGTTTTACTGTAGCCTGATAATATTAGAAGACAGAATTTGTTTGCTAATTATTATGTAGCATGTTATACTATATTATATATATATATATATATTATAATATGTAGGTAATTAACAAATATTATATATATGATGGCAAAATCAATTCCCAACAATACCTAGTTTTATTGGTTCTATTTGTAATATATTTGGGTTTATGTTTTATTTAAAACATTTTTCTTCTATAAAGTATACATAATATGAAGATTTTCTTTAATATTTTTTATCAATATTCTAATAATTGTTAATAATTTTATTCAGGTGGGGCTGAAACATGTCAGTTTAGTGTGCATCTTCATTTGAAATGGCCAAAATTCATACAAGAACCTGGCGAAAACAGACAACAGACTACATTTGAGCTACCTACCATGGAAGTGAAAGGCCAACCATACTATCAAAAAATTTTAGTGAAAAATACATTTCATACACAAAATATTACTTTGCATTTGGCTATGTATCCACATCCATACTGGTGCAATATCACAGAATTCATAGACTTATTTGAACACGAGTGACTATGAGCAAATATTAATTAATGTAATTATATGATATGTCTAGTAAAATGTCTGAAATTTATTTAGGGTTAATTCTTTGCTGATATCACGAGATGATTGGGAATTAGTATTGAATAATACTAGTCCTTATCGAAGGAAAGTATTAAATGTTAAAAACTCTGTGTATGTTCCACATAAGAAAACAATGATATTTGTTTTACCTCCTCAAAAACAACTTGAAGTGTTAGTAAGATTTCAGCCAAAAAAACCTGGAGTTAGTACATCTATACTTTTTATTAGGTATGTTGTACTAGGTAAAATTAATTTTAAAAATTGAATTAAATATTCTAACCAGGGAAGTTATTTTTCTAGAAACGATGTATCCATTTTAGAAAGTATTTTACTAAAAGGAATGGGAGCTTATCCAGTATTATCATTTGGGTCCAAAAGAAAACTACCTCCATTAATTTTTGATCTAGAATCAAGTCCTATGATTGATGTCATTTGTAGTAAAAGTATGTATTTTTTAATTTTTAATATTTTGTATAAAATATTGATTTATTTATAGATAAAACATCTTTACCATCGGAGACCAGAATATTTTTAATAAAGAATCCTGGCAAACATACAGTAAGGATTATTTCCATGACAATAAATAGTGTACTGTGCAGTGGCTTTGGCTTTAGAATTTTGGATTGTAGAAAATTTTCTCTTTTACCTAATCAATCTAGAGAAGTATGTTTTCAGAATGACTTATATTTCCAAAGATGTGTATCTTACAAAACTAATGTAATCATTTTATTTTTCAGGTGTCTGTAGAATTTACTGCTGATTTCACATTAAAGTCAGTAATTCGTCAACTAGAAATAAATACTGAAGAAACAATTGGATCAGAGACTACTAATCGTATATTTATCTACCAATTGTGGGGTATTGTACCACCTGAATGGGAATTATGTAAAGAAAAATACACATGGCAAGAGTTTCGTCGTGGTGATAGTTGGGTTAGACCAGAGTGGGAATCTTCAATTGGTCAAGTTATACTCGTAGCAGCTGGCATTCTAATGGTAGTGGCTTGGCTTGTTTCAATAGCTGCTGTGCACACTATTGACAAAGATTTTTTATCCAAAAATCTTGGTCCTCCTTGTGTTGGAGCTCATGGAAAACGATCGTTTCAGTCTGTTTTAGCACAATCGGCAAATAATAAAAAAACAGAGTTTAAGTATGTTATGAAACTTCTTATAATATTAATATTAAAAAATATTTTATTTAAAAACTAACAGGAGTTCTAAGCACAAAGAAAGCATTGAAGAAAAACGTAATGAAGTAATATCAGATCCAACATCTTTAGGGATAACACAAAGTGAAAACAGTTATGTCAAGCCTTCAGATTCTACACCTATTTGGAGTTTTATGCTACGGAATACAGATCCAGAACCAGAACAAGTAAAATTTTTCTTGCTAAATTTTTTAAATTTAAAAATATCTAAATTAATGACCTTACACTTTTAGAAACTTGAAAAAGATCGAAGCAGATCTCATATACTTGACAATCATCCCAAAGAAAAAACAAAGAGACGGTATTTAAGTCAAACAGTGCAAGAAACAGATTCAAGTCAAAAGTATAATATTTCTTCATGGCAAGTTGCGAGAAACAGGTAAAATTCTAAATTTGATTATCTGTAAATTTTCATAAGTATAAGCTTAAAGATATTCAAAGAACTATAATCAATTAAAGTAATATAAAAAATAATTAGTATATAGCAAAATTAAATTGTATCAAAACAGCAATAATTAATAGTAATATAAAATTTTCTTTAATGTTAAATTTACAAAAAAAAAAAAAATATTAAATTTGATTAACCAAACATTGTAAAATAATTAAATTTTTTTGAATTGTTGATGATTTTTAAAGATCTCCAGCACAGATAATAGATCCTTTGTTGAACAAAAATTCGAAATTGGACGAAGGGAAATTTGAAACTGAAAATCGAAGACGTGCTGAAAAATTATTAAAAAAACAGTTTGGCCTAAAACCAGTGGATAGTTGGAGAAAACATAAGAAGGCTTTAAATGCTGCTAAATATTATGAAGAACTTCCAGCAACAGAAAAAATTAATTCAAATCAAGAACAAAAGGTGCCAGTAGAAAGTAAACCAGATCCTAAAATTGTAAAAACTGTCAAAAGCAATAAAAAAATTTCAATCAGTCTTCCAGTTATAAAGCAAATTAATATTACAGATTCACCAATAACAGTTTTAAACTCCTTGCCTGAAGTTGTAAAGAAACCTATAGCTTCTGTTGCACCTTATCAAATTGTTCTTCCCAAACAATCAAATGTGACAGTAGTACAACCAGAACGTTTAAATGAAAAGATTAATGTTTCTAAATCAAAAACAGTACAAACTGCACAGAACAAAATTGAAAAAGATTCTACAACACGGCCCGTGATTTCAAAAAAATCAATTAGTGATGATGATGGGCTATTGGTGGAGTACAAATGTATGAAAAAGAAAAATAAAACTGAAAGAAAATCATCATTACAGCCACCTACTTCATCAATAATATCACTAGTATTCGCACCAGTAGCACCTCCCACAGTATTTAAACCAAAAGTTCAAACTGTAGAAAGATTCAATTTGTCAGAAACAACAAAATCAAAAATTCAAACTGTTGAAAGATTTAATTCATCGGAAGTCATCAAAGTAAAAGTTCAAACTGTAGACGTATGTAATTCACCTGAAGCAGTGAAATCAAAAAATCTACAATCTTTGGAACAAAGTCATTCATCAGAACCATTAAAATCTAAGGTTCACATTGTAGAGGATTCATCAGATGTAATAAAACCAAAGGCTCAAACTGTGGAAAGATGTAATTCACCAGAAATAACAAAACAAAATACTTATGAAATAGTTTTGGCTAACGTAGAAAAAGAAAAAAAGGAAACTCCATCATTGAATAAAATTCCTCAGACATATCAACAACCTGATATCGAGAAAAAAATAACTGTATTAAAAAGGGGCTCTGATGAAAAACAAGTGAATCTATCGCCAACTGTAACCAATAAACATGGTAATATTTTATTTTATAACAATATTCAAATTAAAATATAAAATATGTATATATATAATAACTTAATTGTCCTATATGAATACAATTTGTTTATAATTCTTCTTATTTATCCTTATTTTTTATCCTAGATTTAAAGGACCCTTGTCACCCTTGTCCTCTAAATAAATTTTTTTTTTACAAAAAATATAATAGATTTATATACTATAATTTATTAAAGTTTCTTTCATTTTCTAAATCAGCCTTATTTTTTTTATTTTTTATTATTCATAAAATAAAACAAAAAATAGTAAATTGTTAATACTTGTAATTAAATATGCAAATTAATAGTTTATACATAAACTATTTGTTTATATAATTATTTATTGTTAAATATTAATTAGTTTTATGAATTATATGTTTTGGGTTTTACCCTTTTCTTTACTTTTTTATTTATATTATTGGTATTTTTAGTTTTTATTTTAGGCCCTGTGGGTTCAGGAAGAGATCGCAAAAATGAAGAAAAACTAACGAAATGTGAATCTGATTCGGTTTTAGTAGAGGCTATTAAAAAAGAATCAGGTTTGTTTTGGTTGAAGAATTTATCTAAACCAATTATTGAAATTAATATTGAATCAATTCAAAGCTTAACTCATTATATATTTTTATAGAATCTAGTATTTCAATAATTGATACTATGGCAGCAACAACATCGAACAGTGAGAGTCGCACAGATATTATGACATTTTCTACAAATGATCCAGGATATAATTTGTGGACATCGTATGTGTGGGGACCTGTTTATGAGCAATCTACTAAAAATTCTAGTCCACAAAAATAAATTTTTGAGTAATGAATAATTAAAAATACATTTTAAATACCTTTTAAATGCTTAAATTATAAACAATATTAATTGCCTATAATTCATTTTTTTCTAGATACGTACTGAAGACCACTGCCCATGTAGTTATGCAAGTCTTTTTGAAGTTCTGAAATTTAGACTTTCTTGAGGACAATTGTAAGTTTATTTTGTGTTTTATAGGCAATAATGAATTTGTTTGATAGTAGACACATTTTGTTTTTGTGGACATTTTGTGAGTCTAATTGAGCACGATTTTTTTTAGATTTCTTGATATTTTGTTTCTACCTTGTTCATTTTTTCTTTCTTTAATATCTGTATTAATTCAGTAATAAAGATGTGAAAAAATTTGAAAATACAAATTATGCTTATTTTATATATTTTACTCCTATGATCAATCTATATTTTAATAAATTCTTTGGCAATCGAATAAAAATCTAAAGGTTTTACGGTCTTAAAATAGAGAAAAAGTAAAAAAAAAAAACATTACAACCATTTTCAAAAATAAATGATTAAAACTAGTTATAGTTTTATAAATATATTTTTTAATTACTGATAATATGAATATAATATAATACAGTCTAATTTTAATTTAATTTAATGGTTGTAGCTTATTCTTTCCTTTTACAAATAAAAGTTTTTTTTCAACTCATATTTTAACTTAATATCTGAATTTATATTTTTTGAAAATTAAAATTTTAAATTTTAATGATTTGGTATTTACATTTATATAAGTTTTTATTTTATGTACTCATAGGACATGTTTACCCATTCATGAACATACATCAATATATGTATTATTAATAATGTTTGCTGGTACCACATCAATAGTTTATTTGAATTTATTAAAATCTTTAATGAAAATAAAATTAGATATGATAAAATAAACTTATACAAATAAAATAATACATAAACTTATTAATAAATAATTAATTAAATTTCATTATTATTAAATTTTCTTCCTAATCTTTTTCTGTATATTCTTTTACATTTCTTTCATTATTAATTGGCAATAATGAACTTGCTATGGCAGCAAGAAGTGCTGCTGTAATATATATTATTATTGAAGTAGTAAATGATGATTTGAGCAATACCTAAAAATAAATGATTAAATTATTTTTTAATTTTATAAGTAATTTATGTAATAAAAAATATTTACCTGTGCAATATATGGAGTAACCATAGCACCTAACCGAGCCATAGCACTGCATGTACCAACTCCAATTGTTCTTAATGGAGTTGGATAAATCTATAACATTGGTTTTATAAAGTAAAATATTTACTTCATATAAAATAGAAAAATTACCTCTGGTGTGTAAACATACACAGCTTGGAACACTCCAGCAATTATACCTCTTGCAAAAAATAATGTTATTGTCAACAACACACGACTACTAAATTAAAGAAAACATAAGGATCACTAATATGTTATAAATGTATGTTTAACATCTTACTTTTTTGCAAATTGAAATAAGAAGATTAAGTTTATGGCAAACATTGTAAATTGAAAAACCAATGTTATTTTTCGACCAAATCTATCAATTACATAAATGGTAGCAAATATGCCTGATAATATACATATTTTGTTTAATGATAGTTGACACACTTAAAATATTGACAATGATTGCTATTACCTGGAAATTCTGCGAGTGTTGTCCATAATAGATCAATATAATCATGAGTTGTCAAGTAATGAGATTCAGCTGTACAAGTTTGCACAGTTTTAAAAATATCACCATCAAGATTTGCTGAACAGATTCTATTATTGTTGCCACTTTCAAATAATCCAGTGGACATTAACACAATGCCATAATAGCAAAATGCACATACTAACCTAAATAAATAATACCAAATTTACATTATATAGATCAATTGTTTACAGTACAAATTAACTATAAATTACCAAATGAACCAGAGTAAAATTGAAGTAACTCTAAGTTGTGGCAACAGAAGATCAGTGAAACGACCATTTTTTTCTTCTAGAACTATGTCATCGACAACTAATCTGCCCAAGAGCATTGGTTTCCCATTGTCATGAGCAACTTTTTTTAATGTGTCAATAGCTTTGTCAGTTTGGCCACTGGCCACCAAATACCTAGCTGATTCAGGCAACCACTAAAATTAAGAACACACATATTTATTTAATAATAAATAACAACATTGAAATTATTTATGAATAAAATTATAAATAGAAATGTGCAAAAAGCGTTTACGTGTTTTATTACCGGGCAAACACATGCGAAACCAAGCAATGGTGCTGTGGATAATACTAAAAGCCATTTCCAACCTAATGTAGGCATCACTATAAGGGCTAAGAGAACTTCGAAGCATGCTCCAAGTGCCCAAAAACACTAAATAAAAATTGACAAAAAAAGCATCATTAATTATTCAATCATATATAGGATTATTGAGGTGATATAAGATAGATTTTTATAACTATACTGTGAATAAATTATTTTATTTTAAAATAAATGCACTAAAAGATAATGAAAGAATATGATTACATTTTCTTTTTTTGTCTTATCTGACAGATAGTATAGTAAAATAAATTACATGATGTAAGAACTTAGAAATTGAATAGTGGTGTATAATATTAATTTAAGAACAAACCACTAATTAATCTTATTACTTCTGGAACAAAAGATTGTTTTGCATTCATTGAAATTAATAACATTTTTAAATACAATTGTAAAGTAAGATGATACCTTATATAAGGCTAAAATTCTCAGAAAACAATTTTACTTTTAAAACTCAATAGTTTGTAAATCAATTGAAGTTTTGTTACATTATACTACTATGTATATAAACCAAATATATTGAAAATATAGGTAAGACACTATCTTCAGTGGTTAAAATGGGAGGAGACGGAGTCACCCTTCTTATTTAAGGTAAGATTATGCGTCCTCTTTAATTTAAGTCGCCAAAAGTCCGGGTGGACGCTTAATGGCATTGGACACTAAAATACAATATGGAATATACAATACTTATTATAATATTACAATATTATATGAAATTTATTTTCTTCATTAATTTGAACAAGTGGAAAAAATTTCGAAGAAATAATATGTTGGTACAACGATAAGCAAAAATTAACCATGGATTTATTTAATTGATGCTGTGTCTAATTAGAGATGATCCCGAGCGGTTATTACCCATAGCTCTAAAATGAAAGTGATAGTGAAATAGACTATTATTTAGAATACATTTAAACAGAATAGAATAACTATAAATAGTATAAATATTAATTTGTGATAGAGGATAGACACTATCTTATAGATAGTACACACCTTATGTGCAATGTACGTATTTGTTACTGTCTACGTTGACCAACAACTAGCAAGGTTAGTTATTGTTTCTTTTTAGTTTTGTTAAGTTTAAGTTAAGTTTTTTTAACATTACCTACTATGTATTTCAATTTATTTTTTGAGCAGGCATATGTATAGAATTATTTTTCTTTGGGGGAAATTTGTTTTTACACCCTATGAAAATAAAGTTTTATAAACATATATGTGTAACAGAAGAGGCTTAGATCTCTTGGGTTTCCTAAAAAAGGTTTGTAAGATTTAGAATTAGATAGGGGAACGCTTCTCAATTTTTGATGAATATAGTTCCCCCACAACATTTTTCTCACTTTAACCACTGACTATCTTTATTAACTAAGTCACATATAACATCAAAATCTATTTTGTTTCACCTCAACTTGCATGTAATAATATGTAATTACTAAAAATCTTTAAAATTTACTACAATAATTACAATACTAATAACTAAACTTACATCAAGTAACACTACACATTTGGCTCGTTGTTTACAAGGCAAAAATTCTGCGTACAATGTAACACTAACAAATACACAATACAGCATAAACAATCAAAAGATTACTAATTGAAAAATTAAGCTTGATAAATGTATTTAACATACGATTGTGGAGAACAACCAATAGCAAATCCAACTAGTCCTCGTAAAATTAATAACCATGTGTAATTTGGGGACATTGAACTCAGGATACCAAAATAAAACAATAGCACAGAACATAGTGTTAAAGCCTGAAAATTTTAAAATATTATTATTTTTATTTATTTGATTAATTTTCACTCAAGTTTATACATAGAAAAATCATTCCACAATTTGTTTACTCTTTGATTACTCAATAAAAATAAATAAATTAACATACTGGTTTTCTACCAAACTTGTCACTGAATGATCCCCAAAATGGTAAACTTAACATCATACCCAGAAAAACAATCTAAAAATAATTTAAATAATAAATAAATAATAATTTTACTTTAATTATAATTATTAAGAAATAGTTAAAATAAAGACTATAGCTTGAAAAATACAATGTTTATTGTAATTATTAATGCAGCAATTCAATTATTAAAAAGAATATAAATTCATTAATGAAGTACTAACAGTGGTCACTAGTGCTTCCTGAAAGAGTGTAATCTGCCATTCATAATGTAAAGTAGGTGACAAAATGCTTAAAATAGTTGTTTCCATGCTATCGGCCATCCAACAAAGTCCAGTGAATAATGACAGTTTCACTTGAAATTTTCCAAATCCAAATGCATCTACTGCTTGAGCTACAGTATAAGTTTCTTTAGGAAACAATAAATCGATGAATACTCCAAAATATCAAGTTGATCACAAATATTTTAATAATGCTATGAGCTTACCATCAGGGACAACAGTGACATTACTCATTTCAAAGTCTTGCGCCTGTCTCTTGGCCGTAAAAGTATTGCTAATTTTACGGTCAACGGTCTCGGTTAAGTTTTGGTAACCTGAAGAGGACTCCATGTTACAAGTTTTCGTCAACAAATAGAAATGGATTAAGTCACATCATGTAGCCACCCGATGGGAATTTTTATAAAATCTGCCTGTAATCGAAAAAATGTTTCTAGAATAAACAGCGAATTTGATCGTTCGAAAATTCTATAATTGCAATAGAATAATTTAATATTTTAATTTGATGACGGTGTTTATTAATTGATAAGAACATAGCGGTTCTTTTCTTATCACTATACTAATATTTATGTATCCATGAACAGTCATCTATGCCATGCGTGTGTTATAATCATTGATATCAATTATATAAGTCAATTCATAGAGTAACTCAAGAGCAATTTTGGCGATGGCGGCGGTCAGTTTGATAAAGCAGCTGTTTAGTGAATTGATTACAGAATTTCTTTTTTAGTTAAAGAGTCAAAAACACTTTTCAATCTAATTGTTGACCGTACGAAGTGTACTTGTAAATTAGTGTTTTTCCACTACGAATTAGCCATAATTAACTTAAAGTGAGTAGCGTTTATGACCTGTTTTTAAATTTATTTTGGACGTTACCGTCAGGGCCTAAAGGTCATTGAAAAGAACAGCAATTAATTAAAACAGTGAAATTTGTTACAGAATGTTTAGCAGTGTAAAAGAAACGTTTAGCAAGCTTGTGCAGGCGCCTTTTATTGTTGTTAGGGCTGAAGATGAACTAGTTGACCCCCAAAGGGTTTTGAGAGTATGTTTGATATAAAATGTATAGTTGGTCACATGTTGATACTTATTTTTATGTTTTAAAAACTAGGAAAAATGTGAACAGGAAAAAGAAGCGCAAGTACGATTTGCCAAGCTTGAAGAATGTAATAAACGTGTCCGTTCTAAGAAATCTACGGCTGAAACTTGTGTCGAAGAATTATGGGATTTCCTAGAGGTCGTTGATAAATGTATTGCAAAAGATTTATTTGACCATCTCAAATGAAATATGTATGCAGTTTAACAGCCATTTAGTTTAGGTACTTTCATGTGGTTTACCTTTCAGTAAACTATTAATTCTATTATTTATTGTTTAAACTTTGCAATAAATTTAATTAATTAAAAAATAGTTGTGTTTCTTACTGATTTATAATGAAATATGTAAATTTACTTTAAAATAATGGTTTAATAAATTGAGTGAAGCAAATTTTTAGCTATTTCCAATTTTTATTTTTTTGAAGTATAAAATCTATGTCTAAGGCTTTAAGAATTTGTATTAGTAGTAATCTGTAAATGAAAAAAAAAAAAGGTGAGTAAAGAAACTATCCAGTGATCGCATCTCTTTTTGCTTGTATATACATATATATATATATATATATATGTACATTAGGGTGGATCAAATTAATGTAAAAAAACTTTTTTCTTTAAAATTCTAATATAGGTATTACAATTTTTACGAAAAAACATTTGTGTTAATTGTATTAAAGTAAATAGTTAATATTTATTAATTGAATACATATATTTTTTATATTTAATCATATTTAAAATGAGTATACAAATCTATCTAAACTTTACTTATTCGAAAAGTTTCGTGGCTGATTTTGGATCAATTTTAAATCAATGGACGAACGAATTAATATATTTAGTGTCTATAGTGTCTATCTGGTTCATACATATTGTCGGTACACAAGAATAGTGACAACTCAAAAAAGTAGGTTTTCCAGTACAGCAGTTTAAAGAATTCTTTTTTCTTGTATAAAACATCACGAGCTTGGATTGTTTAAATACATTTTTTTTTTTTTTTGGAATCAATTTAACTGTTTATTTTGCATTGTAACTATATAAAGTTTATTTTAATAACATTAAGAATTCACTTCAAAATTATTCCGTTTTCATCCCTCTTTTGAGTTATGACGATTTTCTTGAAAACATAATGTCACACTTTATATGATATGTAATTATATAAATATTATTGACACAAATGTTATTTATAAATACATATTTTGATATAAATGAATACAAAAACAACCCTTTATTGAATAAACTAAATATCAAAGTATTACTTAACAACTTAGTTTATGTTTTTAACATAAATTATTGGACATAAAATTAAAATAATTCTTAATAGCTATTAAATCATAAAAAAATATATATATATATATATATACATAACACTGTATTGGTAAAAATAAAATAACACTATAGTATAACTTCTTAAGTATTATAAACATAATATATTATTAAAACGTAAAAATAGCAGCTCTATATTTGTTCTACAGTATATAAATTAATTGGTAAGTCAGTAGTTATTACTCCTAATATAATGCAAATATTGAAGTTCCATTTTTTTAACATAATATGTAACTTATAGCCCATATTTTACCATGATAAAAAAAAATCCAAAATTCAAAACCACCAAAAAATTTCGAAAATAGCCTTTTGTAAAATTGTAAAATCATACGGTTATTGGTTTTTTCAGTAATTGTATTAATTATATTTTAACTTCATTTCAGTCTAAATTAAACTTTGCCTTATCTGAGAAAACGTTTAAATGTGTGATATTTAAATTATAATTGGCATTAAAATATTTAAAATTACTTATATAAATAATGATACTGATAACAATATTAATTATACTCTGTTGAAGTCACTATGGTGTCATTTCTATTTACCTAGATATCATAATTTTAAAATTCTATTTATGCATAATGTAGGTGCGCAGATTTGTTTAAACAACTTAATTTAATATTAGTTTTAATTTCATTTGAATTTTTTCATTAAATAAGTATTAAAATGAAATTTAGAATATTCGATTACGTAGAAATGGTATTTATTTATTTTGAAAATATTAAAAGCCTAAGAGTCACTTCCAGAATATTTGATGAGTTGTATTCCGAGAGACATACACCAAATAATATTGTAATTGATAAGAATATCTAAATTGAATTATTTATTAATTTGTAGGTCGAAAAATTACTTTTAATTATTTGTTATAAGGTAAATTAATAGAACGTTTCCGAACTACTGGCAGTGTTGCTGAAATTAAAAACCCTGGGAGATCCAAAAGTGCATTAAATGAGTACAATTAATGTTTTGGTTAGTGCAATAGCACAGCCTAAACTTTCATTGTGTAATTGTGCTGGTGAAGCATATTTCAATTAAAAAAGAATACTGAAGAATAATGGTTATCAGCCATATAAAACAATGTTTGCACACGAACCTGGCGATACGAATATTCGTTTGAATTTTTGTAATTGGGCTTAAGAGCAGTTACTTGAAAATGAATATTTTGTTAAAAACATAATTTTTACGAATGAAAGTATATTTTTAGACCTGGTCAGATTAGTTAACACTAGGCTGATTCCAATCCATACATTATTTCAGAAGCACATAGTATGATGAAAAACTAAATGTGTAGTGTGGTATATGGAATACTAATATCATTGGTCCATTTTTTATCGAAGGTAATATGAATGGAGAAATGTATACAAATTCATTGGATGAACAAGTAAATATAAATTCTATTAAATTAAATTGTACTTTTTTTTTTTATATAATTTATAATACAATTTCAGATTTGGCCTGCAATTCAAAATCATTTACGTAGTAATACAGAATTTGAATTATCATACTTCATACAAGATGGAGCTCCGGCACATTATGCCAAAGGCGTATTTGAGTTATGGCCATGGGAGGGGGGAATCTAATTTTTTTTCAATACAAGCTTAAAAATAATTTACTGTTCATTACCCAAAGCTCATGTTCCTGTTATAATGATAACATTATATTCTTAATTATTTATACATTTATTTTGCATTATTTACATTTTTTAAATAAATCAATGTATTATATTCAAAAAAAATACGAGCCATGGGGGTAGCGAATGCCCCCTTCGCCTCCCTCAAATACGCTCTTGCATTATGCTTTTATTGCTAGAAATTGGTTGAACAACCATTTCCCTGAAAAATAGATTGGCAGAGGGGACTAATAAATTGGCCAGCTCGATCCCCAGACTTAACCCCAATGGACTTTTTTTTGTGGGGCTACCTCAAAAATGTTGTCTATCTATCTACATCCATTCAAGAACTTCATGAAAGTATAATAAAAAATGTGAGAGATATTTCCAGAGATACATTAACTTTATTACAAAGATCATAGTTGTATAAAATTGAGTTATGTATAGCAGTCAATGGGGAGCATTTTGAACATTTATAAAAATAAACAAAAATATTACAAAAAATATTAATGAGTTGTGTGTACCTTATTACCTAATATAGTATTATTAGTTATCTATTTAAAAGTTTAAAAACCATACAATTATACAATTTGCTGTGTTTTTTGAAAATATAAAATGCTCTTATTCATTCAAAACTCAACAGAGTTCAAATTTTTTTTTCTCTAAGTAACTTATAAGTCTATGGTCAGACTAGACCTGGCATTGGCCGAATTCGGCCCAAAAAAAACAAAATATTTTGTTTCCATCTGACATCGGCCGTAAATTACCGAATTTCTCGGATGTAATGTGTCCGGGTACAATTGAATTTTATATTTTAATTTTTTTCGGCCGATGCTAGGTCTAGTCTGACCGTAGACTAATTCTTCGAAGTGGTTATTTTCGAAAATTTTCAAAAAAAATTTTGGTGGTTTTGAATTAGATTTTTTTTTTAACCATGTTAAAATATGGGCTATAAGTTACATATTATGTTAAAAAAAACGGAACTTCAATATTTGCATTATATTAGGAGTTATAACTACTGACTTTCCAATTAATTTACATACTGTGTAATTTGGGGCCATAAGTCTTATATTACAAGTCGCAATATTTAAAAATTACAAATTTTCATAAAAAAATGCTTACGACTTCGGGATAAATTTTTTTTGCAGTAGTTTCAGTAAACCTGGTTTTTTAACCGCTACCCCTATCTTGATAGTATATATCTGTTTTAGATCATCAATGGTACTTTTGGTTTTCTTTTTAATTCTTTTTCAGAACAATATGTTTTAAAAAAAATTGTTTGAGGACATTATTTTTCAAACTACTCCGCTATAAATTGAATCCTTCAGATTGTTTCCGATTACAGATTTTTATATATTTTAATTCAATCAATTATGGTTAATAAGGAAAAAATATTTATATATTTAATATTATTTTTACCTCTATCATGTAGAATATATTTGTACTGTTATTTCTCCAATATTAGTAGATAAATAAAATTCAATAATATTATTTACAGAAGGGTAGCTAAATTTTGAAGAATTGTGATCTAGGTTGGTAATTCTTTTTTTTTTTTTGTTTAGTAGCGAATTTATCTATATGGATGAATTTTTTAACTTACATAATTTTTTAGATAAAATGAAATTATTTATCTTGATAAGATAAAATATAATTAAATAATTATCTAGATAAGTCTCAACACTACACATTATACTATAGGCTAGTGCTTCCTAAATTTTTTATGAACGCGACCCTGATATTTAAAATTAAACTATTCACAACAGCAGAAAAATAAAAATAAAAAACTGTGGGCTACCCCTAGTATACAGTATATCCTATAGTATAGAGTTTATACTATATAACAATGATATAAGAATAAGATGAAATACAGACTTGTAATTATAAGAGCTTTCTATTTCACGTGTACTCGTTTTCACGTATTCCCGTGAAATTAACATTTGAAAACATAAAAACGTGTACTTGTAAATTCCGTGTACACGTGCATAATTGTCTACGTATTTAAATCTTAATCAGAATCGACGAAATCTATGGGCGACCTGAGCGATTGTCCAGGGTGCCAGCAAGAAAGGGGCGCCAAATTGAAAATTATTTTTATCTAATTTATCTTTTAATACCCATTATAGATCTACAGAAAGAATATAACAGTTTTTCCTTCTACTTCAATACTGCATCGATACCGTTGATTTTAATGTAAAAATAATGCACGGAAACATACTGAATACCACCATTATTACCACTACAATATTTTAGATTTTATTTCTCACGTCGCGATCAAACACAATAACTAGATTTGAATATATACTCGTATTTTTTTTTTTCAACCCGAAGGTTGGTTTACAACTCCAATTCTCTAATCTAACCGATTACTCTCGTCTTTTCTTTAAGTTCCTTAAAGGTTTTAACTTTTGCATCACATTTAATTTGTCCAATATAAGAGTTTCGGGGACGTTCTGCAGTTTTCTTTCCTTCTATCATACCCTCTAATATTATATTATGCAATTCTTCTGGATGTTTCATGGCATGTCCAACCATTTTCCAGCGTATCTCTCTAATCGCATCTATGAGTTTACGTTTTTCTCCCACTATTCTAAGTACTTCTTCATTCGTTTTCGGCTCTATCCAACTTATCCTTTCCATTCGTCTCCAACACCACATCTCGAAGGCTTCTAGTTTTTTCTTTTCGGTATCATTTATTACCCAAGTTTCACATTCGTATGTTGCAACACTCCATACATATGTTTTTATAAGTTTCTTCTTAATATTGAGATGTATCTTTTTTGAAGTGAGCAACTTATGTTTTTTACTAAAAGCAGTTTTGCTAATGCTATGCGTTGTTTTATCTTATGGACACTCTTGCCATCAGATGTGATTTTACTCCCTAGGTATAACATTTCTTCTACTTGTTCTATTTTTTGATTTCCTATGTATACATAAGCTTTTACTTTCGGGTCTCTAGCGCAGACTTAGATCTTCGTTTTTGTACTATTTATTTTCATTTCTGATGTTCTGAGCATTTCATTCATTTCTTCAACTGCACGCTATATATCTCCTTCACTTTCTGCTATTACCACAGTATCATCGGCAAATCGTATCATTGAAAAGATTTCTCCACCAATTTTGATTCCAATATTTAGTCTTGTTAGTTTTGCTTTTACTGTATTTATAGCTTTTTCGATGTAGCAGTTAAACAGTGGTGGTGATAACGTACATCCTTGTCGAACTCCTTTTTTTAATTGAGCGTTAGTTGTGATTCCTCCTTTTTTAATGCAAGCTGTCTGATTCTTATACAAACTGGATAATTCTTAGGTCTTGTTGCTCAACACCTACTTCTCGTAGTACGAGTAGTATTTTGTTCCAATTTACTTTATTGAAGGTCTTCTCCAGGTTTATGAAGGCCAAATATGTAACTTTATTTCTATCGATCTGTTTTTCAATTAGTTCTAAAATGGCTTCTCGTGTACCTTTTTGTCTTCTAAATCCATATTGATCGTTTTTTAAGTACTGCTCCACTTTTCCTTCTATTCTTTGATTTATTACTTTTGTTAGGATTTTTGAGGCGTGTGTCAGTAAGCTAAGGGTTCTAAACTGTTCACAGAAATTTGTTCTACTTTTTTTTGGTTTAGTTATAATTATGCTTTTACGATAATCATCTGGCACCTCTCCTATCTCATATATGTCCTAAGTTAGTTGATATAAAGCGTAATTTATCTTCGTACTTGCAAATTATGCAATAACTTGCAATAATTCTGCTGTTATGTTATCAACCCCAGGAGCTTTATTTTGTTTCAAGCCATGGAGCGCTAACTCAAATTCTGATTTTAAAATGGGTAACTTCGTTTCTTCCTCATCTATTGTAATTTCCTCCAGTTTTTCTCCCTTATAAAGCTCTTCAATGTACTCTTTCCATCTTTTTATTTTATTCTCATCATCAACTAATAATTTATCTCTGATATTGGTGCAATTTCGTTTTCTTTTTCCCACTAATTCTTGGATCTTGTGATACGCATTATCTATTTTGTTAACTTTGAATAATTCGTCAATTTCGCTGCACTGCTGCTCCAACCATTCTTTAGCTTTTCTTGCTTCTCAGTTAACCTGATTCTCAGTTGGCGATACTTTTGTTGTCCTTCTCTTGTGTTATTGTTTTTATATTTTTGTCTTTCATCTATAAGTTTTACTATTTCCTTGTCAATCCATGCTTTTTTAGGTTCTTTCTTTTCTTTTTTTTTGTCAACACAATATCCGCTGCTTTTTTGATAGCTGATTTTATGTTTTCCCATTTTTTATTTAGAGGGTCATCTGCATTTCCTTTTTGGTATTCAATATCCATGTATCGTCCATATTGTTCCACAACCTCCGCTCTCTTAAGTAATCTATATTTTTCTCGCTGTGCTTTTGGTCTTTGTGGTTTTTTTTATCTAAGTTTACATTTCGCTATTACTAAATTGTGATCACTGTCACAATCAGCGCTCGGGTATGCTTTAGAGAATTTAACTTGGTTCTTAAATCTATTTTTCACCAGTATATAATCTATTTGATAACGGGCAATATCACCTGGCATTTTCCATGTATATATTCTTCTCTTAGGGTTTTGAAATCTGGTGTTCTTTATAATCATCCCATTTTCTCTGCAGAACTCCACTACTCTTTCTCCTCTTTCATTTCATTTCTCTTACCTAAGCCGAAGTCTCCAACTTCTCTACCTTCCCTGCCTTTACCAACTAAAGCATTAAAATCTCTCATGATGATTACATTATCGTGTGGTTTAGTATGTTTCAATAGCTCTTCAATGCCTGCATACACTTCTTCCACTTTTTCATCATTTGCTTTTGACGTTGGCATATAAATTTGTATAATTGCAAGGTTGTTTGGTGTTGATTCCATTTTAACTAAATATAGTCTGCTACTATAGGTCACGACATTTGTAACTCTCGTACCCCATTTCTTATTGAGATCGATTCCAACACCTGCTTGTCCTTTTGTACTATTTGTGTGAATAACCCTGATATCGTCCGAACAAAAGTCACCATTATCTGGCCAACGTATTTCGCATAATCCTAATATGTCTATATCTAGTCTTTTAATTTCTATTTTTATATTTTCCAAATTTCCTGTTTTTAGCATTGTTCGTACATTCCACGTTCCTATTCTCTGCATTTTGTTCTTATCACATGTATCCTGCAGGATAGCTCCCACCTGGACATCCGAATGGGGAGCTATTTAACGTCCGGACAAATTTTTTACGCTGTGAGAATCTATATTAGAAGACAAAATATTGGTTGCCTAACTAGGGATGTTAGTGGTGGTTTCCCCTTACTTTCCACATCGCAGTCCAATCTCTATTTCTAGGGATTGGTGGGCTAATTATAGATAAACCTTGATCATCTACACTTAGTAGATAGTACTAGAAGTGCTGCTGCCCACTTCTAGGTCCATTTTAGTCGGCTCTTACGACAGGCATGAACAACCGAGGATGTATTCTATCCTCCACCAACAGAGGTAATATACTCGTATATATAATATTTATTCCAATACGTTTTTACCAATACGAAAAATGTTATATTACCTATATGTATTTAACTATATACAAATTATTTGTATTATATCATTATTAGATTATAAAATGTTAAAAATTAAAATAATTATTTACACACATTTTCAATACAAATTCGACAATGTTCGTTACGGTGCAGTAGATACTACCACTGACTAGGTGCAATCTGACTTGAACTCCGCTCCCGCCGGCGCACCGGAATCGGGATACGAAAACGGGCGAGTGGCTCCGACTTGCCGTTTCACGAACCGTCCACCGACTCCGCAGGGATCACTAAATCTGTCAACTCCGCGGACGGTACGAGTGCGACTCGTGCCAAGTGTTCTCGGCTTGTTCCGGTGAACAAAAGGCGATTTTTTGCGCGCGCGAACCGTGACTCAAGCCCCCGAACGTTTTCACCAAGCGTTCCGACGGTCCTGGGATTCTTCGACCCACTCCGGTCCGTTCGCACAAACGGTGTTCCAGGCGGCCAGGTGGGATGGCGCCCTTGGCCGCAATTCGAAATCGTTGTCTTCAGTGCGCGTGCATTCCGACACGGGTGCCGCGTCGTGGAGACTAGTGCTGAGAATTATTTTGACCAATCTGGATTACGGATTACAATTATTTAATCTAAATTTCGGATTCATTCGTTTTATCCAGGTTCACGGATCACATTCGTTGATTCGGATTTCGACTAGGGACCGTCTCGCGTTACACCCGGGTTTCCGCGATGCTCCAAGACGTGGGCGCGCAGCAGCAGTAGCAGCAACAGTGTTTGTGTTCCCATTTGGTCGGCAATCTGATCGGAACCGAATCGTCAGTTCGTTCGTGCCGCTTATCGTACCACACCTTGAGTTGAACGCCGCTGCGATGTTGGACGGGCGCTGGATTCGTTCGGTTCCACGTCCGCGGATCGATGTCAATGTCGACACTTCTGGTCGACGGTACCGCGCGAAGCGTTTTAAGCAATACTTGTCCAATCGCGTTACCGGTACGCATGTAAATTGATTAGTACGTTTCGAAACGCGAAAAAATATTGCGCTATTTTTCGGAGAGTTTTTTAATATGTACAAAAAAAAAATGCGTGGTGCCTTCATAATTTTTGGTATACTTTCATATGACATTAGCCGGTCACTTCATTTCGGGACAGGCGCGTAACCAGGGGGGGGGGGGTTACAGGTGTAGTGACACCCCCCCTCAGTTGTGGTATACTTAATACGTTTTATTAAGATAAAGATGCATCATAAGCCGTGATTTACACTTATTTATCAAAATGAAATATATATTCTGATAACAATAATGTAAAGCATTAAAGCCGGAACTCGACAATAATTGGTAATTACTAGGCTTAGGGACTTATAGCTCTAAAAAATACACGAATATGCATGCAAATATGCTTCTAAAATCATTAAAATATGCATTATAATATGCATTTATATGTATTAAAAAAAAAAAATTACCACATAATACACAAAATAAAACGTGTCCATCGGATGTAAATGTATCTTTAAACTCCGAAACAAAACTTTGTTGTTGGCTACTCGTAGACTGTTGTACTTTCGGCATTACATAATAATAAATATTTTCTACTATTCATCGACTTTTACAAATATTGATTACTTTACCAGTAACCACTGCAAGCAGTGAAAGATCGTTTTTCTCTTTACGACGCTTAAAAACATATTTGGGGAACACAACTAGATTGGTTGAACGGCTTAGCAGTAATATTCATCGGGATTTAGTCGTAACCACTGACGAAATAATAGATACTCTAGCTTTAAAAAGCAGACGCACTAAGTTAATTTAATTAAAAATATTTATTTATTTTTGTATTAATTATAATAGTACATATGTGAAAAATTTAAATATACGTAAAGTAATTAATTTCGTGTGTAAAATTTTGTCAGTTAATTTTGAATAACCCCCCCCCCCCCTTCGTAAAACATTTTAGCTACGTGCCTGTCCCGGGATACAATAGGATAGAAAAAATGAAAAAAGGAAAGCATATAACGGCTATTGTAATAAATAGGGCCCGGAATTATATTCTTTTAAAATAGCCAAAATAAGATGCTAATATTCTCTTAAAAATTTGAAAATATTCTTCCAATATTCTTTAAAAATCATAATAAAATATGCCAAAAATATGCTTTTTTATTAATATATACTCAATATGCAACCAAATTAAGCAAATTATACAAAAAAAATTGAGAATAGAAAATATAAAATAGATACAAGATACATAATATGCAAAATAATTAAATAATACAAAAACCTGATATAAATACTATATTTACTATATTAAATAGGTACACAATAAAAATACTTCATGTTAAGAAAAGTTCGATTAAATTATTAATAATAATATTTAATATTTAATTATTTTAAATTTTTAACTAAGAACATTTTAGAAAACAGTTGACAACTATATTTTGTTCCATGTGCTCTGGTGTCATATTTGTGCGACGGTCGGTCAAAATGTTTTTATATGTACTAAAAGAACGTTCGACGTCAACTGAAGTCACAGGAGCATATTGCAAATCAGTTATCATAGCCGGTGAAAAATTATCTAAAAGTTGTACTTCATTATTTCCATTCAAAACTTTAGCTACGTTTTTTAAAATGATGAGCCCTTGATTTTTTTGTTGAAGTTGATCAATTTTTATTTTTATTTTATTTCCATTTTCTCCGGGTATTTTTTGAAGTTTACCAATTGTATTTTCAATTAGATTTATAGAATCAACAAGTGACACATTAGACTTCTCTAAACTTTTAATGGACGTTACCAGCACAAGAAAATGGGCTTTAATAAATATTAGATCGTTTTCTACGGTTTCTAAGTCAAAAACTGTTTTACATTTAAGTACAGACTGGCTGGGAGAGTTTTGACCACTTAATTCTTCAATAACTTTTTTTAAACCTTGGAAATTATCACAGTTAAAAATAGCAGCTTCCAACCACGTTCCCCATCTGGTTAGTACTGGTTCAGGGGGTAATGGAATACCTGGTAATATTTCTTTGTACACTTGTACATGGTATGGAGATTTTAGAAATACTTTTTTTATGTTGTTAATTAATTTATTTACGTCTGGATACATTTCTCTAACTCTTTCTGCAACCCTATTGAACATGTGAGCTATACATGTAACATGAATTAAATTGGGATAAAAAACTGCTAGTGACTGTCCCGTTTTCACCATGTACGGCGCAGCATCTGAGAGCATCAACAATACTTTTTCATCATTATCACCTAAGGGCCACAATAATTTTAACCCATCATTCACAAATCGAGCCACAGTAGAATGATTAGTCTTATCTAAAACTTTACATGTTAAAAGAAAATAATGAGTCGGATAATTTGATTTTAGTATCCCAACCAATAAATTCGCCACATAACGGCCATTTATATCCGTAGTCTCATCAACAGCAAACCAAATATTATTATCTCCTATTTCATATTTTATATTGGATAAAGTCTTATCATAACAATGTGATAGATAATTTTTTCTTAATAGACTTTCATTGGGTATATGTTTGCCAGTATATTTTTCTAAAAATGCCCGAAATTGTGGATTCTGCAATTTATACCACGGAATATTTGCAGCAACCAAACTCAAACATAAATCTTCATAAAATTCATTAACATTTTTTTTAGAAGTCGATTCCGATAAAAACAATTGTTTTGAAGTGTTTAACTTACGCTTTAAAGCTTCTTGGTGTGAAGATGTATCTATATGTTGTGTTAACTGAGATTTTTTAATGCACGGTATATTTTTATTACACACTTGACAAAAAAGAGTTGTGCCATCAGTTGTAAAATTTATATTGTTTTTATTTAATAGTTGTATCCACTGTGAAATTAAAGTTTTTAATTTAGTTGATGGTGTTTTCGGCATTATTAACAAGTAAAAACAAGCAACTAATAAAATAAAACTACTCTGTACTTATGTCAATACTACACGACACGCGACACTGCACTGTTGTAGTGTTGTACACGGTACATTTTTGTATATACATTTCAGCTATTTTTGTAGTTTAGTAATTCCATTTTTTGTCGGGCATCGTTATCTTAGATAAGTCACTTATCTACTACAGTGGATTGCAGTACATTACTATGTAGGGTATAACAATCGTATATACGATGGTATATAAATATATTATATTATATTTTCAATATCATATCAGTATCACTATTATCGGGCATAATATAATTTATATTATTTACGCCACTGTAACAAAAAATATCGAACATCTATACAAATTAATCGATATATTCTCTAATATTCTTTATTATACGAAATATTCTTTTATTTTGAAATATTCTAAAATATGCAAAAAAAACTTTTGCCATTAATACACCGGTTTCATGATTCGTATAGATTTAAAACCCCCGTCTGACTGCATAGACTCAAAAAAAATATGCAAAAGAATATAATTCCGGGCTCTAGTAATAACTTATGTTTGAAAAAATCATTGAGTAATTGGAAAACTACTTCTTGTAATGTGATATTAGTTTTTATACTTTGACGTTTTAGTGAGTAATTTATATCATAATCGGTCTAAATTTTTTTATTGTCTTGTCTCTAAAAATGATAACTATTTAATTGATTTTAAAAAATGTAATTATGAATTTCTACAATATTGAAGAAATATGAATATTAAAATACTCCACAAGACGGCGTTAAGAGTAGGCAATTTAGCTACTTCCGTGATTCAAAGCCGAAAATAATATTATATTCCTAGCATCGGTGCGCAATTATGGGGATGCTTAACACCCGTAACTTAATTTAAACCACTCCATATTCTATAAAATTGTAAGCTAATAAATCTATAGATTAATGATATTGTTCCACATGCAACGGAAAGCTTACGTTTGTCGATCAAAATGTATGGAAGTGGTGTTATTGTAACATCGTTTGATATTGAGTGACATAAACGATTTATTGTTGGTTGTAATGAAGTTAAGAACATCGTGTTGACCATCCATGCTCGTCAAAAACTGTCAATACAATAATTGTATTATTATTTAATTATTTCAAAAACTAATATTATTATACAAAAATATCGGCATTAGAATGATAGCTGGAATTGTTAATATTAACAAGGAAACCGTTAAATAAATTTCACATGTCAAAAGAGTGCGTTAAAATAATTTATAAAAACTTCTCGTATGAATGTAAAATGAGCCAAACTTGTTGAAAATTCTGATAATATGTATAATAACTTGGATTTTCCAATATGATCCAGAAAATAAGAGACTGCTTTCTTGCCACGCATTGGAAAACATCCACATCACCAAAAGTGAAAAATTAAATTAAAAACCATGTTGATTGTATTTTTTTATATCAGGGGGAAATTTATGATTGAATGTTTATCACAATGACTTACTATAAATCAAAATTATTATTTCCATGTCTTGACTACACTTGGAGAACAAGTAGTAAGAAAACGACCCGATTTATGGAAAAACAAATCATGGATTTTGCATTAAGACAATGCACCAGGTCATAATGATTTATCTGTGTTATAAAGTCCTTCCAATCTCGCTCTTGTTGCGGACATACATGAATGTAGGTCCTTACGACTCTTACAGTACAAGCGGGACCACATAAATCATAAATAGTTGAGATCGCGGAATGATTATTATTAATATAATATTCGTATTCGTATGAATAGAAAGGAATTTTAATTTAATTAGAGGGTAACACAAGCACACATAATATATGAATCGTGTGGCTACATTTCAAAGTGTGACATTAAAAATAACTATTACAGAAAGACATCAGTATGATATATTACAGAGATGTAGGTCCTTACTAATTATATGGTACAGAAGACAATTAGTACATAGTAATTAAAATATTATAGAAAGGCATCAATCTAAATGCCAAGGTGAATCGCATAGAACGAGTGATTTAGCATTCACTAGGTCCGGGTCAACTATGAGAAACGGGGTATATAGGGGAGTCCCGAATAGACCAATATTCAGATGTGGTTTACAGGTAAAGACGCAAGCACCTTCACGCCACATTATTTCTTATATTAATGTTTTTTTTATACTAAATAAACAGTTTAAATTACAATTGAGTATTTTTATTGAAGTATATCCTTAAAAACTTAACTATCAAATACGATTGAGCGACGGCACGCAACACTCTATACACTTTTTGAATTTTTCCAACATAAAAAGATGTAAAAACAAAATCGATAGAGATGTCAAAGGCACTACATGAAAAATATCTACAACATTGTTTCAATCGATAGAAAATATGAATGGGGCTATTTATCAAACTCGGAGGAAAATATATAAATGGGGAAAAATTTGAAATAGTTAAAAATTGTAAATAAAAAAAATGAAATTGAAAATCTCATTATTTAATATTATTTAATGTGGGTTCATTTTGTAGCACCCCCAAGATTTGAAATCTAGTTACATTGCTGGTTAGTATAATTGCAACCAGATGTGTTTGGGCCAGGAACATAAAATTATATTATGTTCACTACGGCTACCAATTTGCGTGCCCATTTTCCCAACGACCGATTAACGGTGTGTAATAATAGGTAATAGCTCAATCAAAAGTATTCGGGAACGCCTAGCAAAACTATTGAGCTATGAGTGAATAGTGTGTAAGGTGTGTTTTTGTTGGTGTGTACTTATAAATATGGAACAAAAAAAGATAACTAAAAATAATTAAAAAATTTAATAAAATGGTAACTATGTTACTGTTTATTATAAAATAAAAATAATTATAAGAATCGGCCCTTCTGGGCCAACAATATAATTAAATAATGCATAAATAGATAGAATATAGATATAATAGATAGAATATTAAAAATGACTTACAATTATTGTGGAGCGCAGACTGGCCAACTGCACTTTTAAAATCTGTGTAATAAAAATCACACTCGCACCAAAAACTACACTACAGTATGATTTAAATGAACATTAAAAGGTTGCGGTGATTAGTGCAAACAAGCCTTAATAATAATTAGAATACAATTTGTGACAATTCACTCACACCAATAATAATAGAAAATACAAAAGCACGGCGATTAGCGCACGTAAGCTTCAATGTAGCGAATAATATAAAAAATTACAAAATTCGACAATTAGCGCACGTTTAAAATATAAAGGTAAAATAATTATAAAATAATAATAAATCAGCGATTTGCGCCTATGAAACAATAATAAAATGACAATTCATGCACACGTTTTAAATATAACTAAAAATCACATAACGGCGATTCGCGCACACAAAACTATATCTTTATCGGACGGTGGAAGACGCGAGAAGAAAAAATAAATCGCATACGAAAATGACAATAATATACACACGACACGGACTTTTCAGTGTTATAACACATGATTACAGACAACGATAAACATATAGTAATAATTATATAAAATAAATATAAACTGATTAACATGCAGTGATTGTGTATGTACGCTTATCGGTCGTTGACGGGAAATTTAGATAGCCGACGTGGAGGCATATGATAAATATTATTTCTCAGTGCGAACAAGATGCTTAATATTTGTACATACTAAAACCATAATTATTGATTTTATACAATAGGTACCTTGTACCAGTTGTATAAACGGTACTTATACCTTATTAAATGTAAATAATTTAGTATGAAATTAATTATTTTTCAGAGTAGGTATGTGTATTTTCGTGCAAAAAATATATATACACACTAGCTGCCCGACCATGTTTCGCACGGTAATACTAATGAAGAAAATGAGATGCAAATAACAGTTAAATAATTTCGATGAAAATATGTCGCAATTCTTTTTGTTTTTTGTCTGTTTTTCAACTTCCAAGCATGTAACGTACAACTGTCCATGGAAAAACATGGCAGTTCAAGTTTAATTCTACTTTTTTCTAATGACTTACCTTGTTACTTGTTAATGGTCATGGCATAAAAGATTGATCGGAAACTGGATACGTTTAAATTCAAAAGGAAAGTCAGTTGAAATTAGTGGTATTCATACACTCTTTATACTACTTTACATACTCGCCTTTGAACTTTCCTATAATTATAGTTGCTTTAATGTTTTTTAATATTAATAATATTAATATGTTAATGTGTTTTAAGATTTTTTTACCTAGAAATTTGAATAACTTTTTTTTATATAGATATGTTTAAACTTAAATTTTTCACCTTTTATCATTTTTCATTTTTTTTTTCATACAAACCTTGTCTTGATAATTACGAATATAATAAAAAGAAAAAAAATCAGCCAAATTGGTGAAACCGTTCTCCAGTGATTACATAGGGCAATATATTTTTATTTATATAGAAGATTTATTTTTTGATAGATAGTATTATTATTATAAATCAAAATCTTGAGATGTTAAATTTTTAAAATTTGTTTTTTATGCATATGGTGTAGATTTATAGATAAGATATAAAGAGACTGAATGTAAGGCCAAGTCCCCTCCACTACCATATCCTCGCTACGCCCATGACTGTAGATACCTACTGATATTTAATTTATCTTTAAATAATTGGTTGCTCCGTTACTCCATTGGTTGTACTCTTATACCACGTTATTCATTTTTTGAAGTGAATACTTCTAATGCGACTCCGGACCCGTTTAACGCTCAGCGTCCCCTCCGTACCTACTATGTGAGAGTAGAGTGTAGAGCGGTGTAGCGCGGTATAGTTGGCCTTGACGTGCAGTCTGATTGGTTTAAATAATTTTAATAAAAAAAAAAATTTCAAATATTAAATAATTGTTGCAAATTTGTAACTCAATCAAAACTCATATTCAAAGCGACATAAAAGCTACTAATCAAATTAACGGAGAAATCATTGTATCAAGCTCATGAAGAATTGGGGATATACATATGTGCTGTAGAATGCAAAAAGAAAAATGATTCGGATTGTCAACTGATATTGATAGCTATATACATTTCACATCCATCGTATGTATGCGAGATATTAAGCTCTTTGTGAGTAAGGCGTTACTACCATTAAGGCCTAACACACACGGACCACTTTTGTGCGTTGTGGAACGACCACTTTTGAACCACTTTTTTGTGGTCGTTAGAAGTCCGAACCGACGTTAATATAACCACACCACAACCACAAATGTGGCGTACGTATTGAACACAAAACACGTGAGCATGTACAACTGAACAACAACTGAACCAATTCAACTACTCGACAAATTTCATAACACTAGTCATAAAATAATATTGATAATAATATATGTATAGATTATACAGATACCTATCAATGATAGTTCTATAAATATAAAATAATAATGATTAATAATTATTAGTGCTGGCGGCAAGTGGTCGGAAAGTGGTTGATGTGTCGCAACAAGTATGTTACGCTCAACCACCGACGGACCACTATTTTGTGGGTGATACATGGGACACAATGAGACTGCCGTCGGAAAGTGGTCCGTTTGTGTTCGACTGCGTTTTTCATATTACCTTACATGTAATTAATATATCACCCACGAACGACCACCGTTTTGTGGTTGTGGTGTGGTTTTAAAGTGGCCCGTGTGTGTTTAGCCTAACAGTCGCAGGTTCCCAAGCACTCGAAGAAATAACTGGTGAACCGGTATATTATTGCGATCGACCTGTAGTTTTGACAGGAGATTTTAATGTTAACTTTTTATTGCCAGAGGCTCAACTATTGCTCGATTTCCTTGAATAAAAATTATCTTTGAGAATGATAATCAGTAGAAATTATCCTACGACTAAAGGTGGTACTACCATTGATGCTGTATTTGCCAGGAAGCTTGAAAATATAGAAGTAAAGCATTTTGTATCATACTTCAGTTATTATAATCCCATCAGTATTACCAGACTGACATAAAAGCAAATTGATGACAATTCCATAAATATTTAAATATTTATTACATACATTTTATATTTGCCAATAAAAATAAATTTAATGAAAATGTTACAGAATGTATTGATTTTCTTATATAATAATATTTTATTATTATTATATTTAAATTTTAAATAAAATCATTCTCTTCCTTACTACTCCTTAATAAAAGTATTCATTTCCGAAGTGCATGATTGCACACATACAGTTATTTTAATTCAAATCGTCGCTGTTACTATTATTACTTATTGTGCATACTTTTAAATTGTAGTTGTACATTTTTTTTATTCAACTGCATAAAAAAAATACGTTGATAATGATTATGTTAGAATTATTTTTAATTCTGAGTATATTAGTATAATATATAGTATGTGAGGATATTGTTTTAAAAATAATTATTAATATTTTATCTAAGTGACTAAATAGGTAGATTAGGTAAATCTAAATAATAAAAATCTGATATAGTAATACGTATAGTATTTAATTGGATTTTGGTGTTGCTATTAAAATGTAATTTTTAAATGTTTTCTAGATTTAGATTCTGTGTAAAATGACTTACAAGGAATACATTAGTTTTAACATTATGTGTGTTTTATTTTTATTTTTTTATGTCTTTGTATTCAATTTAATTTAGAAGGATTGCTCCAACTATCAGCAAATAAAAAGTAAAATATAGTAAATAGGAAATAAATTTTATAGTTTTAAAATATTTTAATGAAATTTGTACTGTTTATAGGCACTTAAAGTTTCCGATCTATCCAAATTTTAGATGCACTTTTTTGTTGCAAAATTTTAATATTAAATATTCAATCCATCTTATTAAGGAATTTAGTTCTACTATATTGTCATAGGCATAATTAGGGGGCTCCTTAAGGTTTTTAGCACCCCTGAGTTAAAATTTAGCACTCCTGCTTTATTTTTTCAGATCCATATAACCTATAGTAATTAGTAATTACTATAGGTTATATGGATTACTAATTACAGATAAATACCACCATTTTATTTTATTTTCAAAAATTTCAGTACCCACAATTTTAAGCTCTAGTTGCACCAATAACTGATTCGTTTGATCACTTAGAATTATTTTTTCGAAAGCAATAGTACTTCGGTTACTGGTTTAAAATACCAATACATTAATATGATTCACCCATTCTTGTATCTCACCCAACCTAGGAGTTAAACCTTTTATTTAATAGTACATTTATATATAAATGTCTTATACTATAAAAATATGTTCAGATTTCACTAGTTAGTTTCAATATAACTGTTCTTATACTAATAATACTGTTATGTTGTATACAAATGAATATATATATATATATATATATATTATATTTTAAAGTGATAAAAACAAAAAACATATATAATTTGTATTTTCTCGTTTAATAAAACCTTATAATATCTCATTGATACAATCCATTTAATGTTATAAGGTTATGTTTAATCACTTTATATGCACGTTGAACACGTTATTTACTTGTACATACATTTTCACTAAAAAAAGTGCAATAATTTATAACAAACGCTCCATGTTTACGGCCTAATAGTTATTCTATTATTTATGTTAGCACATTAACTAAAATTAAAAAAAAAAAAAAACTTTAAAATTAAAACATTATATAATAACATACATTAAAACAAATTAGACTAGAAATAAACTGGTATATAAAAAAGTGTTTTTAGGATACATCTTTTTCTAATAAACTTGGATAACTATAAAGCGTATTTAATCAATTTACAATAAATTGTATGAATTTTAGAATTTATGCACAGTTAGTAATTTTTTAAAATTTCTTTGAGTAGGTATGTTGTTTCAATAATCACAAACACATTTCGGAAATCGGATAATTTGGGAAGTTCGAATTTGGAAGTAAGGAAATTTCAAAATGACAAGCAAACATTTTAAATTACTGGAAGAAGTGGAAAAATATGAATAATATTAATATAAAAACAAATTATAGAAAACAACGACATGGATACGAATGTTGGATATAACGACAATGGATACGAAACACCCCATAAAGTAACAATTTTTTATATCTATAATATAATAAAAATATCATAATTACCACAATAAGAATGAAGTGTTATCCAGTTCTTCAAAGGTGAAATCTAACAATTACCAATTTGTTAGGGTAACAACAATGTAAAATAAATACATATATAAATATAAATAAAACACGATGCTCTTAGGATTTAACAGAAGCAAGTGTTTACAATATAAATTAATAAAATATAAATTGGTCATAACATTTCGAAAAGATTTAACATTTATATATAAACAAACATTTTTAAAGCTTGAAGTCTAGAAATCTAGTGCAGTATAAAAAAAGTCTTTTTCCTTTACCAATAATAATTCAATAATTTAGTCACTTTCGCTTTATGATATACAGTGAAAACATAAAATCAGCCATATAATTGACTAGGTGAACTATAATAGTATAAGCCATATTTTTTAAATACAAACGTAATAAAAAATATTTCAAGTTTATCAGCATAGTTGTTTGTGTACTATCATCATATTATTCTTATTTTTATCAAAAGATCTATTTACAATGTTCGATTGTAATAATATTGATTGTGATAGGATGTAAAAAAGACTCGCCTACAAAGCTAACAGCTGATCTATCTTGAGTTAAATGATTCAACCTGTTGATATGGATGTATTGAGATTTTTGTATAAATTATAGAGTTAACGAATTTAAAAACATCGTAAAATTGAATAGTAAATATTTCTTCATTTAATTGTGCGTAATATTTTGAGCTGGAAACTATATTTTACATAATAGTACTATTATGTATACGAAATAAAAATATTTGATGCCAGTGAATTTTAATTAAATTAGAAGTAAAAAATTTACTGGAAATTATTTAAAATAATCTATAGAAGTATAGTTTTCATGCTTAAAATATATATATGACCTAAGAACTGTTCAAGGTATATATGTAAAATATATACTTAAAAATTAGATAAAATAAAGATGTTTGGAAGTAAGATGTTTGTGTTATAAGTCTTCGATTCGGTACACAGAATTTTTCAGTCGGTTTTGAATGATGGAAAGTTTTTGGCAACAATCAACTGTTCATGTGGGAAGTCCAGTGTTATAGTAAAATGAAAAGCCATATTTGATACTGCTAGGATGTACTCGCTGAGTGCGAACCAGGTAAATGCTGCAAAATATACTGTATTGATATATTTGAACATGACCAACTCATAATCGTTATATTATTTAATTAATTTACAACTCTCATGTTGCAAATTACAATATACTAACCTAAGTCGTGACAGTAAAAACGATGTTTGATGAAGAAAAATATTAACGTGAACGTGGACGTAATACAAATGGCGAAAAGTATTTTCTTGATGGTATACGACAAGTGCTGACTTTTGGTCATCGTTTTATGCACCATGTTGAAGGTCTTGATCATAACGACCATGTACAATAATGAACTGAGCATGAACAAAATGAAGATTTTCTCGTGCACAGCTATATATTGGTAAAAACACGTGGACAGAAATAATCACAGTTTAACGATTAATCTTTTGATTATTCATTTATCACATTGTAAGGATATACGAATTAGACCATAGCATAAATAATAATATATATACATATATATATACATATATACGTACGATAGTTTTCTCTATTAGATATGTAGGTAACACCACAAATTGCGACTACTTCGATTATATTGAGCCAGTAACAGAGATTGATAAATATATAGTGGGTCGATTTGCAGTTGTCAGCGCCTCTGGAAATTTGACTGATGAAATAGTTGTAGTACACCTGGGCGATGACCATACGTGGACCAACGTGAAAAGCAACGGCTATTCGCCACATGTACGTCTGGGGTGTGATGCCAGTGATGGCGCTAATTGACGGTATCACGTTGTACACCTGCAGAAACCGACAGAGATGGGAATAAAATACAAAATATAATATGACGAAGCAAACGAGTAGTTATTGATGAAGTGATGATAAATAAACGTTTTATTTTTTTATTTTCGCACACAAATCATTTAAGCTCGAAGGTATAAGTAAAGATGTACATTAACTACATCGCTAACCACTTAACCGTCTTAACTACTGCATCGCATTCGTGTAGGGTTTTGTGATAAATTAAGTAATTGTTACATGCACCTTAATATTATCATGAAAATATGTATACAGTGCTCGATTAGGCGGGGAGGGGGTACCTAACCCGCAGGAAAACGAAGTTCCTCTACTTTTTTTTTTTAACGTACTCCAACTATATTTTATTACTGGAACGGGGGACGCCACGTTCTCCCTAACTAATGTCCAAAATAATTTTTATAAAAACGTGGATTTCAATGTTCGTAAATTTTATAACGAATATTATGATTTATAATATCAAAAATATTTTTAATATTCGTTTATTAAGACGTTGAGTTCCGCTAGTATTATCACTTATAAGTACCCAGCCTATGTTAACCGAAATTACGTTCGGTCGACTAGTAACTACGCAGCATGGTTATAGATAGAACCATGCTATGCAGACACACAGTACCCGTTAACCTAGCAACCCGCGCTTAGCAACATACAAAATATATAACATAATTGGTTGAAAATGAATTCGAATGTGAGGTAAATATGTACTCTTAGTACTAGTAGCGGTTCTAGCCACCACGAGGCCCTATGTGACACGTGATTTACGAAGCCCCTACTACCGTATTGGGGATATTTTTTTTTTTTTAATTAGGTGTAAAATTATGCATTTTCTGGGGTGGATAGGGCCACCGAGCCACCGGGATTTTCCCGGTGAGCCACTGCTTATATTGACGAAAATGGGCTGATGAAAAATATTACTACTAATACTATTATACAAATAAAAATAAATAAATATAATACTGATAATATATATTTAAATCTAGCTTAAATCTGTAAATATAATAGTAAATTCCTCTGAAATGAAGAAGAAAAAAAAGTAATTACAGTAGGGTTACATAATTTTAAATGTAATTTTTTTTATGTATTATTTTAATTGAATGATCAAAAATTAAAAATTAAATTTTATTTAAAATTTTGAGTGCAAATTTTTTTTTCTTTAATGCATATTTAAACATATTAGTGCATATACTTGTGCATGTTAAAGATCTTTTAACGCATATTTGATTGTTTTTTAATGTATATAATTCCGTGCTATAATGATAACCGATTGTTCAGATTTAAATTATCATATATAATCACTAATAAAACCCCACGGCAAAATTAATTACTGATAAATCATGATTTTCCACAATAATTATACGCGAACCATGTAAATAGTATAATATTGCTAAAATGTTGTACCTATAACCAGGTATGCTTCAAAACGAATTAAAAAGAAAAGGAGGTGCAGAAAATAAAAGAGATAAAAATCGTAGAGTTAGAAAAGAGCAAAACATGTGTAAAATTGGATAGTATAATATATATTATAATTTTAAGAACATCGAAAAAAATAGGTGGTGATTGCCGGGTCGGTTCTCTCAAAGTTGAGGTTGTTGTTTAGTTGGAACTTGGATATAATCATACGGGCCGTTGTATTCTATTTTTACCGCGCCGGTCTGATTATGCCTATCCGCCCCTGTGCATTTTCAATGCTTTTTAGAGCAGATTTTCATCATTACCGCAGTTTAACGACTATAAATTGCATATACAACCTATAATGCATTACAGATTTTTTTTATTCAAAGAATGATTTGGTTTTTCGTGTTTATAATTAATTAATTTAAATAAATTACTTGTTGGATGTTTGAACAATCTATAAATAAAACAAAAAGTTAAATAGTTCAAGAATAAAATATAATATTAGCACAAGATATGAATCTGTATTTACATTACATGGTTACATATGCTTTCAAAAATAAACTCTTCTACTTTTTTCTGACTGGTCTTCAATCAAATGCTCAAAATATTTAACAAAAGCGTTATCAGACTATAATACAAATGATAATTACCATTTTCTTTATTTTCTTATCAATAAAAAATATTTGGTTTAAGAATTATTTAAAAAATTATGACTAAGTGTTCTCAAGAAATACAAATTCATTATAAAAATATTTTAAATTCTGAGTGAAGCGAAGGATCTAATGGTTTTACAATTATGTTAATTATTTTTTTTTTTTCTGTAAACAATTCACTACGCGTAATCAGCGTAATGTTTAATCGTTTCTAGCATGTCCAAGATTACAACTACTTCATGATAAAATTTAATTTTATGTATTTGACAATAATAAACAGTGTTCGGGTTCATACTGGTAAATTTTACTTCAGGGCTCCGATTTTTCAATTTTGCATAGTAAATCATGAATAAACTACAGATTTTTGCTCGACTTTTTGTAAACTGTGGGGCTCCAGGAAGCGGCGAGGCTCTATGCAACCGCACAGCTCGCACTATCCTAGCGCTTCCACTGCTTATTACTTATGTAAATTTATGAGAAAATACATTTTCATAATAAAAGATTACATGGTGGTTATGATAAATGACGGTGTGGTCATTTCAAAATATATGTAAGGTAGAGAAGGAGGTGTAGGGGTATAACCCCCCGGGTTAGGTTAAATAACTGCGCCCGTGGAACGCAGTTTTTAAATCGTTGGACTAATCTCCTCTAGTTAATTTTTCTCAATTCGAGCACTGAATTTACTAAACATTTAAACGTCATACCCGATTATGATATGTCACCACAGACTTGCCAAAATCACTTTGGTAAACCATCTAAAAGATTAGACGTAATAACACCTTTACGAAAATGTCCAATATAATAATAATCCAATAGAATAAGAAACTCTGCGGAAAATCGTGTGTAAAAAAAGAGCTCATTGAATAGAGATATCAAACAACTGATAATTTTCAACCTGACATCAAAGATTTGCGGTTAAGCTGACAACTAGACTAGACTATGTAGAATTTTTTTTAATAAATTATAAATATTTGCAGCGATTAAAACAAACAATTCTTAATCAACTGAAAATGTGTGCGGAGTTCAAAATAAACATTGTCTGACTAAGGTACATAACACAAAATATTGTTTGTGCGTATGTTTAACTTTTTTACACGTATTCGGTCAGAACTAGAAGAAAATTCTAGGTCTGTGACCGAGGTGTTTCTTGATGTTTTTCAACTAGGTTCCTTGGATTTTTGTGGAATGGATTTTTTGAACCGTGGTATGTACTGGAGTTCTGCATGGTCCTGATTTTTAAAGTCCAAGCCCGGCCAATATTTTACTTACCTAGATTTTGCCCGCCGAGCTTGGTCAATCTTAATACAAAATTAATCTAGCCCGGCGCCACTTAACCTTTTTCTCTTCTAAAATTCGATATGTTTAATGTTAACTGTGTAATAAAAACATGGATTTTTTTTTAATTAAAATTTATAGTTTTTAATTAATAATATTGAATAATAATTAAATAATTTAATGATATTTTAAATTAAAATTAAAATTTATTGTTTTTAAATGAGTAAATTTTTTAATTTTTTTTTTTTTTTTTTATGAACTGCAATATAAATTACAAATATTTATTTACTTTTATTTCTAATAGTCCACAATTAAAATACCTCGTGAGCTCGGCCTGTGCAAAGCTCTAGTATGTATATTTTACAAGGGAACCGGTCATTGTTAATTTTTTTTAACATTTCAACTGCGGGTGTATATAATATAATTTTCACAGTAAAAAATTAAACGATAGTTAAGATATTTGTAATAAGAACGAAATCGTCATGGAGCATTTTGCAAAGACATGAAACGCTGAAATCCGTATGCCACAACAATAATTAGAATTCGATTTGCAGACAATGTAATGAAATATAAGAAAAGTGGTCGTAGGCGGCGAACGCTAAAAAACAGTGTACACGTACGACATACAGGGCACATGCGGAGACGAAGGTACGACACAATGCACCGATATACACAGCGCGCGAACTGTGCGTCATCGACTCACTTGGCAATGCGTTTCGTGAACGTCGTCGTACTGGAAGACATACGCGGTGGCCAAGCACGTCAGTAGAGTGATGAGCGGCAAGGATACGCCGACGAAAGCGAGTTTGCGTATGCTGAGGTTGAAAAAGAACAGCATGTGTTCCAGCGACTCGTCGGACCGTTGGCCAACGGATTTCGCGTGGTCGGCCATACCGATCGTTGTCGCGGCAAGCAGCAGCAGAACAACAGCAGCAGCGGCGGGCACCTGTCAGGGGGGAGAAAAAAAAGCGCGTTGTTATAATCCCTTGCAAAGCAGGTGTCGCCGTACACACAGCAGTACGTATGACTAAAACGTGCGTACGTGGACAATAATATTAATATATTTTCTCTCTATCTCTCTCTCCGTATATATACGAGTATATAAATTATATATAAATTTAAATAAATACAATACAATACGAACGCGTGAATCGATGACAGTCGTCGTCGATGGCGACGTTGCGCGGTCGTTCCAACAGTCGAAGCGCTCAGGGCTGCATCCCGGTATTGTTCATCATGATCGCCAGTCGGTCATCTCGATCAGCAGACGCTTTTTGGGTCGGTGCCGTGCGTCGCCATGTCCACCACGCAACCACTTTTCGTAGCACCAAGACAAATGGGATGCCACGAACGAACACAAGAAGGAAAACCAAAAAAAAATGTCACGTAGCTGACACGCGTATGGACGTGTGCACAAACGGCGATGATGATGATGATGATGATCCTATCATGTATAGAATAGCGCACGCTATTCACACGACAACTGCGGACGGCCCCGAGTGCTTGGTCCGTGATCGCGGCGATTGGTTCGAAAGCGAAAAACTTTAGCGCGTTTTATCATCGATCTACATGTACAATGACGTTGCCACCGCCGCCGTGCTGTAGTAGTGTTTTGTTGTTTTATCAAGGAGACCGCTGACGGCGGTGTGCGCCAGCGCGAGCGCGCTCTCGGCCAAATGCGCGCGCCGCCCGTGCGAATAGCGCCGTGTTTGCTGTACCGCCGCGCCACGCACCACGTTTTTAGCACACGCGTCGGCCAGCGTATTTTTAGTCACCGCGCACGTCCAAATTATTAATCGTATTTGCGTTCGCGCTGCTCGCGTTTCGCGCGGTACCTGCCACCACGCGCGGTCGTTGTCGCGTATGCGTGTGTTCGAATTAGCAGCAAGTCGAAGACAATAAGTAATCTTTTTATTATTTTGTACATTATCGACGGTCTGTCGACAGATTATGCAAAACGCCATATCCGGATGCACATATTTAAGTACCAACTTTACTATTAACAAAGGTGTAATTGTTTGGTAACTCTATACACTCCCAAACGTCTTGCTGTCAACAGGAATTGTTTTCTTCGAGAAAATATACGCATTCACACTGATCTCTTAAGAATGATTATTAATTTTACATTAATATGATCCAGTATATATATTTCTAAAGAAAATTTTATATTCTTGTAAATTCTACATGATTTTATGTATAAGTATAACATTTTTATTTTTTAATAATTACTGTTAATATAAATAAAAGCGAAACCTTAGGGGGGTGATCGCAAATAAGTACCCTATTTACTTACACGTGCCTGGCAAAATTACTAGGTCGGGGCAAGTTATTGGGAAAAGTATCTAAATGATATTGCTGTTTTGGTCTTTAAACTTTAAACCAATGGGGCCATTGTCATAATACATATTAACCGAAGCCGTAGGCATCAAAGTCGTGCGGACGGGTTCTGTATAACGACAAATGGGAGCTTACCAATTGCGCTCTAAAAATTTTAGGATCAATAGACCATTGCGCTCTATACAATTTATATTACCTAAGGAAATCTATTAGTTAGTTACTGACCGATTTTTTTGCGAGTATTAATACATAATACATTGTGAGATTTCTAGTATTTTCTACCTTTACACTACTTACCACCCATGAATCAAGGGGAACACTCATGACCTATACGCCGCGTGTTGACCTTAAGGCCGAGTCGGTGAAACTTTATACAGTTTAGTTAATGAAAACTAAAATAAAATAATATTAATAATAATAATAAGAGTATAAGTGGTTAAATCATAAAAACATAAAGTAATAAGATTTTGAGTTTAAGGTAATCATGATGTTTGTATTTTGCATGTTTTAAGAATAATAATAATTTTTAAAATAATCATTTGAGCATGGCATTACAATTATAATAAAAATATATATAAACACATAGATAATTTTTGGGAATATTAATAGGTGCCTAATAATATTATAATTCACATTTAAACATTTATACAATAATAATAACACACCATTTTTAAAAATTCTTTTCTGCTAATTTTGCCAGATTTGTATTTCTCGATAAAAGAATTGATTGTTAATTTTTTTGTTAAATATGCTCTATTTATTGCAATATACGTGCTAGTCTGCGTTTAAATAGTTACTTTTAAAAAGACAAAAATATTTGAATGGTGAGAATAAAAGTTTATAGGAAATGAAGCATGAAAAGCTTTACACGCATTAGTTGTACATTCAAAACTTATTGAAATAGACAATTAGTCGCCCACAGTTTATGAGGAAATATAGAATTAGATGATACATAGTTTTCAAAGATATAATTAGTAAATTTGGTTAGATTTGAATTAATTGGTTAAATCGTCATTATTTTTTCTAAAAACACATCTCCACTTCTTCGTATGGAAAAAGTGACAAACAAAAAATTAAATTGTAATAAATTTTTATTAAATGAATAGCTTTTTTGAAATCGACAACAACTATTTTTAGATTAAAATCAAAATTAAATGTTGCAAATTTACTAATCAAAACTCGAAATAAATATTCGTATGTACTTGTTAGCTTATTTGGCAGTAAAGAAAATATAAGTGGAATATAGTGCCAATTTTTCAAACCATGTATCAAATATTCCATCGACAAAGATTTTGACGCAACTACATAAATATTCTAAATTTGAGTTTGTAGAAAAACATATTACATTCAATATATTGTCGTTTACAAGCAATATATTCTCACCCTTGTATGTATTCGTATCCAAATTAATTAATGCTGTATGCACTTCGGTTACATTTTTCGGTATAGATGGTAGCATTTTTCTACGAGTACGATAAAAGCTTCGTCGTATAGAATGCACATCGTTTAATTTCAAATCTAATGCACTTTATTGCACTTCATTTCGAATTATTAATTAATTTTAGTGGTCGTGTTATAACTTGGTCTGTTGCTTTTCTTTTTAATCAGTAAGTAACAATTTGTCTATTAATATTTACACTTGATTCGTGGTTATGATCAAAGTTAGATTTAAAATCACCGTTTCACTTACATCACATAAAAAATTCGAAGTAATATATAATACACGATTTAATTGTACATCTCCATTTTATTCCATTTTTTGAGATAGAACATTTACGAAACTTAAACTTATCAATAACTAATAATGCTTTACCTTTTTTACTAAGAGCTTTTGTAAAACGATTAGTGGCGGTCAAATGATTTTGTCATGGGGGGGGATGTAACTGATTTTTAACAAACACTATATATAAAAATCTTTATTTTTAAACATGGAAATTATATTATATTAATGATATTATTAATTATTATTAATGATATTTATATTATTAAATCTATTTTTCTGGTTTTGTTGCCAATTCGTCCAGTACTTCGTCTACAGTTATATTGACAACCTCACGATGAACGACCATAGTGGTTGAACCATTGAGACGACTATAAAATAATATAATTACACAATTCATATAATATGATAATATAATATATTATGTTTAACATTAAGTACTAAATTTAAATTTCATTCATTCTTATAAATAAACTATAAAGGAAATGATAAAAATCTAAAAAATTTGTTTCAATTAATATTTTAGGGTTTAATGTTTGAACTGTTAATTTTATTCGAGCCTAGAGACTGTATAATAACTAATAAGTACAGTATATTTATTTTTTTAAATAGAAAATAGATGAATACCTAACCTATATAATATAATATATTATATTATATATAATATAATGTATAATAAGGGGTGGCCAAATTGCGGCTCGCGAGCCGCATGCGGCCCTCGTCAAAGTCGTATGCGGCTCGCGGTCTTATTTACAAAAACCAAAATATTTTAATTTTTTTGTATACATTTATAAAAAAAAAATTTTATTGCATAGATACGAGGCTATAGTGTACAGATTAGTAAACAAAAAAAAAAATTTATTTATATGAATAATAAATTAAAAAATTAAACATCAAGTTAAATTTGTTTGCGTGGTATTTTTTTCATGTCCACTTTTTTAATAAGCTTCTTAAGATCTGGTTGAATTGATGTAAGAGTAGTTCTTAGTAATTCTGTGAGATGATCATTAGTGAAATTTTAACGATATTTTGACTTAATTATTTATATATATGTTTATCAACTGTTAGCTTTTTTAATTACTTTTGTAGTATAGAAGTACCGATTAGATAATTTGACTCTTAATATAATCTTATTAATACATGTGACTCGTGTACATAGACATGTTGGCCACCCATAACATAATATAATATATTATGTATAATTTGGATGAATTATAAATATTTAAAAAAAGGTCATGGGGAGGATCTATCCCTCCTCATCCCTCCCCCCGTTTGACCACCACTGAAAATAATCCATTTTGTTACGTCAAACGACTCAAACTAATACTAAACGACTAACAAGACATAAGTATTGGGTATCATCAATGTATTTTTTTCTATATATAGTATATTGTGTGCGACGAAACAATTATAGGCTGAAAAAATATGTCCAATGATAATAAAAATTTGTTTTCGTCCATCACTCAAATGCATACTTCCGTGATCAAAATATGTGCATATTAATAATAACTTTTCATAAAATTACCGATACTGTTATAAAATATATTAAAACCAGTCACTTTAGCAAAATCAAATTAAATCAATTGATCAATAAATATCAAGTAAATTTAAATACAAGCGCAATTGGTATATTGACCCTAAAATAAAATTTTTTTTAGGCGCAATTGGTCCATGTCCCAACAAATATATCAAGGGTGGTCAACAGGTCGATCGCGACATCAGTTCGAGTCGATCGTAATTCCTTTCATTTTTTCAGAAAAAAATTTAAATATTTATTTATTTTTTGTAAATGTTTATATTTCTGTCTAATCCAAGAATATAAAACCTAAGTTAATAACAATTAATATAAATATATATGATAATAATATTAGTAATAAATAACTATGAAAAACAAAATTATATATTAAGATGAGTTGATATGTAAGTATATGTACGTAACCTAATGGATATTAATTTATTATTATTTATCAACGGTATTTGTCGCGTTTATATAATTGATTAAAAATATTTGTTATGTGAAATTGTAAAATTAAAGTTATTATTACTTATTAAAGTTTTAAATAGAAGAAATAAAGGAAGTGTAACATACCACATACATGTATATAAAATATATTTTTGTTTAGTTACCTTTTTTTTTTTTTTGTCGATCGTGTGACAACCAAGAAAAACTCATAAGTCGATCAGAAGTCTTTACTAGTTGGCTACCTCTGATACGGTTTCCTAAGGTTTTAGCTGTAAAGAGGGTTTCTGGACTTCAACCTCCTTCAGGAAGTTTTATATTAACTATTTAACATATATACTTATGGGCTGAAAATAAATGTGAAAAGTTATTTCTAAGTAATTCAGATTTTGATCGAATAACATACAACTAGACTAACCGATCATAAATTATGGTATTTTCGTACAATTTTAATAAACCATGTTAAATCTGAAGATTTTGTCTTGGAAATTTATATTGAAAATGTGCAATATAACATAATTCACAGACGTCCAGGTATAATAGGTAAACAAAATTAATTTATTTTAATTTATCGAAATTTATTTTGGAAAAAAAGATTATAGGTTATTGGCTGATATTATTATTAACCATGTAAAATAATGCGATTCAATGTAATTTGTAATGTACTTTTTTTTTAAGTTTTACGTTTTTAGACATTTTAGTTATAAAAAATATATTTATTTCTTTAACACCTGCCATTTTTTTTCTATCTACATCCTCGCAGTATCAATATATTATAATTTAGTTTAGGGTGACCATATTTAAAAAAAAAAAAATACAGGACAAAATTAATAATAATTTAATTTTTTTTATTAATAATTAATATATATATCTATAATATCTATATATATTTTATAATTTAAACATAATTTTTAATAACACTGTATATTGTATAAGATTAAATTTTTAAAAAAACTTATTAATTCATTTTGATAATTCAGAGATGTCTTCACTATATGATTTTTCATATTTTTCTGAAAAAGTAATTAGTTTTAATAATTGTGGATGTTCTAAAAGAAATGTATGAAATTCTGTACATGAAACATTTTTAAAATGTTGTTTTACGATTATTATCGATCTAATTGTGTCCACAAGAAATCGATTTTTCTCATCTGTCCATAAAACATTTGTAATTGAAAATATTCTTTCTACCGACGCGTTAGTACCTGGAATAGCCATCGAATACTCTAAAATAACCGTAAAATATTTAATTGAAATGTTATTTTTTTCTAGAATTTTAAATATTTCACACCACCTATCTTTGGTTTTTGAACCATTTTTCCAGTTTTGCATTTTAACCTTCATTACATTAATCACATGATTAAATTCGTCAAAAAGTTCATCTTCATCGAATTTCAATGTTGGATTATTCTTAATAATATATTTAAAACTTTCTTGAATGTCACTCCAAATTGGAAAATCTAGTATATGAATCCAACGAAAAACTTTTAGTGGTTCAAAATGATATCCCCATTTTTCCACGTACGATAAAAACGTGTCATAAAACTCATCAGTTATCTCAATAAACTTTTTTTCACTGTACAGTTTGTTCTTTTCAAGATCTGAAATAAGTTGAGCTAGCTCTGATGTAAAAAAATGTTGATTTTTCCGATTTTTTATTTTACCACATAACACTTCAATTTCTTCATACACCTCGCCTGCTGATATATGATCACCTTCTATCCTTTTTATTGTATCACATACCACCTTCAACTGACTTTGTACAAAATATAACCATGCCATGGATATAGGATCATTAAAAAAAGTTCTTAAAACTGTAGGACACTTTTCTTGTGACATAAAATATGATTTCAATGCAGGATATAAATCTATTATTCTAGAAACAGCTGGCTGTAAAGATAACCAACGCGTTTTTACAGATCCTAAAATATTTTTGTACTCAATACTAACAAAATCACAAAAATCCTTCAATTTTTCTATACGAACTGTATAAATATGAAAATACTGAAATATTTTATTAATTATGAGTTCAATGTCAGTTGGCAAAATATCAGCACTACTATGCATAGCATTGTGCAGAATATGAGCAGCACAGCCAATACCGGAAATATTTCTTTTTAATTTTTCATTTAGAATTGCAAAAACGTTATTTGTGCCTTTTCTCGAGACGCCACCAAAATTTGTATTGCAGTTGTCACCCGAAAATGCAACAACATTATTTAATAAACTATATTTTTTTAAAACATTCAGTATGTAATCTGATAAAATATTTGATGTTTCTCCTTTTAAATTCATAAATTCTAACACTTTAATTTTTACCCCTTCTTGGGGGTTAAAATACCGAATCAGAATTGGAACCAGTTTTAAATTTTTATGGTTTGATGTGTCCACCATAATTGTTAAAAATTTAACGGATTTTAGTTCATCTAACATCTGTTGAATGGCAAAAGGAGCTATTACATTCACAATTATAGATTCACATTTTGTACGAGCACACGAAAATTTTTTTTCGTAAATTTTTTTTATAATTGATGTTGTACAATCCATAGACCTGAATGAATGATTGTGTATGATAGTATGATATGCAAAAAGACCCTCTTCCGCCGCAATACGTTTGCTTTCATTTGTTGACTGTACATTAGTGAAAAAATTCGTTACCTTATTTGAAGAACTGCTTGATACGGCCAATAAATGTTTCTTTTGTTTAACATGTTGTGTTATATCTGAACGACCACCGTTTTCTATTGAAAAAAACTGATTTACATACAATACATAAAACTTTTCCGATTTCATCACTATCTCTTAAATACGGAAATTCAACTTTCAAGCTGGGAGTAAATACGCACCTTCGCTTAGGCATTTTAATAGATTACTTTCCTAAAATTGTAAAATATTATATTGACGATTATCAACAAGTCGACAACACTCAACGGTTGTTGGAACCAAACTAATAGCTATTCGCTATTCGCCGTATTCACAAAACGTATTTTCAGTGATATAAATAGATAAAATCGAAAGCATAGTCAGATAACGGTAAATCCGATAACTCCGATAAGCTCCAATAACTCGTAGACATATCGTCATACCGGATACCCCATACTGATAAATTCAGACAATTACAAGATTACAATTATAATCATTATTCATTACTTTCGTAAGTTTCGTTTTCAAATTCATTCATTTTGTAATTTGTTTGATCAAAAAAACAGGACAAAAAGCGTCCTGAAAGAAGTTTGTCAGGACAACAGGACACAACGCTGAAATAAAGGACAATCCTGTAAAAAACAGGACGTATGGTCACCCTAATTTAGTTGTAATATATCACCACTTGAATACTGTATATGATTGAACAGTCGGCTGTTTGTTCTTGGCGCCACTAGTCAGTTGCGCTCGTTCACGCGACGATCGACTGCATTCTAAAAAGGATTTTCGGAAGGAAACACTAATAACTATAAATAGAACAGATCAGACCTCTTATGAAGATGTTCCACCTGGGCAGCGTTTCCTCCGTTTTTCAAACGCTAAAGGGCATATTGAATTTAATTGTATTTATGGGGAAAAAATGTAAGCTTATTTTATTCTAAATATTCATACAAGCACAAATGTCAATCATCATAAATTAACGAATAAATAAAATTTAAAAAAAGTATATGTTCATAAATAAGTAATCTAATAATAACGTTTTCTATAATAAACAAATTTATATTCGTAAATTATTGAGACAATCTTTAATAAGTATAATAAAAACGCTATGTCAAATTGAATAATAATCAAATTTATCAGAATACATTTTACTGAGTTTCATGATATCATAAGTTAATGTTATAGTGATCATAATTTCAGCTCCACATCAACCAAGTAATTAAATGAATTAAAAATATTGCAAAAAAAAAAGAAATTTATGTAAAAGAATACTTAATTTAAAACTACGACATGTGTGTTATAAAAATAGTATATTAGGCAGTATAAACAATTAGGTATACTTATATTTAACTTAACTATACTACATAAAACATAATATTTTTTAATTATCATTAAAATAAACCATAAATAACATAATAGAATATCTATTATAAACATTTTTTATTTGTATTTGATAAGCATTCAACATAATTCATAACTTTGAAAAATTGGGACAAATATTATTAATTATAATCAAATACGACGAAAAATTAAAATATTAATATTACATACTTAAAGAAAATAAAAATGCAATATAAATTTATATTTATACTAGTCGGATGATTACATTATATTTAAAAACTAAAAATGTAATCTAGCTCAAGTGAATTTTATGTATGTTAAATAAAATTAATTATGGAAATAATAGATATTATACACAAGAGATAGTTAACCTATGCTTATACCACACTTAAGAAAGACCAGATGTCAATTTGTTATATTTTTCCACGCTCTTGAAATAATTTCAGATTATAGAGAAATAAATAAATTATATTAGTATGAATAATTAAAAACTGCTGAAACGAGTTGGGTGAAATATAGGAACAGGTGAATGATATTGCTGTATTAGTGTTGTATAAAAAACCAATGAACCATTAGTTTCAAAAAATCGATTCTGAGTGAAAGAGGTCAGATTTATATTTCTAAAAATGGTTGATTGAAATAAATATCTTATAAAGGTGGGTTGAACTTTTAATGCTTAAACTTTTGCAAAAAAAAAAAAATGACATCTACATAGGTAAGTGTATGATATTAAAATGTTATATTCCATCGTTTTAAATAAACTATAATTAATTAAATTTTAAGTGTCTATAAAAATCATTATTTTCATGAAATTATGAAAGTTATACATGTCTTGATGCTTAAATAATATGTTATATATTATATAAGTACTTAATAGATGTTTCGAATCACTACGACTCATATTTATAGAATAATTAAATAACTAATATTATATAATTAAAATAATTTTTCTTCATTTTTTTTCTTTCGATTATACGGAAAATAGTTAATAAATTCAAAAGATTACTCCCTCCCACCATATTACCAACTAGACACTGATTCTTACTTTTTACTTCCACCTTGTGATTGGAGAAATTCTTTTGGTTACAATAGTATCAACAGAGAAAAAAAGAAAAACATACATCTTGAATAAAAAGCATTTGCAATGCATGTCCCTCAGCGTTTTGTACGTCAAACATTTTTATTACCTCTAGTATTAATCACATTTAAATGTGCAGGTTACAAATACTACACCATTTAAAAAGCATATCAAGTAATTGATTAATTTAATAGATTTACAATTATTATACTCCACGTATAATATCTATCAACATGCATATCTTAGTAAAGAGAAATTATATAATATATAACAATAAACCAGAATAGTTCATAGTTCTAAAAATCAACTATCATAGTTTTTATAATACTTTAAGTTTATTAATTTTTAATTAACTATACAAAATACAATAAAGGATTTTTTCTTTCCCAACTTAAAAAGTGGTCGTATCATCAACTCACAGTTTAGTTGTCATATTGAACAAATAAAAATATCATACTTAAATTCTTAAAAAACAGACCACATGACAACACAATACTAAAGTTTCATTTTTTTATCTAGCTAGTGTATATTAGTATTATACCAGTATATATAATATGACATATTCATTCGTACATTGTCTCAAATTATAAAAAAAAAAATAAAAATATTTACACACATCAAAATGCTAAATAAATAATAATACTCAATTAAATTATATAACATAAAAATTATATATTTATTGTTAATTAAACAATTTTCAACAATAATGAATTTTATGATCATACATCATTACAAAACATAATTTTGACTATTTCAAAATTATAATTACTCTATATAACAGTATACATAAATTTATTTGGTATTAATAGTATACATTTAAAAATGCCTTAATAAGTAAGCAATGAAATAAAATATGGGTTCAAAACTTAAGAAGATATTGGCATCAAAATAAAATATTATTATAAGTTTAAGTTATTTAAAATACTAATTTAACTTTAATTATTGCATTCAATCAAACATAATAATATTTTTTTAAATAGTTATCTGGTTTTATTTACAATACCCATAAAATATTACATAAAAGAAACACAGATCTATGATAAATGTCAAAATTTGAGCATTAATAAGTCATTATAATTGTTTAAAAATATAGTTAACTTAACATTATTTTGTTGATGCTTACATAACAGTATACTAAGAATACATAGCATTTTGATCATCTAACATTGCATGGCAAAATAATTAAAAAATCTATATATATTTTTTTTTCTGGTAATAGTACAACTAGATTTACAAAAAGAACAAATCATTAATAATTTGGTCAACAATCCAAAATCAAATACATTTTAATTTGCATATTTTTCTTTTTTTTAACAAATTATTTATTTAACTATTTATAATACAATATATTAATAGTAGCTATATAATGAAGTTTATTTTCACATGGTAGTTTTCAATGATAAAATAGTTACCACTGCAACTATATGCTAAATTGTTAATTGTAATAGTTATGAAAAAAACATATATTTGTTATAAAACAAAAAAATACTATCCACCAGTGAGAAATCCTCCAGAAGTTAGACTAATATTTATTCTATCACCCAATAATAATGCGCCACTTTCCATTTCACTCTCTTGAGTATTACCTGTTTGTGAACAGTTGGTAGCATCAATTGTAACAGAAGTAGTATTGCGTTGTCGGCACATATATGGTGTATCAACAGGAGATGGTGTTTCACGACCCTAAAATTAACAAAATATAAAATTATTTACTACACAACAAATTTTATTGCTGGGTCATTACTTGTTTTGATGGACCACAACAAGTTTGTAATTGACATGGTATGTCAGTTTTAGGACAATCTAATACACAGTCTTCTGTAGGAGTTTCATTTTCATTCCTATTTTCAGTTACCTTATAAATTAAATATAAATATAGTATATTAACTACTAAATAACAAAATATAAAATTATACAACTATAACATTGAATTATACATACTTCAACTTCTACAAATTCAGGTTGAATAGTAGTCGAATGAATACCTTCATTATGGAAAAATTCTTTAACTTTTTCTGCTAATTTCATATATTCAGATAAATTCCTACATCTAAATTATAATGAAAATAATTAATTAAGTCTGTGAAATAAAATTTAAATATAATTAAATATACCTAATATGTGCAGATGCTATAATTCTATCTCCAGCTAATTGCCAGACATGGAACTCGTGTACCGCTAATACTCCATCAACTCTATCTAATAGTCTTTTTTGTATAGCATCTACCTGAATATGAGTAGGCACTGTTTGCAGCAATATAAGTGCAGACTCTTGCAATACTGGCCACACTGAATGCAAGATAATAATCACCATTAATGTGCTTAAGGCAGGATCAATGTAGCAACAATATTCCCAATCAGTTAAACTTACAATCTAAGAAAAAAATTTTTAGTTTAAAAACGATGTACATAAATTAATTAAAGTAAAATAACATTTATTATTGATATTTTCTACTGAAACTATATAAAAACTAACCTACAATATTTCTTTATCTTATGCACCTTAAATTATAAAAAATGTAGAAAATTAAAATAATATAACTTAAAATAACATCTAACAAACTTCTCAAGATAACTAAGATAATTAATATCATAAAGATTTATGTAAAATTACCTATCCTGTTATTTTTATGGTTTAAACTAGGTACCAACAACCCATGGATTTTTTTCTTAAGCCCTCCAAACATATATTATGGTGTGTTAATTATTATATTATGATGTGTTGTGTTTCAAAATTTTTATTTTATATCTTAAATGGTAATAATAAATAAAATTGAATTGAGACTTTTAAACTTTTACGAATATGTACTATAAGCTTATCTCACATTGTTCTCAAATGTACACAAAATATAAAATTTTTATGATCATAATATATATATATATATATATACTTATATAGTTTATACATTAGGATATTATTAGATAAATATATAATAATCAAAATTAGTTAATAACTAATTTGACCACCTTTCAATGTGAAACTCAAAATATGATTGTTACTATTCATACACCTATAATTATTATTTGTTAAAATTGTATTTTTAATAACATTTATTTTAATTTTGTAAGAGGCCCTGAATGAAAAGCTGTTAAAAAAATAGCCGTTTATGTAAAAAGGTTTCCAATCCCTAGTTTAAACCATTATGTACCAAGTGTAAATGATGAAGATAAACATGAATTAGTATACAAAAAATATATATATAAATCAATAAATCAATAAATCTATAGATAATAAGAAATTCATACATTTATAATATTTAAAATATCAGTACATACCAAAGCTGATATAATTACAATGACTGAACCTAAAGCATCAGCTAGAAGATGTAAGAATACTCCTCGCATATTCATATCATGAGCAACAGATTCATTATGAGAATGACTGATTGGTTCATTGAAACGTTGATCATTATCGTTATCATCAGTAGCATTAGCACTAGCTCCAGCGCTTACCAACTGAGTAAGCCGTGTATGGCTACGAGATATGCCCCCATGGGAATGACCATGTCCAATTCCATGAGCTAAAATGTAATAAAGTTGATATCAATTGATTTAATGAATAATATTCAATTTTATTTCACTAAAAAAGAAAAAAAATTACCATGAAACAAAAATAAACCTAAAATGTTCACAATCAATCCTAAAACTCCGACCACAATAATTAATTCAGGATTATGAATGAGCTCTACTTCAATAAACCTAAAAAATAAAAAAATAGAATATAATTTACTTAAGCTATATTATTTTTAAGGGCATACCTTTTAATTGCTTCCACAGTTATAGAAAAACATAAAGCTACTAAGAACACAGCATTTACTAGAGCCCCAAGTACTTCAGCTCTAGCCCACCCAAATGTGTTTTTGGACCATTTTTTCGGAGACATCTAAAGAAAAAAAATATTTAAGAATTAGATGAATCAATGTATGTACTTTAATAAAAAGGTAGCACTTAATAAATAATCTCTATAGAGGGGTAGAAAATCTTAAAAAAAATTATTTGTAGAATATTAGATTGATTTCTTGAGCAAGACATAAGAAGGAAAATGTTAAAGGAGGCAATGATTATAAACAAGAGTATTACAATTATATAAATTTAAGATACATGAATTATAGTATGAAGATTTGAATGAAATATTATAGATGAGTATAAGGAATAAGTCACTATATTTTTCTCATAATATATAGGATGAAGTTAACATGATATGTGGTTATTGCATATGCTTAAAATTTGTATCTTCACTTCCAATAAACATACAAATAAGTAATAAAAACTTACTTTAACTGATAAATATGCAACAACCAAAGCTGCAATGTCACTAAGCATATGAAAACTGTCTGCAACAAGAGCCATTGAATTTGTTATATAGCCAACAACAATTTCAACCAAAAAGAAAAATGTTGTCAGCCAAAACATGGTAATGAGACGAACTTTCTTATTATTGTATTGGTTCATTTTTAAATCTGAAAACAAAATTAATAAGAACTGTAAAATATTGTAAAATCATCATTTTTTTACCATACACCTTCATCAACAAAATTTCATTGAAACAAAAATGAAAAAAATAATGAATATAAATATTATATTATTTTCATGAGTTTTAATTAATTTAAAATTTAAATAATCATCTTATTTTTAAAATTATTCTAAGTGAAAGTTATTACAATGTACAATGTGTGAAATATAAAATAAAAATAAATTAATAAGCAATACAGTATACAATAAAATACATCCAAGACAAATAAAACAAAACATTATAATTATATATGTAATGCTGTAAATAAGTTTTCAGATTAATCAATATAATATTCATAATATAATAATTTATGTTTGGATAAAATGTTATATCTGTTGAGAATAAATATTTATATTTTCAAGGATCTGCAATCTTTAATACATTTTATTGTATTCTTAAGAATTACTGATCATCTAAAAATCAATCATTGAAAAAAAAAAATTAGGAGAACTTCATTTTATACTAAAACAAATTTAAAATTACTCATTTTAATAAAATACAAAAGCTGGAAGGCTGAGACCGAAAAAAAATTATTTTAATATTTCCTTGAACATTCCCATTTCAAATTTCCATGTTAATATTCTCAAGAGCAAAATTATAGTGTAACATTTTTAAAGTATAGCTAAATCAACCTAATATTCAAATTCCAAGTCTAATCAAAATAATAATTCTATTATTAATAAATTTTATAGTAGTACTAATTAAATTCCGAATTTAATTTTTTAACTAGTATAAAAAGATTAAAAAATAAAATAATATTAAAAACTTTAAGTCTCCGAGACTTGGATTAGAACAAAATTACTAAATAATTTAGTAAAAACAATTCAGATATTGATTTATGTAATTTTCTATTGGACATTTTAAAAATTACGAACTATTTAGTACACAATATCAAAAGAAAATATCTTATATTTTTATCTTACGTTCAAAATTTAAAACTAAACAGTCTATATATTTTAATATATTTTCTCAGAAACTAAAATTTATGAGAAAACAAATTCAGATTTGATAATTTATTTTTTAATATATATATATATATACACACACACATATTAAGTGCCTTGAGTACATTGTATTATACTGAATATAATGATAAATGATAAGATTATAACTAAAATAACACTTATATTTAATCTTATAGTATATTTTTTGTTTTAAATAACTCAAATCTTTATACATTAAATCAGATTCAATAGGTAGTTTGTAAAAATAATGATCCATTTATATTAGTAAAATACGTGTTCCCAACTATATATACCTATTATTTTATTTCAAAACCAAAAACAATACAAAATATACTCTTGAAATATTTGAAGATAAAGATTTTTGTTTTCAAGAAAACATCAATAATATTTAATTTTATATTATAAAAAAAATAATTTAAAATCCACAAAGTTTTATAATTAAAAAAACGTTTAGTGATTTTTATTTATTTATTTTATACATTAAATAAATTTGTACTTTCGTAAATAACACTAAAATTACGTTTATCATTTTTTTTGCGACGTAATTAATATACAATTCATTCAAATTAGAACAAAAACTCGAACTAATAATAAATCCATGTGGGTCGTGTGCATACCATTATGATTATATATGTTTCACACCAGAGGAATGTCAGTTTAAAAAAGATAAAATTACTGCGTTGTATCAAAAATAAAAAAAGTGTTATTATTTTAAAAATTAATATAAAAATTAATAAAATGTGTTTAAGATATCAATACCTAATGAAATTATAAACATAAAAATATAACTATATTATATATATATAATATATATATTTATAGAATTCTGAAAAATTTTCGGGATTTTTAATTACAATTTAAAATAATTTTAATTTGGATTTATGATGTTTCGAAATTTAAAGCATTAATTTATTTTATATACTTTTCAAATCTGTTGAATTTTATCTTTTTTGAATATTTTTAATTTGAACTACAATTAAAAAGTATAATTACGATATAATAAGTTTGTATCTTTTTTATTAAAATAGACGATTTTGCACTTAAAATAAACTGAATATTTTGATAAAATGAATTGAATAATTATAAAACAACTAACGAATTTTGATAGGAATCGTAATTCAAATACAAAATTTTTTAACTGATATTAAATTTAAAACCTTTAAATTCACTCAAGTGATCAAAATAACCACTTTACCAAAATCCAACCATATTTTCCAGGATTCCATTAATTTATTTTACTTATTTATAAAATAAAATAAAATTATATTTCATTCTTAAGTGTCTACAAAATAATTACGACAAAAGGAATTCATAATTACTAAAGTTATCTTTAAGTAGTATAATTAGACAAATGACAAATTTTTAAATTAAAAGTACGTTATTAAAATATCTTTAATATAACTCACAAACAAACATTTTTATCTTTTCAAACACTTCAGTGTGTCCTTAACAATAATTAAATCTTTAAAAGCATAAATAGTACCGTGACTATCGAAGAGTTAAATTAAGTTATAGAAAAAACATAACGTTTGTCACAACTAAAGGGCATAAAAAAGAAATATTAGTTTTGAATACATAGTATTTTTGATAACATAGTATGGTTTATGAAATATTTTAAATAAAACATGTCACGTTTATTCGTTATAAATATTATACGGTAATTTTATAAAAAAACATACCATGAAAAAAATACTAATATTAGCTTGAATAAACGGTAACATAATATTATTTAACTATAGTTGAACAGTAAACTGTAAGTTTGTACTGTCACCGGATTAAAAAACAACTGTAATATATAAAACGTACAAAAAAACGTTATGCTACAAAGTCTTTCAGATTTTTGGAAAGTATTTTTGTGAAGGTACCATTATTAAACGGTTGAGACTATACTAAAAACTGTTTAGTGATAAGAAACGATTTAGTTAAATAATTTCAACATTAAAAAATAGTCAATTAATAATCAATGTTTAGGTTACATTTATATTATCACTTGACAAAAATTGAAGCTAAAATATTTTGACAGTAAATTACTAATTTAATTATTAAACTTTAAACATAAAAGTGAGATTTTTCGTTTGTGTAGATTAATTACTATACTATTTTTAAAATTGGTATGTATGCTCAGAATAGTTAAAAACAATTTTTTTAGTGTTTTATGACCTTATATACTACACTTAGTTTTGTATTTTAGATTGAAAATAGCCAGTTGAATCAGGTAGTTTTCGTAATTTTATAAAAAATAAGGGAAACATGAATAATTATAATTTATGGTAAATATTACCATAGAGAGGTTATGGTTAATACAATTTAAAAGGCAGTAAAAAATAACAAAATTATATTATAATAGAAGTAAATTAAATACACATGTGTGTATCAGCTAAGATTTTGATAAACTTAATATAATAACTTTGATATACTCAATATTTACCTCGACAATTTACAAGAAAATTAATTTACTAAAAAAATAACTCAACATAATTGGTAATTAGAAAAGAGAATTTACTCAATTTTTATACATACATTATATGTTAAGATAATGCATACAATAAAAAGTATTTTTAAAATATTCAGGTGATTACTGATAAATTTCTAATGTTAAACAATTATTTTGGAATGTTATCCATTTATCTATTACAATTATAATCAGTTCGTATCAATTAGCTAACAAATTAATATCTTAAACTTACATTTAAGAAAAAATATTTTCCAACGTACGATAAAGAAACAATAATTTAGATGTTAAAATAGATACTACACATTACATGCGAGAGCAATTTTTTAACAAGATATTTTAATTATTAAAATGTTGCAGGAAAAATTAATAAAAAAAATTAACACGAAAACAGAGAAATAGCCATGTTCTTACATAAATGATAATAACTTATTTAGGAAATGTGTATACATTTGAAGCAAATCTAAACGAGGGGTGTCGAAGGAAAATTAAGTCTATATAGAATTATGTAATGGCATAAAATTGTTATGAATTTACTTTGAAATACTATAAATATTATATTTACGCCGGTTTCCAGCAAATTATAATTAACCAGTTTACATTATTAAATACAGAAATTCGATTAGACACTGGAACTGAATGTTTATCCATGTGTAATTATAGTGTACACATAGTATAGTATATGTATATAGTTTATACAATATTTCAATGTAAATACACAGTATTTTTTTTTTTATGGGACTACATAAAAACAAAGTTTATACACCTGCCTTTCCAAAAGATCCTAATGAACTGAAAATTCACCATCGACTTGATTACAGTCGACATTGAACATTTGTAAATGTTATACGTACCTAACATTTAATATAATCGATGGACTTGTATAACTTAACCTCATTTTTACAATAAACATTTTAGAAATAGTATAAATTATTTTAAAATACATTGTATAATATTTTCAATGAATTAATTCAATTAATGGTAGAAGTTGAAGTTGCTTTTTTGTCAATAATACTTCTAATTAAATTACAAAAAATGATTTAATTGTTAACAAAATTAATTGGCAAAGAGTGGAACGGGTATTTTAAATGCTTATTATTATTAATAAGAAGGGAAAAGTGTTTTTGTATTTGAAATTATCGAGTTTGCTGAGTGATAAGATAAGACGATAATTGCGGCTGCTAATTTAGTATTTTCAATGAATGAAGAATAAAAATATTAAAATATATTTATATAGATATTTAAGTAACATGAACAATATGTAATTGGATGAAGATTATACAAACTGTTGTATGCTTTCTTCATGTACGTAAAAAATCAATTGAGAACTATAACACAATATATCGATATTAAAAATGTTCAAGAAACACATTGGATATTGTGTAAGTCGTCAGTGAAAAATATGAATGCATTTTTGTAGCATTATTATTAATTATTATTAATATTAATTTTTCTTTTGTTTAGTAATAACAATTATATAGATCGTATGCTGATATAATAATATAAAATTTTAAATATCGTGTCTTACATAATTGATGTTATATTTATTATGTAATAGAGGAATTGTAATGGTTATATTCAAATGTCGCAAATTACAAAAATGACGTGAATGTTATGTTCAAGATTTTTAAGATATTATAACCCGTACACTGTTTTTCAAGAAAATTGTGAATTTTAAGCAGTTTGACTAAAACAATTCTTACTAAGAAATAGCTCATAAGTATTTGTAAAAAGGAGAGATTAATAAATAAATTTACCTGAAGGGTTTCAACTATGATATAGCTATCAAACACAGTTAAGGACCCAGGGATAGTAAATGAACTAGACTCCCTGATTAATCTTTATATGGAAATTCAAAATATACAATTAATATTGTTCGGTTAAATATGAATATTTACTATGTAAACTATAGTTATTATGTTATATTATTATTATTAATTATTTAATTAAAATTATTTTGATTAATTATAATGATCCTATGAAATTAAATTTTAAAATATTTTATATGCTTTAATATTAGTAAATTAATTAATTTATAATATACATAGGTATACATTGATTTATTAAGTAGCTTCAGAATTTTCCAAGATCCCTATTTAACTTTGCCCTATGATAGCTACACGACTGGGTTTTGACCACTATTTTGTGTACTTAAACCAACAAATTAATTTCCATGGAATTCTTGAAATGAAAATGTTTTTTTTTAATTGGTATTTAAATATTGACAATAAAGTAAACATAATAGTTATTTTCGAAATAAATAGTTATAAAAAGAGAATATATAGCATTACTGTAAACCAGCGTTTCCCAAACTGTGGTCTGCGGACCCCTAGGGGTCCGCGAACGTAAATTAAAAATACACAAAGTACTTATCTGTAAAAAGGAAATAACTGATGTAACATTCGTATTATATGGGAAATACATTGTCGAAATAATTATCGTTGAAATGCAGTTAATATCAGAGACAGACTGATCGCGTTGGTATATCGTTATTTATCAGCATTTAGTTCAGAATAGAGATGGGCAATGATACATCGATGTCCCGATGTATCTACATAGAAACATCGATGTCGGTGATCGATATATTCGACAAAAAATCAATGTTTTAAAAACAACGATGTTTACCTTAAAAAGTTATAAAAAAAACTGTATCTATGTTATGTATAAATCGTAAAATGTTTAAATAAATACGTTATTTAAACATAGGATTTCGGATTAGGAAAAAACGATTTTTTTTCAATACATCGCAATAAAAACATCAATGTAGGGTTTCCATATATCAAACGAAAACATCGATGTTTTTTGTCTATCTTTAGTTCAGAAAATAATGCAATCAATTTAATATAATTATGTATTATTGTTTTTAATTTTCATTTGTATTAAGGGGTCCGGCAGAGAAAAAGTTCGGGAAACGCTGCTGTAAACGAAAAATGCTGAAAATTATTTTAAATATAAATAAAATGTTAGGAATTTTAAAAAAAACCATTCTTTTATTAAAGCGAAATTTAAAGTCATATATTTTGTTTATATGTAGATACACATTTGAATATAAAAGATGATTTTCGGGTCATAAAATATTTTCTTTAACTTTATCAAGGGCCCCATTTCAGTTTTTTTTAAGGGTGTGCAAGCAATTAAAGAGGCCAATTTTTTCCCACCACCAAGCCAACATTTATGATTAGCAGTAATTACTGATCAGCATGCATAAGATTAAAGATTGGAAAACTGAAGGCCAAAGTGACAAGGCCATGTATCAGTGACGCCTAGGTCAATAATTGAAGATGAAAAAAATTCAGGGTGTGCGAGTGTACACCTTGCTCCCCCCCCCCCAAATGACGCCCCTGAACTTAATATTTACATTTTAGGTAAAAAAGTAAAATAATTAAAGATCCTTTATAAAATAAAAAATTTTGGGCTTTTATTTTTAAGGTTAAAATTTTAAATCAATTATATTGTATGATCAATTTGACTTAAGTGAATACTTCCTTTTAATTTTAAAGAATTAGAATTATAGTAAGCACCGAAGCAAAGTACAATGTAAAATCAACAATATCAGATATTGTTATATATTAGATTCTAATATTCAGTGTTGTCACAGATTGGACAATCCCTATCCTATCAATCATTGCTAGAAATTTTTTATTTTACCGACCATGGTCAGGTGTACATTATGTTACCGACCCTAATCAGGCTATATGTAACAGCTAAGAACTAAAAAATGTACCAAAATATTTATTTCTTTTTTCAAAACATACACACCTTACAACATTCAAAGAGCATATAATAACTGTTTAATAGTAAGATTCTTTAATTTGAACACTTTATCAGTCTGGATTTATGACTGGATAACTAATTATATTGATGATTAGTCCAAATTAATTGATTGATATATTGGAATAATTTGGTTTCATTTAAAAAAATTTAATTCACATTAGATGCTAAGTTAAGGTTTATAAGTTGAGACTCAATAGACCATACTATATCAATAACTTTAGACCTTGATAACTAATAAAAACAATTATAGTTAAGCAAATGTAAAAAAGTTTACCAATGAAACTGCAACCTAAAAATCTTCATAAAAATCTTTAATGTTTTTTAATAATCAATTATTTAAAATCCACATGGCGGATTTAGAGGCAGGCTAAATAGGCTATAGCCTTGGGAGGCTTTTTTTAGAATTAAAGTTTTATTAGGTAAATTTATTTTAATATATTTTTTTATATTTATAATAGAAACACAAATGAAAATAATTTTAAAAAGTTATAATAATATGGACAATGCACCTAAAAAGAATATTAAAATTATTTTAAAAATTTTAAAATACTTCAAATAGGTATAATAGTAATTTAACTACTGTCACTTGTTAATTAGTAATTTATCTGTACATATTACTAGGAACAACAGGAATATGGATATTTTTTAATTAAAAGATATTTTTCTATTTTAAAGATTTAATATAATTTTTTTTATTTTTGATAAAAAAGTGTATACAATTTTAAGAAAAGGGTTCAGACCAAGTATTATTGGTTCCTTAGTAGTGTGGTTTGAGAGGGGGAGGGACAGAGTGATTAACCTATGGGTGCCAAAACACTCATCTGCCACTGAATATACATTACATAAAATGTGATATAATTCAACATACTTCAAAAGTATATACAATATTTAATATCCTGAAAAATAAATTTTGTTTTTTAATTTACCAAAATTGAAATGCTAAAATAGAACCATTTTGTAAAAATAACTTTAACATGAGCAAATTTTTATAAAATTCCTTCAAAGAATAATTAATGATTTTATAACTTTAACAAAAGTTAATCTTCATAGTTATATCCATAAGCTGCCGTACACAGGATTTTTCAATTGGGGGTGAGTAAACAACGTAAATCAGAATTTAATATTTTAGTTGTAATAAAAAGTCTTTTAGTCAGTGCCTGATTAAGAAATTTTCCACCTGGGGGTAGATTTTAAAATGCCGCCCCTCAATACCCTTTATATCTTTGTACTCATTCTAAAAAATAAAATATGTCACAACAACGTTAAAATTGTTAAATGAATATATATAAATTTTAAAAAAGTTACATAAAGCACCAGTAGCTTTTTGGTTAATAAAACTTTATTAATAAAGGTTACAGTGCAATTTTAGTACAAACATTTTATAAACATTTAAATACAAATTGTAAATTTAATATTAGAAATTTATATTTTTTTCTAGCTTTCTGTGCCGCAAACTCTTTTATAAGATCATTCCAATTCATACTTTGTAGCACACTATTAGTATTTTATACATTCATTTTAGAACACTTTAAATCTTATGTTTTCACCATAAAAATTTGCAACCCCTAGAAATTTGCCGCCCGGGGCAGCTGCCCCCTTTGCTCCCCCCTTAACCCGGCACTGCTTAGAGTAGGTAAAATTATATTATTATATACTTTTTGTGAATCTAGGACAAAATATCCAAGTCAAAACATCCAAGGTTAAAATATCCAATGGATAAAATAATCAATGTATAGGAAAAAACATCCAAAATCTGTAGTCTGTACATATTTTTTTAATTTTTTAATTTATTTTTTATTTAGATACATTATTCATTTTTAAATCAAAATTAACATAATTTAATGTTTTATAATATAGTAATAAAATAATAATAGTAAAAATAAAACTATGTTACGTTGTAACGCACTACATAAAACTAAACATATTATAATTATTATACAACACAACATATTATTTTATAACTGTATTATAAAGTATTATTAATGTTAAATGTTATTAAAATGTGATCTAAAAATGAACAATATGTATTTAAATAAAAAAAATTATACGGATATTAATAATACAGACTTTTATAATTTTTTTTTATTTGGATATTTTGACTTTGATATTTTATTACAGGATATTTTGCCCCAATACCACTTTTTATAGCACATTCATATATTTATGGATAATATTTGTAGATAGTAGGAACTATTTTATAATACAAATGATATACATTCAATTATAAATATAATTTATTTTATAACTTCAAAATACATTTAATTTTAGTATTTTATTATTTACTCCGTTCATCTAATTGGATTCTTCTGGGTGCCTTTTTGGAAAATTATTTGATTACTTCAACCTCACTTACTTGTTCTTGTTTGTTAATAATGGTCAAAGCCAATTCATTAAGTCGCTCTTCTAACCCAAGATACGTTTTTAATTATTTCAGAGTTGAAAATAATTCAGGTGTGGCTAAGGTAACTTGCAATTTTGTAAACAATTGCAAAAATATTTGAATATTTGGTATGAAAACTGTATAATGGGCTAACGTATCATTAACCAAATCTGATTAAAGTTGCTTACCTATTTCTCCAAATGCACAACTGTGTTTTAAGAATATAACTATCATTAATTGAAAGATCTTGAGGATACATTAATGCCGCCTTCAAAATAATTTCATCATTGTACATAATAAACTAAGTACAGTTACTAATTCACCCAAATTCTGAAATTTTGTTATAAGTTTAATTAATATACAGGGTGTTCCAAAATGATTCATCCATTTTCAAAAAATCATATTTATTGAAAAACTATTCATTATTTATTAATCAGGTTAGAATAAATTTTACATTTTAAGAGTATTTTAGTTTTAGGTACAATGCTTATAAATGTTCAATGTGCCCCCCCCCCTTACTTAAACGACAAACATCAAAGCGATATTCAAATTTCTCATAAACCTGTTGAAGCATATCGACTGTAATCAAGTTGATGGCGTCTGTTATTTGACTTTTCAATTTGTTAAGATCTTTTAGAGGGGTGCTATATAACCAATGCTTTTTATGTAACCCCAGAGAAAAAAATCACAAATTGTAAGATCCGGCGATAGACAAAATGTAGCGTCATTAGGGCACAAAACGTCTTTTGTTGCTCGATTGACATTTCGATAATAACTAATTAAGTTACACTACATAACTAAACTGCACATCATCGCAACTTTTCGGCAATCGATAAAATCTAGATAAACCTACTTTTCAGTTGAATGGTGTGTCATTTACCTCAAATTACAGGAACAATATTTATAGACTACTAAAATCGGATGTATCATTTTGAAACACACTATATTATATTTTCACAAGTAAAATACATTAGGTACATAGGTTTAAATTTGTAAGCATAAATACCACTAGAGAAAAATATGCATAAGAAAGCAAACAATATGCAAAATGTACAGTAGGTACCTTTATGTATACTACGAGGTATAGGTATTAGCCAAGAATATTGTGTTAAATACTTATGCTGACATTTTCTTTTCTGTTTGCCTTCTATGTTCTCTAGAAAAGTAAAATCAAGTGGAGGTATCGAATTATGCTTTAAAAAATCATAATGTTCGTTACTATGTTCATACCAATCAAATAATATTATACCAACATCTTATACTATATATAAGTTATTATTATTCATTAAGCTGTAACCGTAATTCTCTACAAATAATTGATATGTTGTATTGAAAATAGTTCACAAATATCATGAATTGTACTTTGTCCATTTATTATGTAAGACTAATACCATAACTCAAATCAAGGGGGAGAGGGGCTGAAGCCTTCTTCACCTTTTTAGGTACAGCACTGTATCCATCTTCCATATAACCATATATAGATATAAATATATGGATGATATATTTATTATTTATAAATATATACAGTAAGAAATTAAGAGTTGTTAATATTTTCATTTTTATTTTCCTATCCCTTTATATTTTATTTCATCTTAATTTTGTTATAAAGTTATTTTCATAAATTATTAATTTTTATGTAAATAAAAACTAAAATAGATAAGAATCGCTACCCCTTCAAAATCTATGCTTATAAGGGTAGCTGTAATATTATATATAATTTTTTGAAAACTGTAAATTATGAATGTTATTGTTACAATAAAGTTACTTGTTACTTGCAATCTACTATAAGCAATAAATAACACTAAAAAAAAATCTTATTTGATTTAATTAAAGGTTTCACCATACATTTTTTTTTTATATAGTTGATTGGTAATATTATAATGTAAACAATTTCAAATTATTTTTACTTTAACTTCTTTATTAATTTAGTATGTTGAATGTTAAAATAAATTAAGGAAAATATGGCATTTTTTTTTTTGTCATAGGCTTAACTGCAAATTATTTACTGTAAGTTCACCAATGTAGATAAAATTAAATAAGTTGAGCAAATTACTAGAAATTGAATCAAAATTGTATTAATAACTAAGGTATTATTAAGGTATTATTATTACTAAGGCCTTTATTATGAAGGCATTGGTCTTTTAAACATTAGTACCATCGGCAAGTTTTGAAAATGTTCACATAAGAAATCTCATGGAAAGCCATCATAATACATTTATCACTAAATGATAAATATTTAAACTAAAAAAAAAAAAAAAAAATATATAATTAGTAATTTCTTAATTTCTTTATTTCTTTTGTGCTTGCCAAATAAATCTGTTGCATACAAAACTTTGAATCATATGTAAACAAATAAAATATTTTTAATGTAAAAAGAATTATGTAATTTATAAAATCCAATATTTCATCAAAACTACTGATCAAATATTTATTTAGGTAGCTAAAGCTAATATTTTAAAAATAAAGAAAATCATACAACTGTCAATTCTTGATATTACATTAATATCCATAGCGAAAAATTCACTTAATCTTTAAGTTACAGAAAACATTAATTACAAAAATTTATTTTACAACTACTGCAAATAATTCATAAATAAGATAATAATTAGAACTCGGATATTTATGAAATTGTATATTTTTTTCTATTTATCCAATTTAATGCTAACCTGGATATAAATTTTATTCGTTTTCTACTAAATCAAATAATACTATTTTTATTTTGCATACTTTTGCATATTTATTGGTTTTGTTTTTTAATTACATATTTTGATATTTTAAAAATATAAATGCATATTTTTGTACATTTTTTTAAAAAACAATTTAAATTAACAACTATACAATTAATTCCACATTTTTTATATATAAATTTTATAGGACGTTGTAACTACAATCTACCACGCATTGACGTAAAATATAAATGTTTAATTAAAAATAAATTATTATAGACTTATCGTGTTTGTTCGGAACTACGGTACTAAATAAATTGGGCCCGGAAGTTGATGACCTTAAAAAAATATTAAATAATAACCTATAAAAAAATGCACATAAGACATAAAAATGATAAATATTTGTTTAATAATTAATAAAAACAAATTTTTTTTTTAAATATTCTACTCTATTTTATTATAAAATTCTATATAAATTTATCAAAACTTACAAATTATTCAAAATATGACATAAAAATGACAACAAATGTCCTTAAAATATGAAATAAAAAAAATCACAAACATTTTTTTATAAATTTATCAAAGTTTGCAAATTACTCAAAAATCAAAATTGTACACTTACAGCATATATGATGTTATCAAAAGTTAATGAACGACAATTATTTGTTTATATATATTTATACTTGGAAAAACTTCTCTCCAAGCCCACTAAAACGATTGAAAGATGCAGATGAGCACTAACCGACTAGCTCTAATAATGTAATAAATAATAATGTAAATTAAAGTAAATAAAATGTTATGCAAATTTAAAAATGTATCTTAATTTTTTTGTGCATAATTTGGTGTTTTTTTGGCTAAAAATGCATATTTTATAATTTTTAGTGTATATTTTGATTGCATATTTCATAATTTTTTAGTGCATAAATGCATGCATGTTACAGTAGTTTTAAGTGCATAAACATCCGAGCCCTATAATAATAATGAAAAATTAAACAATGCAACATGTTTATGTTCAAAGTATCATGATGACAAAATGTCAAAGCATATAATATTATACTATTATGAAAGTAAAATTATATGTTTTAGGTACTTGCACTTCCTGGCAATTTACTATAGGCAAAGCAATAATTTTCAACTCATTTCCCGGAATAGATAAACTTAAATATTTAAAAATTAAGTTCCTTAATCTATAATAACTATATACAATAATTTATTTTTTAACTTATATAATAGAATTTGTATGGAATGAATCTTGTCAATATTTATTAATTGTAATTGTAAGGGAAAATATTAGAATAATAAATTTATTAGAAAAATGTTGTTTGAAAGTAATGTTGAAAAATCATTAAATTAACATGAGGAGTACATACATGTTAGTCTATTAATCACAGTTGTGATATTTATTATAATAATAAAACAAACAATAATTATCATTGATAAAATAATAGCCGGATACAGCCGAATGAGATCGATTTAGAACAAAACTTTAAATATAACAATTTAAAGATATAACTCATTTTTTAATTAAAACGGTAAAATATAGTGAAAGGCGATGTGCTTTAATAATACACGAATGATGGACTGCAAACGAAAGGAGACAAGAACCAACGACGGTTATACCGAACAACCGAGTGCATTGTCAAATCGAGTGCAACCATTCGGGTAATTAATACAACGCGCTTTCCACTGACGAACGCAGTAGGTAGACGTCGGGGAGAGATAAATGTATCGGGAGAATAACACTTACCTACTGTTCCTGGTTAGCCGATTACCGGCGTGGAAAACGATAGTGTTCAGATGGAATGAAAGCAGTAGGGAGGACTCGTTGCATTCGCTACACAGGCAACAGCGTTTAGATAATCGTTAACGACGGACTAGTTCGTCATGGTAAAGCACTGCAATACTTGTACAAGGTTTACGTGAACGCGCCGCACGCGTGCGCGTGTGTTAGAATTCAGCGGACGCGACAGTGGCAGTTTCAGTGCAGTTCTTCGAAAAAATAAGCGGAAACTCGTCACGTCTAAAAAACAATGCCGAATTATTATAACAATGATACGAAAACTACACAAAACGCACGTAAACAGGCAATGCACCTTTCAACAGAATTTTACCAACACAGAGTCGTGTGTATATTAAAATGTCAACCATAAACGGTACGAGAAAAAAATTATTAAAATAAAGTACGACCAAACATACACCGTAATATTCAAGTCCGTCAAAGCGGTTCTATTCTCCTGTAGTTGCACGCTAACGCGCTCCCGAATCTCGATCACACTAGAACACGAGTGCACGGGCGCGCATCGCGATCGACTATGTTCATTCACAGCGCTGTTACTGTTTACACACGACGACGGCGACGACTAAACAATGGTTAAAAATTTGTCCAATCGCAGCAAGGTACCGAATACAATTTACCCTGGACTCAACGGCAATAGGTTACATTAATCATCGAATGCGAGATACCTATATTCTTTTATACCACATTAGCGCGTGTAATGAATACCATATACCTGGTAAATAAACTTCATGTATATCAATTGATAACGAAAACCCATGATAACTAAAGAATTAAAGAAAAGAAAAATGAATTACGGTGTTTTAAATAAATATACAATACTTTATGATATAATTTAGGTCAATATTTCTTATTGTTTGTATTTTGGATACACAATTAAAATATTCCATGCTTTGCAACACACCGTATAAAAATAAATTGAAGTTTAAAATATAAAAATATTTTGTAATATACCTACATGTGTATTAATATTTAATTTGTATTTTAAATAATAAAACCTCAATATTTAAATTTATAAGTTTTATATTACATAACTTATTAAAAATCATTATATCAATTTATATTTTGTGCCATTTAATAAACCCCACGACACACCTGGACTTGTCCCGCAACACAGCAACTGAAGAATCTAAGCTTTAAATATTTCTTAAGTGGTCATATTATGGATTTATATATATATATATATATATATCATATATCAATGTAACATTAAAGTTGTAATAGTTATGACTAGACCTCGGAAGTTGTAGGATTTGTATATATTTTTATATTCTCTCAATGTATAGCAGACCAAGCTAAAAATCCGTTCCATACAAAAACGAGTTTAAATACAAAAATTAAAAATACAGTTTTTCCCATATTTTGGCAATTTTAGAAAAAAGTGCTTATTTCTTAATTTTCATGAGATTTTTAATATTTTCTAAACAATTTGAAGTTTTCTTATATTTTATTTTCGATTATTTAACGTACTAGTCGCCATACATTACCGTCATTATATCAATTTAATTTAACGGAATCTTTATAGCACTAAGGTGAACACTATATAATATTATAGACGTTATCGTTAATCTAATAGCAATATGGCAAATGTATTATTAATACTAACATTGTATACAATTATACCTTTACCATAACTTCATCGGATGTTGAAAGAAGTTTTTCGAGCTACAAAAATATACTTTCAGACAATTCTCGTTCGTTTGATATAGAAAATATAAAGAAAGTTCTGATAGTTTAATGCAATACGTTTACAGGTATAACAGTTAGAGTAATCTTTATGTTTATTGAATTAATAACAAATAAATATAATTTTTCAAATAACTATCATTCTATTTTTTTGTAGATTAAAAAAATTACAATTCATAAAAATCACTCGAAAAATTTTGAATTCAATAAAAACATTAAAAAAAATTTGTTACATGTGTACATTTTTTTTGCATATTTCAGATTTTTTCATGCATATCTTACAATTTTTTCGTGCATATTTTTCCTTTTTTAGCTCCTACAACTTCCGAGCCCTAGTTATGACTTTATGAGATAATATTATATTGTCATTCAATATACTCATAAAACTCAGATATTGTTGTACATACCTATATAAAGAATTAAATAATCTATTATTGTCTTAAAATCACATTTATGTTTTTTTGGTGTTATACTGCATTGGTTGAGTTACGCAGATAATAATTCACTTTTAGGCTGTTAAAATTAATATAAAAATATACCTAGAAAATATAATTATATATGTACTTACTTAGATAATACAATTTTTTTTTAGACTGTTTTTTTTATTTTACAATGATTTTAACAATCAGTTAAAAATTTACATTTTTTTTTTTTTTTTTGTGTCACTTTAGATGAGATTTATAAAATATACGTAAATAGAGAACAGGTAATAATAATTTTTTATTTTTGTAAATAATTTAATGAATGGTTTCGAAAATTTTGATTTAGGTGATAATAATGATGATGAAGTATTTGCAGATAAAAATATATTCTGAGAGAGGCGTAAGTTTAGTAACCTAACCCGGTTTATAATGTGGATAGCTCCTTCAGTTAAGTTTAGAGTAAACATTTTTAAACTCTACAATTGTAGAAGATATGAAAATCAAACTTTAAGATATTCTAGATATTATCCAGTAGAATTAGTATAATTAAAAAAAAAATCATATTTAATATGAAACTATTTGGAGTTAACACGCAATTTACGTTGAAAAATACTAATTTTTGATAATAAATATTTACTTTTTTCAATTTTATAAAAATAATTTGCATATTTCTGGTTTAATTTCGCATGTTGGTTGATAGCCCAATGAATTAGTTTTAAAATAAAAATTAAATTACGTTAAAATGTTGAAAAGTTTTGTAAAAAAATACGTGGTAGGTTTGGTTTTGTTAAAAAAAAATTTAATCACCCTTAACTTCCAAAATAAAAAAGTTAGACCCCCTCTTTCAAAGGTATTTCTACATCGTTTTTTGTGTACTTTCATTCGGCGTCGACCGTTCACTTCCCTCTAGGACACCCTGTATATCAGAAGTAAGAATGTAATTTATAGTGTTGAACTGTAGTTTATTATGGGATATAACATGTTCATTTTAGCATAGGTGTGGTTTAATTTTTTATTGATGTGTATTTTCCATGTTAGTTTTTTGCCGAGGAAAACTCTAAAGCATTTAATTGATTTCTGAGATTGTAAAAAGTAAAATAAAAAGTAATGATCAACAATTTAGATTATTCGATGTGATATCCTGGAAATTTTTTTAATATTATCGATGCAGATTATTTTTATTTTTTTTTTTTTTAAGTTTTTCAAGTTTAATTTGTTAATATTTACAATCTATATATGTATTATGTACAATAAGTAAAATTGGGGAAAAATTGCCGTTAATGACTTAAAGAAAGACTCGTTGTCAAGTCACAATTTACATTTATTTAAGATTTATTCACATATATTAGTCACGAGACGGTTCAGTTCCGGGAAATCGGGTCAGTCTCAGTCATGGAAAATAACATTTGGCTAAATTTATATTGCGTCATCTACACTCATTCGTTTTCTATCCGAATCCGATCCGTCAGTTTAGTCAGTATCCGTTCAGTCTAGTGATGGGTATAATCGAATGATTTCAATAATCGAAATATTAGTAATCGAGACATTTTTATTATCACGAGATGTCTTGAAATAATCATTCGAAATGTTCAATTGAAATATAATAGTGTGTAAACGCTAACTGAGAACACTCAATATATTTGGGTGGAAACCTGAAATTTGAATTTTGATTTTTTGTTGGTTTTTATGACATAATAATGTGTATTTTTACAAATTTTTAATTTTTTTAAGTTAAATAGACACGTGCATGCGCAGTACAACTTTTTTTTCTTAAATGGCAACCACCTATTTCAACCACTAATTATTTTTCGCCTATTTTTTTTAAAGAATTTTGGTAGTTAAACCAACTTTTTAAGTCCAAAATTGACCAAGTTACAGCAATTTAACCAAAAAATTGTAAAATGCGCACGATTTTAAATTTTTTGGATTGCAACTCTGAAAATAATTATTCTAGAATTGTTAAGGCTTGATATTTTCACTCTAATTTATTAAAGTGATATTTACACGTTATTATAATTTTATCTACTGCATAATTTTCACTTTAATTTCGGTATGTATTATAACTTATAGTATAAAAAACGTAAATAAGCAGGCATGTTGCTTATTTCGTGACATGATCTAATGGATTTAATAATTATTAATATAATAATGGATTTAATAAAGTTTAATTGGAATTTATTGGAGTTAAGTTTAATTGGAATCAATAATTAACAATAAGTTTATTTATTTATTGATTAATTTAACGAATAATTTGTTCAAATTTTTGTCCTCCGTGAACAAAACATGATTCAGCACACCGCATGAATTCTTTATTTGTTGCAGCAGTAATTTCTTCATCAATCAATTGATTGCAATGATATTTATGAAATTTTAATTTGAAATAGAAACGTAATCTAATACTTATCGTATTTTATAAAGCACTATAAAACTAAACATTAGGTATTTCCCTTTAGTGCTCGACTTGAAAAAATTAAAGAAGGGGTACTCTGTTTGCTTAAAAAATATTGCGTTGCCAAAACTTGTTAAGCGTTATAATTATAACATCATAATAGTAGGGGGACGCTCAAATTTCTAAAAATTAGAAGGAGTTCGCCGTCCCCTTGCGTCCCCCCCTTAAGTTGAGCACTGCCTCCCTTAAACGTTTATCTTTATAACAATTTGATACAAAATTAAATTCGATGAAATGAACATGAACATATTTATATAAATTGATCATTTCGATATTTTTCATCGTCCAAACACGTGTGTTATTCCGTGATTAATATGAATCATTCCGAAAAAGTTGATAAGTTATTTATTTATTGGGAGTGTCAAAAAAATGCACATCGTGCAGCACAAACTTATGTTCATCGTTTCCCAAGTATGCTTATTAATTTTTTTATGTTGCTTTAGATAATTTTTTAAGTTAGTTTCGTTTTTTTTTTGGTAATTACTTTAGATAGAGAACATCCTGCTCATAGTTTTATTCATAACTTAGAAAGGAATCTTAGAATAAATTCTTAACTGCTGCAACAAATAAAGAATTCATGTGGCGCGCTGAATCATGTTTTGTTCACGGAGGACAACAATCTGAACAATTTATACGTTAAATTAACCAATGAATAAATAAACTTGTAACTTGAATAAAAATTAAACTTATTGTTAATTATTGATAAATTCCAATAGAATTATTCCATTAAATATCACGAAATAAACAACATGCCTGCTTATTTACGTTTTTTCTGCTATAAGTTATAATACATACCCAGATTAAAGTGAAAATTATGCAGTAGATAATAAAAATAAAATAAAATCATTCAAAATATTTTTTCATTTCGAGATGAAGAATTGATTGTTTTTAAAATAAACGAGATATCACTCGAAATAATCTCTCAGGTATATAATCGAATTATTATTTTCATTTTTCGATTATATATCTCGGTTACACCCATCACTAGTTCAGTCACAGATCCGAGAACTTTTGAATTCTCGTCAACAATATTTTTTGTTTTGACGGACGAGAATTGTAGGCGAAATGGATGACGAACAACTCATCAAATATGTTCGACACTATGAAGTGCTGTACGCAGTGGCGCATTTAAGGGGGGTGAAGGGGCAAATGCTCTGGGTGGCAAATTTTTGGGAGCAGCAAAATATTCTAACTTTTATTATTGATGTATTCATGATTTTTTTAATTTTCACACCTTTTTCGGTATTGCTTAGTATTTTAAAAAATATTGTTGAGCATCTAATAAGAAATTAAAAAAATTATATATATACACTATATATATATATATATATATATATATATATATATATAATATATATATAAATATTACCTAAATGATATATATATATATATATATTTTTTTTTTGATAAAGGAGAAGGGCGGAAAAATTATTTTGCCCCGGGGCGCGTATATATTAAATACGCCACTGGCTGTACGATCTTTCAAATCCAAAATATATGGACAATGTCTATATTGAATTTTGTGTATGAAAGTACTATTTTCTCAAAATTATATTATGAATTTTTATAAATACACATTGCACATTGCACACAATTACAGAAATCATTAGATTATTTGAACATTAAAAACATCGTTATGTTCAATATTATCGTATTTTTTCTAGATAAGAATGGTATGGATTACGATCTACGAGTCTAATAGATTTTTATTAATAATATCGTGTAGTCGTCTTCGTTACGGTGCGTGATATAGTTGAGTACATCGTTTGTTGTTACGTTTTTTTTTTTGGTACCTTATTGTTTTGCAAATATGTCTAGAAAATTACGAGCTGATGAACAAATATTTTTGATTGGGTCACCTTCTACCCAAATACTAGGCTCAAAACTCCCGTCTATTGGACAAGTGCTTTCAGTATTTTTTTATAATGTGAGAACAGTAAAACTTAATACGAGAGAAAGTGATTCGTTAGCCGTTCGTGAATGCAATATTTTTTGGGAAAAAGCTCGAATTCCTGTCCGAGCAGTTCAGCATTGTATTAATAAACTTTTAAATGTGTACGAAGAATGGCGTGCTCTACAAAAAAATTCACAAAAGGTAGGTGATTCATTTAAATTAAAAGAAACAGAATTCATAAACAAACTGAACAATTTATTTGATATTGCACATGTTAATGCTTTAAATATAATGAAAATTGAAAATGACAAACAGTTTTTAATTAATCAAAGACTTCCTGGTCGAATTGGCTGTCTTGGTAGTATAGACAAAAAGTTACTTGAAAATGAAAACAAAGCAAAAAAACGTAAATATAGTGAAATAGAAAAACTAACAAATCGAAAACTTCAACATTCAAATTATAATGCAACTGAAATTCAAAATCAATTATCTGATAAGTCCTTGAGTTCATTGTCGTCATCGTCAGATTCTGAATTCACACAATGCACTTGTATACCAATGAAATTATCAGAAAAAAAAAGGGGCCGCACAAATTTCATTTCTCCAAAGCTTGTTGCTGCATTAGATCGATGTAAATTAAGTGTACGGGACTCAATTTATATTATTCAAGCAACAGCTGAAGCATTGGGTAACAATGTTGATAGTTTGGTTATAAATAAATCGTCCATATATCGATGTCGTGATGCTTTACGAGTTGAACGTGCCAATAAAATTAAAACCAATTTTCAAAGTTCTATTCCTAGTTATATAACTGTCCACTGGGATGGAAAAATACTACCAACGTTAAATGTTAGAGACTCAGGTATTGATAGATTATCGATTGTTTTAACCAGTAAGAATCAAGATTTGCTTATTGGTATCCCAGTTAGAAAAATCAACGGGAAAAGAAAAAGCTAATGCTATATATTATGCATTAGAAAATTGGGGCGTAACAGATGTTGTTCAAGCTCTATACTGTGATACCACCGCTTCAAATATAGGGCGTTTAAATGGTGCATGCGTTTTATTGGAGCAAAAATTGGGAAAAGACTTACTTTACCTACCATGTCGCCACCACATATACGAAATAATTTTACGTGGCGTTTTTGAAACTGTACTTCCTTATACAACGACAAGTCCTGATATCCCACTATTCAAAAAGTTTCGAAACAATTGAAATGAAATTGATATTAGAAATATAACTTCTGGTATAGACGACCTTGAGTGTTGCACTGCTTTAGAAGATGTACGAAATGATATTCTCCACTTTTATCGAGCCATGTTGCAAAAACAATGTTACAGAGATGACTATAAAGAATTACTTGAGCTATCTATAACATTTTTGAATGGTAATTTGGACAACAAATTTAAAATACGTCCACCTGGAGCAATGCATCAAGCTCGCTGGATGAGTAGAGCTATTTACTGTTTAAAAATATATATTTTCCGAAATTAATACTCTTTATCATCCTCTGAAAAAAACGCTATTCGTGATATTTACGGGAAAGAAATTGCATGCTCGCTAAATGTAGTAAATGACACAGCGGAAGGAGCAGTTAAACTTATGGAAGATTTTCACGGATCTTTAACCAAAGACGATAAGAAGTCTGAGTTGCTATTACAATGTATACAAGAACACAGAAGACTATATCCTGATTGTAAAAAGGAAACATTGAAAAAACAATTTTAATTAATAAAAATTCATAATATAATTTTGAGAAAATAGTACTTTCATACACAAAATTCAATATATCTTGTAAATTATAATAAATAAAAAGAAGTATGTAAGAACATAATTTATAGACAATTTTATTATATTTAAAATATATTATGTAACAAATTTTAATTTTCCTAATTGTAAATGAGTTATATATGAAAATGTAAAATATATCATTAAATTATGAATGAATTAATATACTCAAATTTCAAATTCAAGTCGGCACGGGTTAACCTTAATAGATTGACTTAAAACTTTTTGTAGTTCATTTTTGTAGGCATATACACAAATTAAGTGGGTGAGACCAACAAAAATGCAAAAAAAAAAATTTAAGGAACACCCTAATGGACATATATAGTGTCAAGAACTCTTTTTTGCCATGCCTCATGCCAGGGCCAGATTTAGGGGAGGGCTGAGCAGGCTGCAGCCGAGGAGCATCCACAAATTCAGGATTCCCACAATTGTATATATAAATAAGGATACAGAAAAAATATTTTATTTATATTTACACATATTAAATTAAATAATATTAAACTTTATTTGAACATTTCAAAAATTTAATTTTACCAACTAATAATAGATGTATTAGCGTTTATTGACAATGAACGGTGTCTAAAAATGGATAAAATAGGTTTTAATGCCGTCCGTATGCATCTTCGATTGTAATAATATTAGTAAAAGTGTTTCTAAATATACACATATGGGTAGAGCTTGATTTACAAATTTTGGGGCCAGGGACTTAAATAAAAAGAGGCCTCATATAAAATTATAAATTATCTTATTCAAAAATATATATTTTATATAATTAAATATTACATTTAATTACATTGGTATTTTTCTAGGGCTTTCGATAACAAATGAATGTGTCATCATATGATAATTGTTTTGTTATTTCGTGTTCTACTGTCAACGGAATCGGATTATTAAACCTATCTTGAGATAAACATGTTTTCAATCAAGTTTTTACACGTTTTAATGATCGTTGCTACAATTTGTACAAGGAATTGTCAAATAGATTTGTAACTAAATTTCAATACTGAAAAATGTTTGTATTATATTCATCGATTTTAGATATTTAAGTTGGTATTGAGGGTCATCTATCAGATCATTAAAGGTATTATCATCGCTAAAAAAAAACATTTTTAATAGTTTCATATTCGTTATAATTTATTTACAATTTTGTATTAAGAAATAAAGACCAAAATTATTCATAATTAACTTGTATACACATCAAATTGTTTTTTAATTAGTATCCAATTATTTAACTTTTTATGAATGAGCTTTAATTAACTTTATACCTATCAACACTAATAATATTATTTTCTATATGAATCACTTGGTGAATCAAAACTCATTTTGGGTACTAGTACAACTAGTATCAAAGTTTTTAACAATTAAATCTACAAAATGTATTTAAAAATATATTTTCTTGATTATGTGTAAGAGGCCCCCCCCCCCACAATGTATACCGCCCAGGGGCCACCAAATACCTAAATCTGTCCCCGCCTTATGCACTCACTTTTGTTTTTTCGGTTTCCTCGTCCAAAATGATCGCGATAATACACAATTCTTCGTCAATGAAATTTCCCATATTCACAATGTAATTTTAATATTATTAAATTAAATAAACAAAAAGATGCAAAAAAAATATTTAATACGTTATGTATAAACGCGTGTTTATGGAATACATTTATAATATGACATACAAAAAAAATGTCATGCTTCGCTTAAATTTTATATCACGTTTATCACTTTCACATAGACAAAAATTTAAATAAAAAAAATTTAATAAAAAAAAATAGATCATTGTTAATTTTTTTTTTTATGTCAGTATTTTCCAAAGACTTGTTTTCACTATTCGGATCCACAGCTGGGTGACGTAATTTACTTCTAGTGTCTTCTGCTGATCTATGATTTATCATCCATGATTTCACATAGTCTTTGGGATCACACTTTTTTAATGAAAACTTGTTAAAAGATAATAAATTTGAATTTTTCATAAAAAATAAAATTCTAAGAGTATCTGCACTACATTCAGATACATCGGTACATGTATATGTCTTGTTTCTACTGAATAAAGTTAACATAAGAATGTCGCCGTCAATTATTAGTTATTAGATACGAGGAGACGAGAATTTATTTGTAGGTAACTTTTTTTAACACGTGTAAAGAATAAACAAGTTTCAAAGGCAGCATGTTAATTATTTATTGAATATAAATATTTTTGAATTTAATTTAAACCACAGAATCGTCATTTACAACACTTTTAGTGTTGGTAATAAAGGATGGTGTGTACTGAAATACGAAACGTATACACGCGTTTCAAGCTGCTTGATATGTCGATAAAATAAGGCGTTGATACAAGTCGAATTGCGTGAGGTCTTAATTCTAATCCTAGTTCGCAGTGACGGTGCTAGTTTGTGAGGACCTGGGAAAAATAAATGTTGGGTCTTATAATTTATATTAATAAAATTTTTATAATAATTCTAACTTCTAAAAGTGAGATCCCACTGTGCGCGACCCAACCCCGTTTACACAATCCCATGGCGCGTTTCCAGACATTTCCTTTGGTGCGGGTCTCAGGTACCGACAATTATCGGAAAAGGACGCGTCGAACAACACAGATCCCACGGCGCGCGTATTGTACCGCCCTGTACTACGCCTCACGCCGTGGGATCCCACCTTAAGAATTCTTAAATTATATTTCGCCAAATAACCAGATAACATGATTGAAACTTCGTTAGTCCAGCATGCCACGGTATACGGAACTATAGAGTAACATACTTTATATTCAGTGCCACGTTGACCGCACATCAATGATTGTTTATCGCGGGTCTACTTATTGGCACTCATCGTGTTATTATAGTTAGGTTCTATGGTGAGGCATGCCTGTATGCACAAAATTATACAGATTTCGGTCGTCAGATACGTGTAGTTAGGTTAGGTCTTTCGTGGCATGGAGTATATATATGAAACTCAAACCACCGCTGGTTAGATCGGCCTTTGTATTGAATCTATTAAAAGTCTATCTTTTTATTTTAAAAGTTGAAAAATATTAATTCTGTTTTAAATTAAAACTATTATTGTATCTATTATCTCTTAGGTGATTATATAAGATATAATATTAGAAATAATTGTAACGTAAGATATTTATTTTTTTTTTATAACTAATGTCCTTTAAGACTAACCCTCCAAGTATATTCTCCTTCATTTTTCTCTATCTTTTCCAGCTTCTCTCCATTGTATTTCAGCTTCTATTCTTTTTAAATCTTTAGTGACGCGATTCTCCTATCTTAGGCGAGGTATACCAAAATATCGTTTTCCTGCGGAGTTTTTTTTAGATAACTTCCTTGTTATTGAGCCTTGTTTCCTCCATGTATGTTCTGTCTATTTCATTCTTCTAACTGAGATTTATTTTGTAATGTTTGAACGTCGGAAAAAGTCATGAATTCTTGATTATTCCGTTTCCTCCATTCCTCGAATTTATCATCCTTACATGGTCCAAAAATCTTTCTCAGAATTTTCCTCTCAAACACTTCTAACTTTATTAACGTCATATATATTTGTTTAATATATTATATTAACGCTCAGTAGTTTTCCTAAATCATAGTAGCATTCAGTGGCGTATCTAAGGGAGGCTAAGGGGGCTATAGCCCCCCATGGACCGTGTTTATATGTATAGTGTATCTTTACTATTTAGTAGAATCAATGGATGCTCGTTTTAATCAAAGGGTCATTGATGTTATGCCACTTGAAGGATTTATTCTGACCAATTTAAATATATATGACGATGAAAATATTATAAAAGCTGCTAAAATATATGCCCAAGATCTCCATGATGATACTTCATCTACAATCAGAGCTGACCTGTTTATATGGACGCAACAATGGAGTCAAAATAGTATTCCAAAACCGAATTCTGCTCTTGATTCACTCTCTCATTGCACCAATCTTCAAACTAACATTAAAATACTTTTACAATTATTCGCCACGTTACCAGTTACCTCTTTCACTCCGGAAAGAATATTTTCTGCATCTTATCGCTTAAAAAATTTTTTAAGAAGCACCATATCGGAAAACAGACTGAATGGGTTAGCTATGGCTAATATAAATAAAAAAGAGCAATTCGATGAAAGTGAAATAATAACTGAATTTGCCAGAAATTCGCCTAAGAGGATGCAACTGTCAGAGTGGAGCAAGTGACTGACCACTGAAACCAAAATTATTATTATTATAATAAATTATATATTTTTAAATATTTTTAAAACTATACTAAAATGCTTGAATTACATTTAAAAACTTGGTGGTAGATGGTGGGGGGATTAAGGGTGAATTCTCATATCCTCTCTTACCTTACTTATCTAAAAAAGTGATTAGCCCCTCCCATTTACAAATCCTGGCTACGCCACTGGTAGTATTTATTCCCTTTTTTGAGTCAACTATCAATTTCTATTTTTATATCATTGTTAGTTAAAATTGATCCTAAGTAATTAAAGGAGGACATTTTTTTTGAAGCTATGATTTACTGATTTCATTATCTCATAACATTTTCTATTCACTATTCTATATTTTATTTTATCATCATTAATTTGAAGACAATTTTTTTTTTTTTGGCATTTTTTTTAAGTTTCCGATATTATGATTTAAATTTTTCTAATTCATTGTATTTATTGTTAAATTTTCCGCTTAAAACAGCACAAATATTTCTCACGGGACTATTGGTAATTTAAGTAACAATCTTAAAATGTTTAAAAAATGTATTTGCATGCTATATAATCACATTTAAACACTGAAAACCGAAATGAGTTTAGCTTTATCATGTGTGTGAAATAGATATAAATGTCAATGTACGCCTTTATACTTGATATGGTATAAAGACATGCATTGATAGGCAAATTGCTCTATCGCATCGTAGTATCCTACCATCTAAAAATCGACTGTCACCTAATTTGTATATTTCTAAGATTTACTAACTAGAGTGTACATTTATCCACCCAACCCACCTCACACCCAGCTAAACATCAGACACCCACCAACATAGTTAAATGAAGGGGGAACTGCCCTATAAAAGTATGTGTTTGGCGCCACTGCCCGCGAGCCTTTTTTATCTGGCCCGTACTGTATTTTCAAATGATATACAATTTTAAAGTTTATCGTCTCTACTCTATCTTATCGATATAATAATTGTTATCTGGTACCTATTAAACTTCGTTAAATGTATAAATACATCTAATATTTAAATAATATGTATACGCATAGCTTTCAACTATAGCTGTTTGTATCCAGGGCCGGCCCAAGCAAAAACATAGTTCTAGACAAAGTTCTTGCGCTAAATTCCAATTTCATCATAATTTTTTTCACCCAAATTATGACTGTCCCCCAAAAAAATTGCCAAATTTTGGGTGCCCCGTAAAGTAGAAATATATCCGGAAGTAGTTAAAAAACTTAACTTTTCTCGTAAACCCGAAAACAAAGTAATAAAGCCACCACTAGTTAGCTTATTATCGATGTAAAAATGTTCCCAGTAACGTCTCTTTTTTTAAAAACAATTTTTTTATATACAATGTACGCAAAAATCGCACGTTTTTTTTTTGATAACCTCCATCGTCAACAAAAAAACAAATACGACTAATGGCATCCTTACGTACCTGACCTAATGTTTGTATACAACATCGCAGCGGTGCCGCACGTTAAAACAACTGACATGTGCATGAATTGCTGGGGCTACGCAGCGGCGCCGCATATTAATTAACGCAAGTGTACATCTAGCCTTAGTTTCTTCGTATTATTCGTGTCGTGCTGTCGTGTGTTTTAAATTTATTATTTCCATGTATATAAATGCTATTAAAAATTCATATTTTAAATTACCTTCTTTTATTATTTTTTTTCTACGCTCTGGCTCGCTAAATTTTAATTTTCTAAAAATTGGCCCTCTACTAACTTTGAGTTGTTCATCCCTAACCTACATCATTAAAATCCTTAAGTCCAAATTATAAAAATAAAAATACAGCAAATAAAACGGTATATATAATTTTAACCACTAATTATTTTTCATTTAATTTTTTAATAAATTTGGTAAGTTAACCAACTTTTTATGTCCAAGTTACAGCAATTTAAAAAAACAATGGTAAAATGCGCGGGATTTTCAGCTATTTTTGCTGTAACTCTGAAAATAGTTGTTCCAGGAATATTTAGAATTGACATTTTTACTCCTATTTATTAAAGCGAGATTTACATGTTATTATAATTTTAACTACTGTTCATTTTTCACTTAAATTTGTGTAAGAATTTTAACTTATAGCATAAACACCATAAATAAGTATGTTATTTATTTCGTTACATTAGATGGGTCCATAGGTTTAGACAATTATTTGAAAAATTATTTAATAACTAAATAAACTTATAACTCAAATAAAAATTATTTAAAAAAAAATTAAAAAAAAAATAAAGATTTAAAAAATAAAAATAAATAAATTGAATTATATTAATTAAATAATATTAATATTTATTTATTATTTAATTATAATAAATAATATACTTATTTACGGTTTTTAGGCTATAAGTTAAAATTCTTACACAAATTAAAGTGAAAATGAACAGTAGTTAAAATTATAATAATGTGAAAATCTCACTTTAATAAATAGGAGTAAAAATTTCCAGTCTAAAAAATCCTAGAACAATTATTTTCAAAGTTACAGTAAAAATACTGAAAATCCCGTGCGTTTTACCCTTGTTTTTTTCAAATTGCTGTAACATGATCAATTTTCAACTTGGAAAGTTGATTAAGCTACCAAATGCATTAAAAAAATTAGACGAAAAATAATTAGTAGTTAAAATAAATGACTGCCAAAAAAGTTGTACTGCACAGGCCCCAGTAAAATTAAGTTAAAGAAATGTTACTTATTATTAAGGGCTGGAACCGTATCTAAAAAAACCAGTTTTGGAACCGGAACCCTTTGAATATTGGGAACCGGAACCTCACCGAAACTCTAATTTAAATAAATTTTAAAATCGGAAACTCACCGGAACCTTTATTTGTATTTATTTAAAAATTGGAACCTCACCGTAACCGATAATTTTTTGTAAAGGTTTTTTATGGTTAAAATCGGTATTTTTATAATTGCATTATTTTTATTTATATCTGTTAATAGGTAATAAGAACTAAACAAAAACTTAGATCTATTATTATTATCGGGACTAATAATATTCAAAAATAACCATGCAAGTACTTACTGAGTTTAGACGTGCCATTAAACTATTAAAGTATACAATAGTTCTATGTAACAACTGATAATAATATAATACTTTAATAGGAATTGTAACAAAATTAATCATTATTTACAGTATAGTAATATCTACGGGTTTTTTGGTTCCCATAATAATGAGAAATTCTAAAATGATATCTATAAATAACTTTTTTGTAGGCTTGTTATGATTGTGACAATCGTTATCTGATGTACAGCACGCCTAAGCAGTGATGCCATGTTGGCCTTTTTAAGGCCAAATCTGGCTTTTTTCATTTCAATCTAACTGACAAAATATCCAATCTAGCTCCTGACTTTTTTCTAGCCATTAATTGAATTCTGATTATATTATATTATATTATTATTAAGTTATATATAATATATTTTAATTAATTGTTGGTATATATAAGTATAATATTACACGACATTGATAATCATGAGTTTTTCCTTTTCCTTTCCTTTTCCAGTTAATAGTTATCACTTTTCATCTCGGACTAATATATCTTATTTCATTCCACGATTGTAGATTCGTAATTCAAAAGACTTTAATTCACTATTTTTAATTTTTTTAAGTATTACCTATCAATTTTGTTTTGTTATTTTTATTACTTATTACTTTATTTACTTTTTTGTTGTTTTAATGTTGGACTGCTCAGAACATTAAAATTGAATAAACTATGAATTATAATTATTTAATAACTTTATTTATTATATTTAATGTTCTAATAATATTATTTACTTGTAAAATATGACAAAATGATTAATAGCTTTACTAATTTTAAAAGTACTAATATTTTTATTTTTGCGTTAGTATGTTTGTTATTAATCGATTTTTTTTTTTTTTTAGCTGCTTTCTGGCCTTTTGTTATACTACACATAGCTTTTTAAAATAATTATAACTGACAACACTGCGTCTGAGTGGTAAACACTAAACACGTTTTATTGTTATTCATTATGATATATAATTTATGATTAGGTAAATATCATCAAATATTTACAGGTCTTCTTATAAGTACCAATATTAAAATAATTTATCAACATATTACATAAAATCTTATTATTCTAGGATAAAATCCTTAAATTTCAAAAGTTTTCTTATCTTAAATATTATTATTTTTAATATTTTTTATTTTATAGATAAATCATCAATAAATATTAAAAGATTTTTAATCGTTAGCATTATTATTAATTATTCTAAAATGTTCTAATACTCTTAGATTATTATAAGGTAAAACACATATTTATAATTATTGTATATCTATGAAGTAACGTGATCAGATTGAAATCCTATGAAAGTGGAACAGACCTTCCAATGTAGGTACTATTTACCGAAACCACCGACCGCAAGTCTCTAATCTTAAAATTATATAGTAGTTTATATTTTAAAAATTTAAATACTGAATAATGATATAATAAGTGGTAATTCACAAATCAATGTTTAAACTATAAAAAAAAACATAAAACAATATTTGAAACAGGGTAGTCGTGACGGTGATACATTTTTACTTAATTAGTTCTAAGTGATGGTAGGATATCTAGTTGAAAATTGGTATTAACCGCTGTATTTGACGCTAATTAACAATAGTAATATTTTTAAAAGAATCGAAACAGAGCCAAATTTTTTCTTATATTAGTATAATACAAAACTTGAAACTAATTTTCATTTTTTAAGAACCGAAAAGAAACCGAAACCTACATTTTTGTTATTTTAATCAGTGGCGTAGACAGGAATTTTCATTAGGGGGAGGGGGATATGTTACCCCAAAAAACTAGTAAATTTTTGTATAGAAAAAATTATTTATATTTTTCTACAAAATGTAATCTAGTTCACAATATAATATCTATTTTTCTTGATTGACGTGGCATAATATCAAGAATTTTGTCGGGCGTAATAGGAATTTCTCGGTGAATTGATAATAATGTTAATCCATTTAGTCAAGTCTGAAAAGTAAATAAATATATACTAAACAGATTTATATTTTATACTAACCTTAAATACGAAAAATAACTGTTTATTTTTACTTCAGTCATCGTTTTCTTAAGTATGTTTTCAGACTTTTAAAGCATGAAAACGTTCTTTCAGGTATCGATGTTGACACCGATAAGGTACATAGTATTTTCAGTAGTTGATGTACATCATTACCAAAAAAATATAAAATGTGTTTTTGTAAATGTATTACAATTGCAATTGTAAATTTACTACAATGATTTGCATTTTATAGTATTATATTGATATAAACGTTTTTAATATATAGTAATATAGTAATAGTAGATAGTAATCCCTCGTTATCCGCGTTTTTTTTATCCGCGGTTTCGATTATTCGCGATTGGGTCCACGATAACATATTTTTAATGCGATTGCCATAAAGTTTTACCGTTATTACACGAACACTGTAGAAATTTATTTTTGACAAAATTGTAGATAATTGTTATTATATCGCTATAGGTATAACACATATACATTATACATACTATATACATACTATATACATTATATATACTTATACTTATTGCAGATAAAATACAAAAGGTTACCTACACCTGCACGATTAATAATCGTCAATTGTTCAGTTGTGAGATGATATTTGTGCGCGACACGTGTACAGCAGTGTTTAATAAATTTAGTAGTGAAAATATTTTTAAATGGCTTCTAAATGTAAAATGTCAATAAAAAGGAGAAGAAATGTTTTATTACTCGTTCAAAAAATTGAAATTTTGGAAAAATTAAAAAGTGGTGATACTGTAGCGTCACTTGCTAGAACGTATAAAATGAATGAACCTAGTATTCGAGAAATACGTAAAAATTAAGGAGCAATACGATAGATAATAAATAAATTAGTTGTAGGAATTAAAAAATTATTAATTGATTAATAATAAATTTTTAAAATTAAAAAAAATTAAACCTAACTTCCCATTTTATATTGATTTATGGTCTCGTTATCCGCGGATTCACTATCCACGCAGGTTTGCTGGAACGTAACTTTTGAGGATAACAAGGGATTACTGTACTTAAAAAATTTATATAAATACCTGTATAATACTATTTAATCATCGATGAATCTATTTTATACATTTTTTTTTTCTTAAACACTTCCCATTCTGAAATCCTGCACATGGGCCTGTATAATGGTACAACATACTATCTAAAAAGAGATCCACAAGTAAAAACTTCTTGGTATCCAGTAGGTCACTATGTTTCACACTGTTTGGTAGATCACATATTGAACAATTACCATAATTGAAATTACAATTAATAACGAATATCAGTAATCACTGATTATAATTTGATAACAAAAGTATCTCAATTAAAATGGCCGCTAATTTCGTTGCCGCCCTGTTATGTCCACCCCCTGCCGTTAGGGACTCTAATCTGATACAGGTGTGACAATCCCCCAGACCACAGTCAATGAGGAGCGTCTAAACACAGGAATGCACCTTATGCATTCTGCGTATGCGCATAATTTATTCACTACTATCATAATGTTAGGCTATATGTTATCAATATATCATATCAATCATTATAATATTATAATAATAATATGAGTTATTCCCTGTCTAGAGGATGTATTCACATTTATTGTCCGATTCAAACGCTTTTAATCAGCTATTAAATTCTAGATTTTAATGAATTGTATATTATTAAAAATTATTAAAAGCATATTTTTCTAACTAAACTATTATACATACCAGAGACATTTGAAAATTTAATAATTTCTTTTTCAATACACATTCCATGATGATCATTTAAATGATTAATTAATAAAACTTTTTTAGAAAATGTTAGCTTAGGACAAGTAATACATTTATTATATCATGTTTATTTTTCAAATGCCTTGTAAGTGTAAACTTAGTAGAAAATTGACTTTTGCAAATATCACAACTAAATTTCATTCTTTATTGTATTTAAAATAATTAAATAGAAGTATTATGTTAAAACAAAAAATCAAAACAGCAATAATCTAATATGGCTTTTAATAATGTTTATTTACATCTACATTTACCCAATTACCTATTTAAACATTTCATAAACCAGACTTTATCAAAATTTATTACACAGAAGCTATTTACTAAATGTTTTATTGAGTATTAACAATACAATTCACAAACATCTTAAACATAAATATTCAATATTATCTAATATCTATAGAAATTACATTATCTTAATAGTAAGTACAAGTATGAATTATCAAAACCAACTAGTGTTACTGGATAGCTGGATACATTTGGTGGCTAATGCTGTTTCGCAACTTTTTTAAAAAATATAAGTACATTACAGTAGAGTTGAAACTGAACATCTCAATAATATACTACTACAAATAAAAAAAAATTATAACGAAACTGAACATTATTCCTTAACAACTAAAATAAAATAACAATATATTATTTACATAAGACGTTATTAAATTTTGAATAGTTTGATTCATAACTCATATTATTATAATAATATTATAGTGATTGATATGATATATTGATAACATATAGCCTAACATTATGATAGTGATGAATAAATTACGTGCATGCGCAGAATGCATAAGGTGCATTCCTGTGTTTAGACGCTCCTCAGTCAATGGCGTTAGGAAAGTGTCGCATCCATCACCCAGTACTAATGTACTACAATAGTCCCTTCTCTGATTGGAGGAGACAGATTAGTACAAATAACTATATTGCTCCCTTCACCGTAGACTATTGATTTGAAGTTAAAAAACACATGTTTACAACCCCCAATAATCTAACCTATAAATTCGAGTTGAGTGGTGGATGCATTTTCGTCATTGCGCATCTATAAAAGAAGATTTTAACAGTCCTCGTAGTGCATCATATAAAACTTACTCGCTACAGAGAATACATGTTATAATTTTCATCAAAGAAACAATATCTACTGAAATGTCATAATTTACTCATTGCATTATATTATATACGTTTTATAATACATTGTGTGATTAAATAAAGGTATGTATATTTTTATTTTTCATAATGATTTATTTAATATTTATTCATATTGAACATTGAAATTTGACAATATTAATATAATATTTTAACCATTTTTGTTCTTTTTAATATCATACTAAAATTTCAAATGATTTTTTCTGAATAACTTGTATAAAACTCGTTTAAATATATGTTTTAAATAAAACAAAAATATTTATTATATTTGTTTTAGAACGTCAATCAAATTTCCAGATCTTTTTTTATACAGGTAACATTAATTTTTTCAAATTAATACAAAACACATAAATAGATATTATTTTTAAATTTAAGTTCAATTTATCTCAAAGATCTCTATGGCTGAAATTATGTGAATTATTTGAGGAATATTATAAACCATCTCGTAAGAATTGATCCTTTCATTTAAAAAAAGACTGTTTTAAAACAACCTATACTAGAAGAAATTTAAAGCGTGGTTCTCTATGCCAATAAAATTTACAAAAATAGATTTTGAAAATTACAAAAACTCAGGTAAAATATTTCATATTGTTTAATCAGATTCCTCTGTTTTCTATTAAATTTATATCTGTAATTAATAATTTTATGAGATTTCGGTAGACCTTTTAATTTATTTAATTTTTTAATTTAAATTAATTTGATTACTGTATACAAATACATGTATAATAAATTTCCCAAAGTCAGACAAATAAAATATTTGTAGATGGTATGATTTATTCCAGAAATATGTAAAAACTGCAATAAGGCATCTTTATCATAATTAATTTTGTACATTTGTATGGATAAAATTTAAAAACCTTGAGTTTTTGAATATTAATATTTTGAAGAAATTAGTTACAGTCAGAATATATATACTACATAAAAATCAATATTTGTATTTTGTTAAAAAACTTATTGGATTTATGTTTTTTATCTATAGTACTACAAGAATTAAAATTATTCAAATCTAATATGAAAATAAAGATGGAAAATCATGAAGAACTAAGCGAGAAAAAATTATTTTGCCCCAATTTCATGATGAGGTTTGATCAAACAACAACCGGTTACAATCCGGTATGGGTATGTAGAATATGTTATACATTTATATTGAGTGAAGATGCTGTTCGCAATCATCTAACTCGCTGCAATAGACCCACTGGTGCCAAAAGTGACCGAGATGATTCTCTTGAACAAAATAAATCTAATAAATCGACTTCTTTTACTGCTTTTACCTAAAATGTATTATAGCTTGACAATTGTATGTTTTTTGTGAAAATACAGTTATTAAAAATTATTTAATGTTATTATATTTATTTATTTTGCATCACAATGAGTGAGATATTTTACAATAAATTTAAATTGGTTCCCGAGCCTCACCCCGCATGCCGAATTAGTTCCCATTTGAAAAAGGTATTTTATCAAGTTGACAGATACTTGTTTAATTTTAGGTGGTGGCTTTGTGAAAAAACTTCTTCACATTTTCTTTTTAATAAATTTGTTAATTATTGTTGCATAAGGCCGGCCGCACACCAAAAGAGCAAAACTGCTTAAAGCAGACTGAGGCAGCTTTATTATGACTAATTAAAAATAGAACACATGTAATTCAGTGAAACCCGCACACTGATAAGTCATAGTCAAAACAAAACATTTTTACTCTTCAGTCAATTCTAGTCATGACTAATCGTGTTTTAACGAAATAGAACATGCTCTATTCCGTCAGTCAAAACAAAACAATTTTTATTAGTCAAACCGCCAGTTTGACCGGTATCAGATGATTTACTAGTTGGATACCACTGACGTTGCAGAACGATCGTTCATTAATATGGTGACTGAAATACTATACTACAATTTTACGACTAACGATGACTTACACAGTTTTGCTTTTTTGGTGTACGACCGACCAAAACAAACTGTTTTTAGTTGTTTTTAGACAAAAATGACTACCGATGACTAAAGCAGTTTTGCTCTTTTGGTGTGCGGCCGGCCTAAATGTACCATTGCCTTTCCTTTCGTGGTATGTGTTAAAAGATCTTCAAATAAACAATCTCCATTCAATTTCACGTTTCGTTTTGTACATATCCACTTCTATAAGTTATCACATGCAAGATTCTTTTGAAATCCTAACTTTTAACTGTCAATGATCAACAATTTAGTTTCCTTTTAACTAAACATAAACTCTCTAATATCAAAAAATTACAAAAAATATTAATTAAATACGATCGATTTTGAAGCGAAAACAAATTGATATAAATGACGATGTGTTATTCGAGACTGTACAGTGCTCACTAATATTATTGTCATACCCATATAATGATGTATATACGTATACCTCAATTGTGTTTAACTAATTTTCTTGGAAATAATAAACAATTATCAAATTCTGTCAACTCATAGCCTAGATAAGGATATATTTATTTCTTTAAATTTTAAATAATGAAAGAGTCTTACAACAAGACCAAGACTTGAAGTGTAAGACCAAGTCCAAGACCAAGAATATAATCGACTAAAAAAGACTAAGAATAAGTCTGCAAGAAAGAGACCAATACTACCATAGTCTTGGTCTTGGTTTGCTCATCACTAGGGCTCGGAAGTTGATGTATTTTGCATTTTTTTTTTTGGAACTTTTTAGACAATGCTCTCCTGGCCTCAAATGTGTTCCATAAGCATGTGAATCCGAATAACTGATTTTTATTTTGCATTTTTTGGTGTTTATTACTTATTAAGTCATTTTTTGACATTTTTATTTATTTTACTGATTTATTTATATTAACTATTATATCTAAATTTTATTATTTTTTTCGTAATATTTTCGAAATGACGAAAATTAAAACGTCGGTTAGTGGCTCGTTTGTGCCTCCTTATCATTTCAGTGGACGTGGAGAGAAGTTTTTCCAAATATAAATATTTATAAACAGATAATTGTTATTCATTTATTTTTGATAACATCAAATACGCTTTAATTGTAAAATGCAATTATTTTGATTTTTGAGTAATTTGTAAGCTTTGTTAAATTTACAAAACAAATATTTGTAATTTTTTAAGTTCATATTTTAAAGACATTTCTTGTCATTCTTATGTTATATTTGCGTCTTTTTTTATGTAATTTTTTAATATTTTAAAAGTCATCAACTTCCGAGCCCTACTCATCACTATAACTAATGAAAATTGCTCCAATGCATACTTCGTTGCATGGACGTCATTAGAGTCCAAATTTTGCGGTAGTAAAGTTTATTTTTAGAAAGTTAAAAAATACATTTTTTAAATTGGTTTACTTAACTGATCAACTCTTCTTCATAAATCTTTGTATGACGTATAGTGTATACACTGTCTTATTGTCCATATTAGACTTATCACAAAACATAATTATTTTGGATACAATCTCAATAATAGATGGTCTATGTTTGAGCCGATATGTTTCGTGAACTGATACTTGTGAACTGTTTTCTTTGTCGAACCGGTACATCGGTACCATCGCCGCCATTGAGACGGCATCATAAACGTCATCGGTGGATTGTGATCATCAGCCGCTCGAGATCGGGCTTGGTGCTCTATTCCTGTGTTTGCAGCGAGTAAGACCACCAGCACCCGGCGTGGTGTGTGCGAGGCCGCCCAGGTCATCTAGATCTCAACACCACTGATACTGTTTTGGGTACCATTCCCGTCTAGTCGTCAAGTATTTTAAGTTTAGCTTGTAAGTGCGATTGTCTATTGTTAAGTGTATTCCGAATCTATGCGAACTTAGTGATCATTGCACAAGTCTTACTTGATCACGCAGACTCCCTCCTGTTAATTACACTGCATCATCATTATTCCTTTTGAATTATATTTGGTCTCATCCGTAATTTATTGCCGTCCCGTGTTACACGCCGTCGTCGCTCATTGGTGCCGTCGCCTCAAACTCAAGCATATTTAATTGTCTATACCAAAAATTTGACGGCGTTACATTGAATTGCCAACATCGAACTTCTACGGCGTGCAATATTGATTGCCGACCCCAAAACAATTCTAGACGAACTTATTATTATTCTTTATTTATTCTTATTTCGTTAATACAACTGGTCTCTCGATCAGAGCCAAACATTTCAGCGCCCCGGGGTAAAATTTTTTCTACGGGCCACTGAATACAGGTAGCATATTAAGTGCAGATAAGAGCGCCTCCTAACTTTTAAAAAACTACGGCACCCGGGGCCAATTGCCCCCTTTGACCCTCCTTTAACACGACCCTGCCCTCGATAAAAATTTCTCTCTCCATAAGTTTATGTTCGTACATATTTGAATAATAAACTTTAAATATATTTTTAAAACATAAATTTTTGTTTGAGTTAGCAAAAAGATACCCTTTAGTGACGCCTATGCTTCGCTGTGTGTTTGGTTATATTGATCTTTGTGTTCCAAAATAGGTATAACCAGTGGCGTAGTGAACTATTAAGAATATAGAAGTGAACAATTTATTAATGATCCACCATATCCCACCAATCGATCCAGTAGTAGCGTTCACTCTACACCTTGAATTTTAAGATTCTTACAAATTTGACTGCTGTCTTTCAATATACTTCACCATTTACCAATAAGTGACCATGTCACATTCCACCAACAATTCCCTCTAAATTTCAGAAGCAGTGGCGTAATTAAGAATTTGTCTCAGGAGGAGGCAATAAACATTTTTTACATACAAAATACTTAGATTTTTAAGTACTGTGGTAAGCAGTGGCGCCGACTTGTATTTTATTTGGTGGGGTAAAGTATAAAAATGTATTAATACTACCACCCAAAAGTTAGAGAAAAATTATGACAGGTTATATGATTGAATGATTATATTATAAATTTAACCATCGTAGTCGCTCGCTTCGCTCGCAGTTTATCATTCCAATTTCATCTATTAGGTAGGTTCTATTCAACCGTGGCGTATACAAGGGGAGGGTAAGAGTGTTATAACCAACAGCCCACACTATTAAGTATATTTTAGAATACGATTGTATTTATTGTTAAATGTGCCGCTTAAAACAGCATATAATAATAATAATAATAATAAAAACTATGATCGAGTAAAATGCCTCAAATTTTATCATAAATTAATAATCATACAGACTGAAAATGATAATCATGAATTAGGTAATAATTATTACCTATTTACCTTACTAATTGCTTACATTTGTTTTAGAAAAAAACAATTAATATCAATTTGAAGCGTGTATAAATATAGGTTTAATTATTTAAGTATTAAATACGTTATGAAAATTAAAGAAATGTAAAACAACAGTTTTTGTTTCATTTTTTAAACAATTTTAATTTAAAAAAAAGATGTTTCTAACATTTTTCACGGGGCTATTGGTAATTTAAGTTACTATCTTAAAATGTTTAAAAGATGTATTTGTATGCTGTATATGGTAATTATTTTTAAATATTGAGAACCGAGAAGGGTTTAGCTTCATCATGTGTGCAAAATGGATAATAATGTTAATGTACGTCTTTATACATGATATGGTATAAAGACATGCATTGATAGGCGAATTGCTCTATCGCATCGTAGTATCCTAACATCTACAGATCGATTGTCATCTAATTTGTACATTCTTAAGATTTACTAACTAGAGTGTAAATTCGTAAATTTATTCACCTAACTCACCCCACACCCAGCCAAACACCAGACATCCACCAACATAGTTAAATGAAGGGACGAACTGCCCCATAAAAGTACGTGATCAGCGCCACTGATCATAATATGTTTTAAACTTTAAAGCAGTTTGAAAAAATAAATGGCATAATTCTAGTTTAGCAACTTTTCGATTTTTTTTAATTTTTTTTTCCAAAATGTGTGTTCTAGGGTGTTTTATAAGTATGCTAAAAAAGTAGCCTGGACAAACTTCATTTTGAAGTTATTGATGAAATACTTCAAAAACTTCATTTTTTTTCATAACGCGCATTTTTCTTTTAAAAATACTTAGAATTGAATATTTGATTTTAATTTTCACATATTTACACTTGTATTGTCCCTGCTACCTACTTGAGATGGTTTTGCATAGCAAGTCGAGTGATATTTTCGATTTGCGGAGCGAAACAACGGCGCCGAGTGCCGAAACACTCGTATAATAGTTTTATTGGTCATTGCCGATACTACACGCATCGTTTGCAAAAAAATTTTATTTCATTTTCACACTATTAGACAATTTTTAGTGAATTATTCTTCATAAATACTTTGTATGTAGGTGGACCGGGGTCAATTGTTGAAACTGACGAATCAAAATTCGGAAGGGGAAATATCATAAAGGACATCACTTCAAGTTTTTGAAGTTTTTCATCAATAACATCAAAACGAAATTTGTCTGAGGTTCTTTTTTTTACATACTTATAAAACACCTTTAAACACACATTTTGGAAAAAAAAAAAATTAAAAAAATCGATAGGTTGCTAAACTAGAATCGTTCCAAATAAATATTGAAATCAAGTGAAATTGACCAAATTAAAGCATATTAAGTTTTTGATTTTGTAATAATAAAAATTATATCAACCCACGAATCGCCAAAATAAACGGTTTTAAATATATAATAAAAAAATTGAAAAATATGATTTTTAAAAACCGGTTTTAACCGGTAACCGATTCCCAAAAAACCTTATCATCGGCTTTTAAACGATTAAAGCCGTGTTCACATTACACCATGCCGTGTAGTGTCTTCTAAAATAATTATCTCTGATTGGCTTAACCATATTATTACACCAAGGTATACCTTTCTCTCATTCATTTAGTTTTAGTACATGTTAAATTAAGTTACTAAAGTATTAAAGGATTAAAAACTTATACAACATCAATAGCTAAACAATAAATTATATTTTTTTAATTATAGGCTCACATAATAATAATATATATATTGTGTATCTAATTGCCAATACATAATTAATAATATTAATTATAAAGATAGTATAATAATATTAAAATTTAAAAATTATATAATGATATTAATTTTATTTTGGAATGTATAATATAATTAACATAGCAGTAAAAATGAATTTTAACTTTAACAAAACCAAAGCCATGTTATAATAACTAAGTGAAGTTACATAAATATACAAAAACATCATAAATTATATCACATGCAAATAAAAAATTCATTGAAGGAGCTGCAAATACATAATATGCTAACAAGATTTTTTGTTAAAATAACATCACAATAAATCCATAATAATAAAAAAAATATACTTATAAAAATGGGTTGATTTTCTTGTTGGAAGGTAACATAAAGTGAGTAACGTATAGTGAATAATAATTATCTTGTAATCAACTTTTATTGAATACATAATATGATAACAATTATTTTCATTAGAAATAACATTACAATCATAAATTTATGTAAGAATATCTCAATAAATCTTATTTCAAATGGACAAGATAAAGTTTTATTAAACTACTTAAATAATCATAGAATATTTATTGATCCAATTTTAACATAAAAAATTATACATAAATCAGAGTTGTAATGTTACATTATACTACGAAAAAAATTGTTTGCATCGATAATTCCTAATTTATTTTGTCAGATTTCATATTATACAGACTAACATTATTATTCCTACAACATTTATTCAAAATCATATCCAAATGTTATATTTCAATTTATTTATAATACACAAATAAATAATTAGGTAATTTAAGTAAAATAACATATTGATGAAAAAATTGGATACGATTTTGATTGAATTTAACAGCATATTTAATACAGTGTATTAATACATTGTAACTATTTAAATTTGGTACTAAATTATTATTGTAATTATATTCATTAATAATTATAATTTACCAAATATTTTTAATGACATAGCATAAAATATTAAACATAAAATATAAATATATTACAGTAATATAATTTTGTATACAATACACAATGTCTTACTTTTATTATCTAATAAGTATTTCTGATAGAGAGTTATATTAAATAGTCATACAACTATGTAAATTTAATTGATTAACAATAAAATTTTATAAGTATAATAATATTGTCTATTTAATATTATTTGTTAATATACAAAATAATACTATTAATATTAATATATGTATAACATAGTTTTTATTTATAAATTAATAAATATTTATGAGGTAAATGAATAGGATATATTCAAATCAGATTTTATATTATATTGCACTTAGTATTAAGTTAAAAAACTTAACAAGGTAATAAACTAAAATTGTTACTTTATTCCTAAAGGAACAATCTCTTTTTCATAAAACACACATTTTTTCTCTATTCTAGAGTTTGCCTATTTTTAAGTAATAATCTACTTATAATACTTTATGTAAAATTATAAATAAAATAGGCAAAAATTACTTTGGGTGTTATTTTAAATTTATACTTTCTCAATATCAGTATATATATTTTAAATCAAATAACAGTTATACCTGAAATTATATTGATATTGCCAATTAAAATTTTGAATTTATGGCACAAAGACTGCCAACAATGATGACGATTATGTTGTGCACTCTTTACAATATGTTGTACATTTTAAATTCTGTACATTAAACTGTATCATTCCCAGTTAATTTCCTAAAACAAATAATTAAAAGCAATATATTTCTTGGCAAAATTATTTTTATAAAATATTTAAAAAAAATATAGAGTATAAGAAGTAGATTACCTTATAAACCAAAAGGATCTAAGACAGGTTGTGGCTGAGAAGTCTGAATATTGGAAGTAGCAGTCATTCCCAAATTACCACCACCTACTGCACTACCACCAATACAGCTGGGTTGTACACCCTTAAGATATAACACAAACTTAAGTAAGAAATAATTACAAACAATTGTTTAAATTAAAACTCAAATTATATTGTTTTCTAAAATAATAAACAAATATGATTAACATAATAAGATATAAAAAAATATTAATGAGAATTTACAACATTGAGCTTAGTGTTAGTTATGGGTTCTAGATTAATAAAAACAATTTGTAATCATATAACATAATAATTTATGATTAACTAATTAATTTATGTTGAATAAGGTTATTAAATCCGAATAAAATATAGTGAATAAGTAAATAAATGTAAGTATTATTAAATTAGACGTTGAATTAATTAATTTCCAATAAAAAATTTATTGGTATGATGTACTATATATAGGTGCAAAAAATAATTCAACAGCTTAAGAAAAACAAGAAGAACATTGTCCTAGTAAATTTGCTTCATTTATGAGTTAGTATTAATTATTTATACTTTGAGAGAGTGCAAATGGTACTGATTCATTCTTTGCTGTTAGATTAGTTTATTATAATTATAAATGTTTAAATACTGTACTTATGAAATGAATCATTAGTTTTTAAAATAATTAATATAATATTATCTTTGTATGTTTTGTTAAATTAATTCACAAATGTAATACTATAAGATAAAAATGTATAAATTATTATTTTAATCATAGTTCTAGGCGCTATGTTTAATTTTTTTTTTTTTTTGATGTTGAGTATCCCAGTTTCTTCTTGCACTACTGATAGATCATTTTCAGCAATGTGGCATTAAAATACATTTTTTAGGTTAACAATGTTTCAAAATAGTTCAAATGATATAACTATACTGTATATTCATAGAAATGAGGATGCAGATATTAAAAAAAAAAAAAACAAATTTATTCATTAGTAAGTCTATAATTTGTCAAACTACATTTTCCTTATAAATTTATGAATTATTATTATTATTATTATCATTATTGTGTATTATAATGTATTTTTTTCAATCTTAGTATATTTTGTTATATTTATATAATTTATAACATTAGTTCATAAAATTTATAAAAATGTTCAATATTAATGAGTTACCTACATCTAAAACAAATTCTGATTTTTTGATAGTAGACCATCCCAGGTATATAATTATATATTATATATTATTATGTATAAATAGCTAAAGCCTCCACAAATTAATTTTTATAGACATTGGGAGAGGGTATAATTATGAGCACCCTATGATTTTTTTAAATCTTGACGCCTATGACCCTAGTATTAAGTAGAAAAACAGAAAACTGTAAAATAATGGTTGTATAATAACTTCAACACATTAGCTTTTATAAATGAAACATAGAATATAATGTAATCACAAAAGAATGTCACTAATAAAAATAAATACATGTCATGCAAAGATATTAGATAATTAATTCATGTAGTATAAAATTATAAAGTAAACAATGTACAACAACATATTCAAAACTAATCAAATCAAAAGTAAAAATTTACACAATATAAGTAAATTAAAAAAAATTGTTTGTGATATTTAATAAGTATGTAGACAAATGAAAAAAAAAAAAAAAAAATATTAAAATAAAAGCTAAGTAACTATTGGTATATTTAGTAAAGCAAGCAAAATACTATTAAAATAAATATTTAAATAGAACAGTTATTATTATAAAATAACTAAAGATACATAAAAATTATATAATTTTTTCAGTTTTATTTAAAAATGATTAAAAAAAAAAAAAAGATAAGAGTCAAAAAATATGATTAACCTTTAATTAAAGATTTGAACAATTAAGAGAAGGTAACTTAAAAAATACTGAGCACAACCACAACCAAAATTCCATTTTTTAAATGTACAGTGAAAGATGCTTTGTTTATATTAATACAACACCAGTTAGTTTCAAAGCAGCTTAACAAGTAAAAGTGACTTACCATAGGACTATAGGTTGATACAAATGGTGAAGGATTGGACATCATTCCTTGCCCCTGTAATCCAATATACAGCAAGCAAAAAAAGTAATAATAATGTACACAAATAATAAAGACATGCAAATTAAAAAGTGTAAATACAAATTATAATGTAATAAAAAAAAAAAAAAAAAAATTAGAAATAAAGTTCTAAGGTACAAGCATAACTATAATATACTAATATAATACAACAAATAAGAATAAATTGTTTTACTAATAGTGTATTTTGCTTTATATATTATTAAAAACTTGCATTTGAAAAAAAAATAAAAATCTATAGTTCATAATTCATTACTTACCATTGGTCTATAATTTGCACCTGTTGTAGCAGCCATAGGTTGAGGGCTCCAACCCATTCCTGGTTGACCATTTCCAGGTTTCGGAGCATTTTTAGGTGAATTCCATTGGACTCTTAAGAAATAAGTTGTCAAAGCAATTTTAATGTATACATAAATATGAAAAAATTACTTACGGTGGTGGTTGTGTAGCTTTATTGATAGAAAGATTTTCTGCTAATGATGCTAAACTGCTATCTAAATCACCAGTCAATACTTTTTTATTGCCTGAATCGGATGTACCTAAAATTATAACATAAATAAAATATTCAATCAATCATATTTTTAAAAATATAATCATTGAAGCAAATTAATTATAATAGTGCCAGCTGAATACTGAAAAATTATATTAATAGCTAAAAATAATAATAATAATAATAATAATTACAATAATGCCCATGCCATTCATATTATAATATAGCATTAAATATAAACCACTGAAGAGTAAACTCAAGTACGGATCATAGAACATATAAACCTTAAAATCTGTGCATATTCTTTCAAAATAGTTTTTGGTTAAAATTGTATAAAAGCATAATTAATATTATTTTTTTTCATGAAAATTAAAAAATGTGCTACAGACCAGTAATTGAGTGCCTGCTTCTAAATTAAACTACCCCGAAATCAAGAAAAACATAATTCACACAACACAGAAGGCTGAAATTTATATGCCTGAATACAATATCATGTTATATTGTATACCTGAAGCTATTGCGACCAAATCAGTTTTGACAGGAAATCCATTTAAAGGTTGAGAGGTGCTTTGAGGAAGAAAAATGTCTGCTGCCAAATCCAAAACAGGATTAAAATCAGAAGTAGATGATGTAGGGATAGTAGTAATAGGTGGTGGAGGCCTTGGCGGAGGTATTGATGTCCCACTAGATTTTCTGGACTGTGGTTTTTCAACAGATGATGAACTTGATTCAAAAATATTTGATTCAGAATAAACATTTGAGGATATAAAAGGTGTTCCAGAATACGCAGCTTGAAAGACACATATACACTCAGGGAATTTTGTAAAGAATATAGTTTTCTAATCATCATTATTGTACTTTGAATTTTTCATTTACCTGAAACACTAGGAGCTGGGCATGTTTGATTAGATTCAGGTTGTCCAAAAACAGATGTAAATGATTTATCATCAACAAATGCATTGCTAGTATTAGTATTAAATCCATTGCTCATCCAGTTATTAGCATGATGTGTAGACATATTATCAATTGGAGCATCTGGTTGTGATCCCGTCATAGAAGCGGAAAACATATCGGTAAATGGATTACTTAATTGAAGCAAATCATCTGAAGCTTTAGCAGATATCTAAAAAAAAAAAAAGTAAATATATATTTAAATGTATAATACTGTAATATTTTGTTCAAAATAATTAGCAGTATCTAAAGTAAAATAATACCTGTGTGGTTGGAGCTGGAGAAGAAAACAAATCTACAATAGGCTCAGATGATACTAAAAATGGATTGTTAACTGAAGTTGTACCATTAATAGGACTGTTTACTTTGGCCTAAAAAATAATTTTGATAAGAAAGAGATGGTTGTTATATGCAAAAAACATAAAAAAATAATATTGTATATTACTTTATACTGATTTAAAACAGCTTCTTCTTCAGCCAATACTGCTTGTTTTAATGATTCTTCAACACCGTCTGATTGTTGGGCAATGGTTCCAAAAGAGCTGCTAGTGGAAGAAAGGGCAGATACACCAGTCTTTACATCTGTCCGATGATTGCTATATGTTATGTCAAGGAAAGGACAGGAAATGGAATATAAAACAAAATAAAATACAAAATTCAAATAAAAAAAGACAAACATAAAATAAAATCAACAGCAAACTCTACTTCTACTTGGTTTAAAAATGTAAACTAACTAAGGAAATAATTAAATTAGTAGGTAACACACAAGGTGTAGGCTATAAATAATACAGGTGAACAAATAATATTTTTACTGTTCCCAACATTTTTAACTCATTTTTAACTTTTTAACATTTTCAACTTATTAATATAGTTCATTTATACTATACAAGTTATAGACAACACTCAATAATTGAAATAACTTTCAAGAAGTATGATCATTTACGAAATATTTACAATAATAACAATATTTTAAAGAAAGTTATGAATGAAATTTTAAAATGTTTTAAAACAATATGTTTAAAATGTATCATATAATATTTAAGATAATTGTCAAGAGCAATACATTTATTGCTTATTTATATTATATTAAGTTTATAAATTATAATTTTCAAATAAATAGAGAATCATACCATTAAGGTAAAGTTAATTTATAAAATGAGATTATTAAACTTTATAGTAAAACTAATGTTTGTATATTTAAATTATCAGTGTTAGAGGGGCAATATAATATATTACTTCCCATATGTATACATTAATTTACTGTTTTAAGAATTTTAGAGGACAAGTTAGTGAATAAAAAAAAAATTATTACAGATGGTCCAAATTTTAACATGAGACTTGATGCCTTAAAAATCACAAGAAACAAAAAAAAATGTATACAATTCATACATAAATATATACAATTCTCTAAGACTTTATAAGAAAGAATTTCAATTAGATCTTTATAATTTTGAGACTCTATAATTCTTTATAATTAGTTTAAGAATAATAATATTTATTTAACTTGTCAAATCAATAAATAAATTAAAATAAAGTAATTAATAATATAAAGATAAATTTGTGTTAGAATATAGGATAATGAATAAAAAAAAAAATTCTTTAAAACAAATAGATAGTCATAAATAATAACTAATAAGTAGGGCTCGGAAGTTAATGACCTTAAAAACATTAAATAATGACCTAAATAATTACAAATATTTGTTTAAAATAAATAAAAATACATTTTTTTTTAAATATTTTATTCTATTTTACTACAACATTCTATATAAATCTATCAAAACTTACAAATTACTCAAAATATGTCATAAAAATGACAACAAATTTTCTTAAAATATGAAATAAAAAAATGACAAACATTTTTTTATAAATTTATCAAAGCTTGCAAATTACTCAAAAATCAAAATTGTACACTTACAGCATATATGATGTTATCAAAAGTTAATGAACGACAATTATTTGTTTATATATATTTATACTTGGAAAAACTTCTCTCCAAGCCCACTAAAACGATTGAAAGATGCAGATGAGCACTAACCGACTAGCTCTAATAATGTAATAAATAATAATGTTTAATAAATATTTATATTTGGAAAAATTTCTCTACACGTCCACTGATGTGATTGGAAGACGCAAACGAGCACTAACCGATGTTTTAGTTTTCACCATTTTGAAAATATTACGAAAAAATAATAAAATTTAGATATAATAGGTATTATTCTCTATAACAAGACAATGAAGCGACGAGATAATATTGGATAATAATTGAATATTAGGAAAAAATAATAAAATTTAGATATAATTGGTATTATTCTCTATAACAAGACAATGAAGCGACGAGATAATATTGGATAATAATTGAATATTAGGAAAAAATAATAAAATTTAGGTATAATACTATTCACTATAACATGACAACGACAAATATAATCAACGAGATAAAATCGAACAAGTTTTAAGTTATTTACATAATAGTCAATAAGAAACAATAAAAAATTAACTAGTGTGAAATCAGTAAAAATGTCAAAAAATGACTTAAAAAGTAACGAACACCAAAAAATGCAAAATAAAAATTAGTTATTTGGATTCACATGCTAATGAAACACATTTGCGGCCAGGATAGCATCTTCTAAAAAGTTTAAAAAAAAAATGCAAAATGCATCAACTTCCGAGCCCTACTAATAAGTAATTAGATTTAAAATATCATGTATGGTAAAAAAAAAAATAAAAAAATATCAACTATATACAATATATATGCATTGTATTTAAATATCAATGCGTGCATCAATAATAATAACTATTTAATGTTTTAGTTACTAGGATGAAAACATTTTCTATTCAATATAGTCTAAATTATTGTCACAAAAACCTGTACACTGAACTAAATTAAAGGCAGTACTTTATGTTTTTAAGTATATTAACATTTTTTAGAAATATTAGAATAAACTCCCAAAAAATAAATATATTTAATGTAATAATATAAGTAGTAAAATAGCATAAGAAAGTATTATTTTCATAACTAGCTGTCTCTTAAATGTGATATCTTATCACTCTTATGAAACTAAATTTACCGTCTACGAGTAATTATACCACTTAAATACATTAAAATTATAAATAGTTTTTGGAAGTTTATCGGTTTCATTCTATGTTTATTTAGTTTTAGTTTTATTCTATATTTTGAAAAAACAATAAATACTAGATTATATACTCAACTAGATACCTACTCATAAATTAGGTTGAAAAACTACCTATTTAAAATACATTTAAATACTATTTTCTAAATAATGTTTAATTGTTTTAGTTATAGTTCATAGACAAAATATATTATTAGGTAAAATTAAACAATAAAAAACACGCACATAAAATAATATAAAGAATATTTAGGAATTATATATACTAATAAGAAAAAGGATCTGTTATACTATGATTTAAACTATTAGGAAGTAGAAGTGTATACATTTAAGATAATAAAATAAAATCTTCGCTGAAGATTTCTGTATTTTATATACTATATTTTGCTTACACATGTATTAGAAAAAATAATATAAAAACTTATATATATTTTTTTAAAACCATAAAGTATATAAATTTTATTTATAAAATAATAATCTATATAAATATATTTATTCATATAGTATATAACAAATTTTCTGATTTACAAATTTAATTATTTTAAAAATTAATATTTTTTTCATAATTAAAACACAGAACTCAAAACAATTATTACTTTTAATACTTTATGGTGGTATAAATTGTTTTATGATTTACTAAGATAAATAATTTTGTTAGAAGGTAAGGTAGTAGAAATCCCACAACCTCAGTAATAAAATTATGTATCATAAGTAAAATAAATAAACACAAGTACAAAAATTGATGTAGAATAATATGCCAACAAATTACTTTAAAATATATTTATAATTTGTTTTTACAAAAATACTTTTTATATTGCAAAACAAAAAACCTCAATTAATAAAATTAAATTGTTCTAAACTCTAATTGTTTTCCTTTCAATCACATTATTGTGGATGAACAACATGGATTTCAACGAGATTGACATACCACAACCTGCAACCTTGTGTTCACTTCACATATACACACGGCTCCTTTCGAGAATACAAGCAAGTTTATGTAATATACACAGATTTTTCCAAAGCATTTAATTATGTGCACCACAATTTCTATATTAAGACTTTAAAGAGAGCCTAGGCATTGGCGATCCATTACTCTCTTGGCTGAACTCATATCTATCAAATGTCATTTCTGTTTCTGTCCTTGGTTCGTTCTTAACAGTCTTTACTCATTCTTCCAGTATGTCAGCTATTCTTTTCTCTCTCCTCTTAGCAGTATTTGTTCATTCTGCTCCTTCTGTTCTTTGTCATACCAAACTTCTCATATTTGCTGATAATATAAAAATGTATTTACAGATAAACTATATTTTTGATTATTCTCTTCTCTAACAACGCCTTACTAATTTAGTGTAGTGGGTTGTGTTCCTTAGTCTCTATTTGAACATTTAAAAATGTTCAGTATATGTTATCATTTCCACTTAGTTAGGGTGAACAAAACTATCTACAATCAAGCACATAGAGGAAATTTGTTGAGGATCACTTAAGACTCTTGGTTTTGTCCTTTATAACTCTGCTGAGTTCCAATTAATATCCTTCTATACTATGATCTGGTTCTTCTTGTGCTCGAATATGGATGTAATTTTTAAGGCACCTCTACCACTTCTTCCAGTGCTTTAGTCAAACATGTTCAAAGAAAATTCCTTCTAATTCCAGCTTTCAGATTTAATATTTCACACTTTCTTCATTATTACACACCAATTCTACAAGCCCTCAATCTTTCTTCGCTTGTTGACTAGCTGCTCATAGCTAATTTTTCCTCTTTTTAATCTTCTTTCCGCAAAATAATCGATTATTCTTCTCTCTTATACTAAATCAATTTCAGAGTTCATTCCTGCACCACTTAATGTTTTATCTTCTTCTGAATCCCTTGCTTTTCCTTTAGTTACCTATATAAAATCACCATTGTCTGTCTCATGTAAACAGCAAATAACCTCACTTTTTCTTAAATAGTAATTATCCTTATTCTAATTTAATTTTTAATATAATTGTGAATTATAATGAAAATATATACTACTTCTTTATTAACAATACACATTGTATATTATGTTAAAGACACCTGCCCATATATTTATTTAAAAAACATAATATTAAACATTAATAAAATTATCTTGTATAAAAAACAATAGGTAACCTTATTATTCTATATCATTAATTACTTGTAAACATTTAAAATTTATTGTAATAAATATATATTCACATACCTTGTTGCTTGAGTAGGAGTGTTTGCTGCAGATTTTTTGCCTTCAATAGAAGCTAAATGCTGCTCTAATGCATCTAATAAACTACTTGGTGCCTAAAAGTATAAAAAGAATATTATTATATTTTAATTATTATTTAATTATTGAATATACTTTTGTAAGATCTGGTATTTCACCCTTGTCAATCCCAACATTTTCTGCTACTTTAAGAAACTCTCCTACACGATCCATTCTAATAAGGAACTTTTTATATAAATCTAAAGCATCCCGACATTGTTTTTTATTCATATCAAAATATTTTTCTGTGAAACAAGAATATATTGATATAATATTAGTATAAAAATATAAAATAATATTAGTACATCAATTTTACTATTTTCAGCAGTGATGAGCACAAACTATATTTTTGGTTCTGTAATAAAGTATTACATTAATCATAATAATGAAATAAAAAAAGCCATCTAAAACACAAAGGTATTTTTTTTAATACATAGCTAAAAGCTATACAGGTTGGGTAATTAGTCATTATTAAGATAGATATTATTTAAAGATTATACTAAATAACAAAAATATGCTAAAAATTTCAATATTAAGGTTTGTAGATTTTACAATATAATATTTAATGTAATAAACCTTTATTAAAATACTTCCATTGAGGAATGGTATACAAAAATTGCTCTGCAATATTCAAAATTTTTAGTGTAAACATATATTTTTTAAGTATTAATTTAGTCAACTCATACTATTAAGAGTGTCAGACCAACAACCAATTTTATTTCTTTTCCATAGTGCCATATTTAACTGCATGCTTTTGTTCCAAAGGATGGTTTTTTCAAAGAATCTGGCAAGAAATTTTATATTGATTTCTAGATTTTAAATTTAAATTAAAAATACATAAATTCAAATAGTTAAATGCCCAACACTGTTACTTCTATTCCCTAATTATAAATACCTAAAAGGTTAATGATACTATCATTATATCCAGCAAACAAACGAATCAGATCACGAAATAACAACATAAATGCCATGTTAATAACACCATTAGTGAGATCAGCAGCAGTACAGTCAAATTCAAGTAATGCATCAAGTTGAGATTGTAAGACTGGTAGTGTTTTTAATAACTTATCGGAATTCATAGTACGTAAGACTCCATCTTCTTTACTAAAAACAAGTATAAAAAATAAAGAAATTAAACTATTGATACGATATATCATCAAAAAAATAATTAAATTTTAAAATATATTATACAAAACAAATATACAATATGGCCTTGATGTATATACACATATTTTTATAGAATATAAATATATAATATATGTATTTGTTTTAAATTTAAATGTTTGAACATTTTTCACAAGCATAATTTAACAGTATAATAAAAAGTGTTGTTTTCATTTCTAAAAATTATATATAATAAATGTGACCAAGGCCGTAAATGGGGTCTGGACCCCCCCAAAATTTTCAAAAGTAGAAACATTTTAGCGGTGAATATAGTTTATTAACTATAAATAGTATTAAATGATAATGTTAGACCCCCCCAAATTTTTTTTTTAGTTATGGCCTTGAATGTGACATGTTTTATAGGATAAATTTGTTGGTTAATAAAAATTACTAAAATCAATTAAATCTCATAAGGTAATTTTTAAAAAATTCTTTTTAATTATCAGTAATAATACTGAAAAAAATATCATCCTCAATAATTAAAATAATAAAAAAAACCTAACTGTGCAATAACATCAATAAATAATGAATCAATCTCAGTATCCCCGTTTGATCATGTTTTATATACTGTTTGGTTTGGTAATTTATTTTTCATTTAAAATTATTTAAAAAATAGAAAAAGTATATAAGTATTTTATTTTACATATAAATTATAATTAAAAATTAAACTCATGATAACTTACCTTCTTTTCACTTTGCAAAAATCAAATGCTACGGTACGATAAGATAAAGCTTTTTCATTAAGGTATTTTGAATAACGTCGTATAAATGGTGACATATCATATCCTAGTACAAATAATTAGAATTAATAATGACTACTAAAATTATTAATTAAAAAAAAATTATGAATAAGAATTCGAACTTTTATTTTATTTATTTATTCATATTGAGTTCAGATTTTTAATACAATATATTGTATATATATATATATATATTATAATTAACTAATTTTGTTAAATTGTTATTCTTACCAGATCGTACTCCAGCAGGTCCTAATGTACCAAGCATAAAAATAAAACAAGTGTATTTTTAATACTAATTTTATTTTAGTTAATTTTTAAATATTTTATAAGATTTCTTAAGTTAAACTACATTCATATTATTTATATGTATTTACCTTGTAAACTACTTTTATCCAAAAAATTGCTAAGTTGAAAGGAACTATTACTTGAAGCCAAATACTGTGTAAATCTCTAAAAATAAAAAATAAATTTGAAATGTATTAGAAAATTAAATTAAATTTTATAACGCTAACCTCATTTCCATAGCACATTAAATGATGAACCGTGATCAATGACTTAAATACTACGACCCAACTGGCATTCTGTGACCGTTCAATCAATAGATTGGCTAATTGAGGAATCGACACATTTGGTTCATTAGTACAATGTATTAAATCTGAAATAAAAATATTAAACCACGCCATTTATATATATATATTTTTTTCAAATAATTTTTAGCTTAAAATAAAATATATTAATAGATTAATAATAAGGTAAAATATAATTTTTTATTCACTTACAATAATTAATGAAATAATAATTGGAAATACATTATGATAATCAAATTTATAAAATACTAGGTATTATACTTATTATACTTAATATTATAATAAACTTTATTAAGTATGAGATCGAAACTTAAGCTTTTTTTTGTTGTAAAAGTTTTTTTGTTCAATTTTTTGCAATAAACAATAAAAAAGAACAATTGATGAAAATAAATGGATAAATATAAATAAATATAATACAGAATAAAATGATAGATTAAACAAAGTGCAGAAGCCTCTCAGTGGAGGTACTTAGAAAAACTATAATTCAACATTTAAAACCTATTTTTAAAATAAAATACCTACTTAGTGCCTAGTAGCAACATATTTATTAGATTTTAATTTTATTCTAAAATTTAAAGTGACCCAAAAAATTTTAGATTGCATAAAGTATAAGAACATAATAGATAATAATAATAATTTAATAATAGTGATGGTGAGCTATTCCCCTTTTCTGATGAATTTATACAGTAAAAAAATCAAATTTCTTAATGAGATAGGTTGAATTTTAAAATAATTATTTTAAATTTATAAACATATATAAAATAATTTTTTTACATGTTTAATACTTTTAAATGTATATATAAATATATAAAATATAAATAAATAGTATAAATGGAGAAATAAATAAATAAATAAATGAGTAGCCTGATTGTACAATCGGTTTAGAATTAAAAATACATAATCAGGTAATTCAGTCAAAAATAAGTAAATAAATAAATAAAAAATAATCAAGACTGAATATGAAAAAATAAATAAAGGAATATTACATTAGATATTTTTTTTTTTTTTTAATAGAGGAAGAAATGACTTAAAATAAGTTCTTATTACACTTAGATATGTTAATAAATATAAATTCTTTGGTTATTATTTATTATTAGCTATTAGAAATGTATTGATATAAGATATTATTTTTAAAATTAGTTTGTTCATTTAATTTATTATTCTATAATATTATATTTTTTATTATCATTCTATTATATGTTTGTTAAATTATTATTAGTCTTAAAATAGATTTTATACATCATTTGTATTATTGTTTACAATTTAAGTGAATTATTTAGATATATATATTTTGATAGTTCATACTACAATAGTTAACAACATTAATTGGTGAATTGTGTTTTTTTTAAATATTTTTGTGGATTTAAATTGTATAAACCTGTAACTGGCACAGTGCGGTGTCATACACCGCTGCATTTTTTTTATCCTACATATCAATTAGAATATTGATAATATTAGTTGGAGGTTACAAATACTTTTGTATGGAGGTAAAATGTATATTATAAGTTTTTCATGTTATGTTCACTGTCATAACTTGTTATTGTTGATATAAAATGTTCAGCAGTATCTCACACCCCACTGTACCATGTGCGTAACATTTTTGATATCCAATATATTTCTATGTTTGAAGAAATTTTTGTTTTTATTTTTAAATTTAGTTCAGTACAGTTACATTATATTATATTATGTTATTTATATTTACTATTATATTTGAAGTTTCATGTATTTATTTTTGTTTTCGAAGGTTTAATATTTTGTTTATTTATCGTAATAAAGAATTTTAATTGGAGTTTGGTCATAGTTATTTTTATCTAAAAAATTATTTTTCTCGTTATTTTTTTTTTAATCTTGTTCTTCAGTATGTATTTTATTATTATATTTAAGTTTTTACCTTAAAAACCGATATTGAAAAAATCAAGAATAAAATAAAAGATTCAGAAATAAATTGTACTACAATTTTTTAAAGTAACAATTCATTCATTGAAACACTAAGAAATAATAATTTGTTTGAAAAAAAAAAAAATGTAGAATGGTTATTAATACTAAACTGATAATTAATATTCAAAAAATTATTTAAGTACTTAATCTAAAGAAGTCCAAATATTGTTATCAAATGAAGCGGTATGTCACATTGCACTGTACCAGTTACGGGTTAAAATAAAATATTTAGATTGAAATTATTTCTTGAATAAGTTCAATATTATCTATAATATATATAGATAATATTGAATTCGTATTGATAATTATGTTTATTTAATAGAATACATTTAAACTTATAAAATATTAATATAAAAAATTATATTTTTTGAAAATAAAGATGATTGCAATCATGTGGTATTATAACATCAGTTTTTGGAAGTTTCCTGTAAACACTAAATTCAAATTTTTTAATTTTTATGAAAACAGTAAGATCCAAGAAATGTAATATTTATTTGTACTTCGAGTGTAAATTAAATGCTTTTATTTATTTTGTTTAAGTAGTTATCTAATTCTTCTGCTTGTCAATTTTAACTTTTGAATAAAATTAAAGTGTCATTGTGTCACATGTCTTTAATATGCTTTCAGTGGCATATTTATGAGGTGGAGGGTTCTCCCAGATAATTTCTAGACCTTAAATATTTGAATTTCGATCAATTTAAAGTTTAATTTTTTAAATTCAAATAAAAGAAAAATTTTAAAATTTATAAATTTTATTAATTTTATAAAAACTAATAATTATTAATTAATGAAATTAGATTTTTCAATAATAAAATAATAAAATAGATAAAAATTTAATTATGATCATTTTATAATGATTTATAAAAAAAATGTATTAACCCCCCTCTCAAAAAATTGTTTGTAAATACACCACTATATACTTTTACATATGGATTGTATATATTGTTGGTTTCATAATTTTGCATGTAAATTTCAGATAGCATAGAATTTAAAGATCCAAAAATAATTATTCATAATGACCAGAACCATAAAACAACGAAAAAAAAAAACCTTTTTTTCGATTTATTTCGTATATAAATTATAACTTAAGTGAACTAAATATATAATCTTCATTAATAACAATGAAAACTGTTCATAATAAATTTATAATTCACATGTATTATAGTATTATAATATATTATAGTGGTTTTTGGTAAAGATTAATTCTCACTATCTATCTATTGACTAAAAACATGCCATGTGTTTTTCATCGTGGGCGGATACTCATTACTCGATGTGTATATATTGATTATACCAAAAATAAAATAAAAGTAAAATATATTTCGATATGTAACAGATAAACACCAATATAATACAATTTGATAAATTGTTAAGGTGAAAAGTCAAATTTGAAACTGTAAAAATGCAGGATAAATCAACTTATTGGGTATCGTAGCTAACTAAAATAATTTAGCCCAAATCGAAGGTTAAATTCATCAGTAGTTTCGTTTATGTTGATTGTTTGCAGATTAATATTTCTATTTAAAATACATTTAAAACCCACAAATTTTCCCGACAAGAAATAGAAATTCAATATCTCTAAGGTCATATATTTACACCATCTCCCCTTAACAATCGATGACCTAGTTAAAATGTACATCAGTAAGTAGAATATTAGTAAAGTAGGAAACAGCCAATAGGCACACGATTGTATTAACCCCTTATTAGACTTATTATGTTGTAATATTGATATATAAATGTAATATTGTTAATATATACATAAATTATAGGTTAAATTCGTTATCAAAATTATAAAAGGAATAGAGACGATAGTCTTTCACAAATTAAATAAATATTACAATTGAATCAAAATAATTTTAATTTATTATTTATAATACTTTTTTAAAAGTCAATATTTCACTTTCAATCACATGTATTTTTAAATTACATAAAAATAAATAAAATGTAAAGAAAACTTATTTACTTCGTTCTAGGAAGAATGCAATTTTCATCAACTTTATTATTATTATCACGTCTTATTTTAAATTATAATTGAACCACAATAATAAAATTGTTTTTTTATTTTTCTCACATTTATTATACTATGTATGCGTAAGACAAATAATGTAATCATTCACAACCTTATCCCTTTTAAAATATCAATTAACTATTGGTTTTAAATCAATTATTAAAATTAAATAGGAAATTGAAACTTTATAATGTATTATTGTGGTAAATATGATATAATTGATGGATTGAAATACTCTTATACGCATCATAATATTGTTACTATAAGCAGAGACGGAACTAGGGATTAGGTTACTGATATTAGGTTAAAACTCAAAAAGTATGATTGTATATTAATTATTAGAAAAAAATTCTCGAGAAGAGTATTTGATTATTGATCTATGATAGGGCGTAATTTCAACATTTTCCCCGGTCGTAAGAATTCGTAGTTCCACCTCTGACAAGTTCATCTGATAACAGACTAATATTCAATTTTATCGAATATTTACAAAAAAAAAAAAAAGTAGAAACTTAATATATAATTAATATTTTATTGTTACGTAAATTGGCGTTTTTAAACTTATTACTGTATATGAAAAATGTTATATAATTATGTCAAACATTTATTTGCTCAGTGACGAATGCAATTTTAAATACAACCCGAGGTAAAACTTATTTTTGTGTATCTATAAAATAGACTAACACACAAAATAGTAAAACTATGAAAAGCTATCTTCAACAAATTAGAGCAAATCACTAATCACGAAAAATTAATCAATAAGCTTAATAATTTAGGGATTAAGGATTGAGACGGCGGGGACAAAATAAATGTATGGTCATAATGAATAAATCAAAAGGGGCTATAGCCACGGGCTGCAAGTTAAAAAGGATCACAATATGTTTTATAATCCTTGGCTAATAAGGTAGCTTTTTATCAATCAATTGTGAATATACTATGACATAAAATATACAAATATACTATAATTATTTTAATTGATATTAATTATAAATTACTAAATTTGAATAAAAAAATAACTGTTTTGAGTGAATAGACCTTACTAAAATGAATAGTTTTTTTTAAAATTATGACTATAATCTGGCCTTATGGTTTCATATATTGTGAAAAACAAACATTGTATTGCAATTATAATATAGATTTTTAGAATAAATTTGAGCCAAATATCTAATCTATATACTTTAAACAGGTTATTAATCGACTTTCTTTATTTTTTCTATAATTACAAATAACTCAAATTAAATAATGTAAAAACAAATTAAATTTTTTGTTTTATGGTTTAATGTAAGACTTTAGCCAAGCACTTTAACCTCGGATTAAAACATTAGATACATAATCATCTTTTATTTAATAGAATTTTTGTATTATAAATTTGCATTTTGGACTAAAAATGTCAGAATCAATTATTTTCTTAGATTATAAACACAACCTATGTCTGTCCATGTGTGATTTTGGTTTAAAAGATGTTTTAAGAATTGTGATCTTGTTAATCATTCTAAAATTGTATAGTACTAAGTACATGGAAAAATGTAAGTTAATCTTGACATTAATTTTTTAACACCTTATCATAATTAATATATTGTTGTTTACAGTCAATTAACATCCAATTAGACACTTAGTATCGATAATATTATCACTAAATTTACTTATTAGCAATTTTTTATATTATAATTATAGTCATTTATTTTTTCCTTTATTTATTTGTTGATATATTTTTGTTAACTTTTTTCATTAACTAATATGTTTTTTTCTGATGACCAAAGTTTTTTTATACAAACATTATTAAAACCAATACAATCTAATACACGTATTCAAAGCAATATAATTATATTATAGACTTGAATACAAAATAAGAATAAATTCATTGATATAAATCAAAAGTGGATCTACCCACCTAACGTTTTTCAATATCTATTTTAAAAAAGAAATAATCTACGTTCAATATAATACTATTTTTTAATTAAAATATTAAATTAAATAAATTATTCTAAAATGGCATTTTAATATTTTAATTTTTTAACCAACTAATTTAAAAACAACTGAAAGGAACTCAATAATCTAAATAAATTGAAAAGATAATAATTAGTATATGAATAGTGTTTTCAACAATTATTATTAAATAATGAATAATTTTTTTAATTGTTAACTTGTAGGTAGAAGGGTTAATAAAAAACATATCAGTGCCAATATGTATATAGAAAATACACCAAGATACATTTGGAAGTTGATTCTATTTTTGAATATTTTGACTGTAAATACTAATTTATAATATAAATATTATTTATGTATACAAAATATTAATTTTTTTTTTTCTAAATTAATCTGATTTATAAATTAAAAATTATATAAAAATAACATACAATAATCAAGATTAACTAAATAGTTAAATTAAAATAGCTACTAATGATATAAATAATTATTTTCAAAATATAAAATAACTGAATAAGTAAATATCTTATAGTTTAAATGTTATATAATTTTCAACTATTATTTTTGAGACTTAATATATACTTAATATATACTTTATTTTAATAATAAAATAAAATATAAATTTAATCTAAATATTGTACATTTTATTGACAATATAAAAATGTATTGCTTATTATACATATTAAATTTGTAAATTATCTACAATTTAATACCAACTTAGACTCTAAATTTCAATACTTCAAATATAATATTAATTAAAATAAAACAAATCTTACGATATTACAATATTCATTTTAAGTAATACTGATAAAACAAATTTTTATTCTAGATATTTCAGGCATAATTAGATATTTTCAATTAGTATATAATAAATTAACATTGTCATACAATTTAAATTCTCAATAACCAAAATAATAATTTATACTGATAATAAATATTAAAAAAGGATAATGATAAACACAATTCAAAATTCATAAACCAAACTATTTCAATCATTTCGGAAAAATTTTCTTACCAATAAAGTATAACAGAAATATATTGAATAAATATATAAAAAAAATATACTTTTATATTAATAATTGCTAGATTTATTAATTTTAACTTTAATCATCTCAGAAAACCAAGATTTAGAATTATTCAAATAAGAGTTATTTTAAACAAGTTACTCTTCATTTTTAAATCCAAAATCTTATTAAAATCTTTTCAAATTCTAAAAAGCTAAATAAAAACTATGAAAGATTCAAAATATATATTTCATATATTATGAATATTTTCTTCATTAAAAATAAAACTATAAACATCTATTAAATACTTAAATTAAAGCAATAACTTAGTATCATAATAAATTCAAATTATTACCCTAAAGCTAAATTTTGTAGATAAACTATAGATTTTATGATGAATAATGTATTGAAATGGCATACAATGTTATATTAGATTAATATTGATTTAATCCTTTTAGTTATTACTTTATATTTATAAAACTATAATAACTAGATATCATTTTAAAAAAAGCACAGAAATAAAATGTAGATTTCTTAAAATAATCAAACTTACAATCAAGCATTAACTACTAACAGAATAAAATATTATGAACAATTTGCACAAGTAATTTTTATTCACCTACACTGAATCCATAGCAATTATTGCAGTTAAAAAAATAGACAAGTAAAAATTATGATTCATTATTCAAATAAGATATTTAATATGTAATGAAGTAAAACAAATTTAACATTGATGTTTATTAATCAAGAAGTATTTTATTTTACAAAAAGTTAAATAGAATTCATATTTAATTCCACTATCTAAAGCATATTAAAAGTAATATTTTACAACTCAATTCAATATTATTTAATTACATTATGACGACTAATCATAATTTTGTCTTTGAATATATAGTTGAAGTATCAGTCTGAATTATAATACTTACAGTCCAAATGTTTCTTTTTCGGTCCAATTAATTCTTCGGTAGTCGCCTTGCATACAGACTTCGCCAAACCTTGTCCAGCTAGACTATGTCTAGCAGCTAGTAGTCTATCTTGTATTGTTTGACCAGCCATTGTTAAATTTTTTCAAGTCGTTAGCTATATGATGCACTTAATAATGTAAATATTATAAAACACGAATTCAGTATAGAACTTCCCTCGACAAACAAGTTTATAAGTATCAAAGCAATAACAGTAATTACAAACAGTTTTTCACCATTACACGGTATTAAAGCCACGGGACTAGACTCGCGAACGTCAACTAAACTGTGATAATAATAATAGTAAAAAAAAAAACAAGATCTAGTTATCACGGTTCAATAGGCCTCACATATTTTGCCGGTAGATCGCTGTCATGTCAGAATAGTTAATAAATAAATTGGTACCAAGGATGATTGTTTCAAAAAAAAAAATTGATTTTCCTTAACAAGCGAAGATGGAGGAACTTAAGAATTTTACTGTGTACCTGGAAATTCCCAATTGTTTAGTTGTTTCATTTTCGCAGGCGCAAAATTTTGAATCGTTTGCGCTTGCGCAAAGGTCAGGGTCATGTTTTCCCCACCCAAATTTGTGACGAAACGAAACTTATCTCTATCTAGGATAATAATATTACCTATCAAAGCATAATATTATCCTCAATTGATAAGAAAATTATTTTCAATTTTTTATAAAAGCAGAACGTTTACATTACCCAATAATAATGTATGAAGGTTACATTAGCAATAATCGACTAGTTGTGATAAGAACATTTCAGTGGTTCTCAAAGATTATTGCGAAGTTAATACTTTTTATTGTTAACTAATTATCGTATCCTATAAAATCAATGTGACTACCACATTAATGTATACTTTTCTTGCTACGTTTATTAAGATGATACTCCAGTTCTCCCGGATTGACAAGAAATATAAAATTTTTTTAATTTCAAAAATCAATTATGATCAGTCACACATCAAATTAAATAATAAAACCCTAGTTGCCTCCAAGTATGAATTAAAAACCCATAAACTATTCCTACAACTAAATTAGATTATTAATTTTAGTCGTCTAACTTTGCCAGTTTGCCATTATTGGAATACTTGTCTATTACTATAGCATCCGTTATATTTACATAGGTATCTATGAATGGATAATAGATCAAGTCTATAAGCTATAACTCAAGTGTAGAATTTTGAAGATAGTTTTTCAAACATCTTATTTTCTATCAGCATTGGTAGTTGAAACTGGAAGTATAATCAATGAAATCAACTCAAATTTAAATACTATATACTATACATCAATAAAAGATTATAGTCAAAAAAATAAATTAGTTTCAGCAATAACTATGAAACATTGTAATATCAATGTTAGTTACATATTATCTTCACCAGCTAGTTTGTAATAATGTGACAGTGTAATAAAAAATCTAATACTTCTATATTTAAAATACCTAATTCTAATTAGAGAACCATTGTCTTTTATGCAGTATTTAAATTAATTTCATACATAAAAATAACTAGGGCACGAATTTTTATGTAATAAAAAAAATCAAAGTATGTAAATATTTATGTTCTTACTTTTTCCAAAATATTTATTAAAAAACTTGAAATAGTTAAGAAAAAAAATTAGTATCCAACGTTCATTTTTAATCGCTCATTAATAATTATTTATCTTGTTGTCTTCTTCAAAACAATTGGATAAAACGTAGGTACACTTGGAGATTTTCGAATTTGGTTGTACGATGGTTAGGTTTCAAATTCCACTGGTAGTGGTTGAAGGTGCATTTAACATCAACCTAGGTTAATGGGGCATATTCATATCGGATGGTGTTACTTCAATATTATCTAAAGTGTTGTCATTTTTATTCATAATTATATCTCTAATATACTTCAATTGTTTGTAAACCAACGTTATTACCGAGTACGTAGTTTAATTTATTTTTTATTATACGTTTTGAACGTGTTTCGGAAGAACGCGAGCTATTAAAATAATTTCAAAGGAATGGAAGGTGATGTATTAAAATGTGTGAAAATCTCAAAGGGAACACTATGCCCGATTTCGAGGTATAAATTTTGAAAGTTAGCATCGCACGAACGCATATTATAGCGTGACTATTCGTCACGATCATTTCTCGATTATATTAAAATTTGAAATAAATAATTTTGTATGCGATGTAATAGCTAATGCATTTTTACTCATTATATATTATAAATTTTAATATAATAATTATAATAATTTAACCTAAAATATAGATAACGGAACTTTTTTCATTATATGGATGTCCAAATAGCGAAACAATAAACTTTACTTTTTTAAGGAAATTCCTTGTTCGCTACCTATTTAATTTGTTTAACTTTTTTTAAAAATATAATTAAATTATATTCCTTATAATTTAATACATTAGTTTTTGAATTTAAATGGTGAGGCCACCACCATCCACTAACCTACCGGTTGGTAATAGAACTTCGTCGGCGGTATCGGTATCTGTGAAAAACATTTAACTAAATTTAAAAAAAAAATTTAACTAAAGAATTGGAAAAATACTAAATAAAAATTATTTATTTCAGCTGGACGGTATCAGATTCAAATATTAATTAAAAAAAATTGTTAAAATCTAAAATAAACAATTATTTCAACTATATTGGAATTATTTTAAGGTTAATATATTGCAATAGTTCGAGACAATTAATCGAATTATTAAGTATTTTGTGTAAAAATTTTAATTTTAGCTCCATAAATCGTTTATCTAATGTTACCATATTATAGAAATTTATTATGATGTTGGTATAATGAGGATCTCTGTAGATATGACATTGAAAACATAAAAATCATATGAAGTTATTTTAAATTTGGTTCAGATCTTTTTGTGTTACAGAATTTGATGACAAATAAGTAGAGCATAATAAAAATAGGAGCAAACTAAAGAATTATATAAAGTTATTAATACAGATTTATCTCTAAATTGTCAACATGAACGTTTTAAAATCTAATTTTGCAAAAGCTTTATTTTTTAAATAATTTATATGACCTTTAAATGAAAGTTTTATTTTATTCCTAGATCAAGCTTACATTTTCTAAAGATAAATAAATAAAAAACAAAAATAAATAGGTGGAAATAAAATATGATTTAAGTAAGACCCGGTTCGGATTTATACTTTCAGATGACCGGGGCAATCATTTTTAGAAACCCCTAGCAATAAAAAATATATAATGCCCAATATCTAAGTAAATAAAGAAAAGAAAAAAAAAATTGCAAACTTGCAGCAATTGAACGTTATAACTATCTACTTACCTAAAACGTGTTTACTTCAGGTTTGAAAAACTGCTATTCATATCATACATAAGAAATTTCAAAATTTGTTTAAAAAAAGCAACAATATAATAATTTTATAAGACCTTCATAATTTGTATAAGTATTAGGAATTTTAGGATATTTTTTTTTTAACACCATCCCATATTTTATAAAACATCAAGTTTCGATTTTCAAACGACTACATCTATTTTCTATAACGAAAATCTATAAACATATTGAAAAAATAATTTTAGCGTTTACGATATTTATTTTGAGTAATTTGTTTATGGACTTATTAACGTTAAAAATTACAAAAAAATTACATCCACAGTAATTATGATAAAGGATGAAAAATAGTGGTAATTAAAAATTTAATAAACCTAATATGACATTAATGAAGAATGCATACAGAAATTAAATTAATTTATAATAATAGGAAATTTAAATTTAAGATAAAAGATTTATACAAGCGATCATTATATTAATTGTCTCATTAGTACTATTATGAATGATAATAAATATTTTATTATTTAACACCTATTTGTTTACATATATATATATATATATATAAATATATAAAATATTATGTAAAATGTAATATTCAATAATTATTTAATTAATCTCAAATAATATAAAACAAGGCCGTAACTGGAAAAATATTTCGGAGGGGGGGTCTAACATTATTATATAATACAATTTATAGTTAATAAATTATATTCTCCACTAAAATGTTTCTACTTTTGAAAATTTGGAGGGGGGGTCCAGACCCTTGGAACCCCCCAGTTACGGCCTTGATATAAAATATATACAGGGTACGGCCCAGCCGACTAACGATTTTTGAAGGACTATAAGTAAAAAACAGTTTAACTTAGATGAAAATGGTTTGTATTATTTAAATCAGTAAGAAATCCCATTTTTAAAATTATGTTTTGTAAATAATATCTTTAAGATGACGGCCGTATGCATCAATACACTGTTCTAGACGTTCTCTGAAGTTCGCTTATGATTTTCGGCACATTTCGATGGGTATGGCCTCGATTTCCTATGTAATTTTTTCTTTTAGGTCTTCTATGGTATTGGGGCGATGTCTGAAGACCTTATCCTTAAAGTATCCCCAGAGGAAAAAGTTATACATGCTTAAATCGGGGGAGTGTGCTGGTCAGCCTATGTCACTTTTCAGAGAGACTAACCGCCCAGGAAACATTCGTCGCAAAACAGCAACTAAAATTCTAGCGGTGTGCGCTGTCGCCCCGTCTTGTTAAAACTATACATCTCTCAAATCATATTCATCAACCATTTCCTCCAACCTATGACGGAGATAAGTTTCTAACATCACAACATAACGAGTGGAAGTGACAGTGGCTGTCCTGTTATCCTCTTCAAAAAAGTATGGACCGATCACTCTAAATTGGGACACAGTGCACCACACTGTCACTTTAGGAGAGTGTAGTGGTCTTTTACGGAGACATAGTGGGTTATTTTGAGTCCAATATCGAAAATTTTGCTTATTAACAGTTCCAGAAAGATGAAAATGGGCCTCGTCACTACAGAAAAAAGTTGCTGTCAGAGGGATTCGCAAAAGAATTTGCTGACAAAGATTTTTTCGGTTGCCATAGTCAGTAGCATTTAACTCTTGGACAAGCATTAATTTATAGGGATGGAATGATAAATCTTCGTGAAGAATTCTTCTCAAAGAACGGTCCGAAATTCCCCGAGAAACTGCCTCTTTAACCAACTGCACATTTTCGGGGGTTCTTACCGTTCTGGGTGGTCCGTTTCCATGTCCATTTAGGGTACTTCCAGTTTCTTCCAATTACCGTATCCAAAACTTAATGTTGTTAGCAGAAAGAACAGATTCGGCATGTGGAATGCCGAAGTGTAGACGAAAAGCTCTTTGTATAGCGATTACAGAATGATTTTTGTAATACGCGCACACGACGAAACCTCGATATACACCCGTCCAAACCATGATTATGACCATTGATTATAAATATTAGTATTTACTAGTACTAGTACTTAGTAATTATAATCAATGGTATACATAAAAGATTATTTTTGACATATGTTAAACTTTGTTGACTGTTGATAATGTTCTACAAACTGTAATGACTGTTTTTCAAAATACGTACTTATTAATAAATGTTGATATTGATCGATTTAAAAATTAATATTAGTATATTAGTATATTAGTATTTATAATCAATGTTATGACTAAAAACGACATAACCGTGTAATTCAAAATAGACCACTGATAAAGGTCTGCACTAATCTTATCTCACGCTAATGCTCTATTAAACTCGTCAGTCGGCTGCGCCGCACCTTGTACTAAACGTTGATTCCATAATCAATTAACTATTTATATTCAAATACTGTAGTACTTATTATTATTATTATTGGGAAATAGTTATTTACAGAGCGCGGATTTTTATGTAAATACATAGTTTTATTGAATGTGAATTTTTAAATTCCGTTTAAAAATAAGCACGCTTCATAACACCCTGAATAATATGAGGGGTTTTTACTTTTACATATTTTGTAAATATTTCATATTTTCATACCTATACATTTTATTTGTATTAAAATTATTTTATTGGAATTAAATAAAAGAATTTATTTCAAATCTTGATTCGTCTACTACAATCGCTATTACACAAGCTCCTGATATTAAGCAAAATAATGACTTGAAAAATTATTTAGCATTTATTTCCACAAGCTTTTGTAACTTGGATAAATAAAAATTAAATCTAACAATAATTGAATGTATTGCGATATGGAAAATGCAGAAATCAAATTAAATTAAGTTGAAGGAAAATCCGGGGTATAACAAAAAATAAATTAAACTACATACTCGGTAATAACATTGGCTTAAAAACAATTGAAACTATTAAGCCGCTTCCAGACGGAGCAGCTTTTGCCGTGCGGCATAATTTCCGATCGGCCTAGTAGGCGATCTACATCAAAGAAAATCCGTGCGGCTTATTCCGCTCGCCTATGCTGCGTGTGTGTGAACGTATTTTCGGCAAAGCCGCGCGGCATCAGTACTTATTTTTTAAGTAGGTATTTAAATTATTTTCAAGTAATTAGTAACAAAACAAACTTTTTTCACTGAGTTAAAACTGATTTTTGTAGTAATTTCCAGAAGACACAATTTTTATTCTATCAAAATATCGATACTGAAGATGCTTTGTTTTTAAAAATACAAAGATCAATAATGATCTTTCAAAAATCTTTAATTTCATGTTTTTTAAGATTCAAAAATATAGATTACTTCCTGATCTCGTGCACTTCGTTGCCCATTAAAAATGACACAACTCTATAGTAATTATGAATAATGTATTATTATTATTATTAATTGATTTAATACAAATCGGCAAGAGCGCCCATATGGGGGGGGGGCATGGAAGGGATACGTCCCCCCTGGAAAATGTTAAAAATCTTGGAAAATTGTTTAATATGATCAGAATATATTTAAATAGAATTTAAAAATTTAATTTAATATATGAAAATCTATAATTTGCTTATGAAAAATATATTTATTTAGTTTGGAAAATCAGGTATTAGAGCTGCACATCCTGTTTGTTTTACAGAAGTGAAAAAAGTTTGACCATCGCTTCGTTCGCATATAAAAAAAAATAATACATACTAACATCAATATTAAATAATATTATATTATATGCCATAATGTACATAGATTTTAATAATTGAAATAATAAATTCCTTTAATCTAATTCTAAAATGATTTATTTTTATTTTTTGTGACAACCTCTTCATCATCAGTATCACTATATTCAAATTGGTGATGTTTGTAGCATCTGGAAATACCATTGAAATAATTTTGTTGCTTAGCCTTTGTTCTTGTAATTACTCTATGTTTTTTGCTGTTCATCCATTTGACAATTAATATATTAGAATCCCAATCATACAAGGGAGGCATGTTGTAATTAATGTATAAGTATACAAGGGCGCCATAGGAAAATTCTCAAGGAGGGGGCAACATTATTATTTATCAATCTATTCATAAATAGGAATGACCAACGATATATGAAGGGGCTTAAATTTTACATTATAATATTACATTATATTTATTAAACTAGAAGACTATAAAATAATAATTATTTAACCAATTTACCATAAAAGTAATTTATTCAAATTTTTATTTAATTAATAATATAAATTGGACACTAAAAACATTAGTTATATTTATTAAACTATTATATAAATATTATGGTGGTGTACACATACACATTGATATACCGCATTTCTGGAAATACACAGTATTTTAAGAATTGATAATTATCTTTAGAATAGAAACGAAAAGGCGTATAGTTATTTATAGCTGATAACCTGATTTTCCAAACGAAATAAATAGATTTTTCTTAAACAATTTATAGATTTTCATATATTAAATTAAATTTTTAAATTCTATTTAAATAAATATATTCCGATCATAGTAAACAATTTTCCAAGATTTTTGACACTTTCCAGGGGTGGACATGTCCCTCCCTTGCTTCCCCTCCCAATATGGGCGCTATTGTAAGTACAAATTTTCAGTTGAAACATTCATAGCGGAACACAATGGAGACTTTAATAAATTACTAAAGCAGGCCTCACACGATCAGTAATACTGACAGTATTATTGATCGTGTGAGGTAAGTACTGATGCATTGTCAGTATGAAAAAACAATACTGATGAATAGGGTCCGGATTTGTATGCACTTAAACACCTTAAAATAGTATGCATTTATGCATCAAAAAACCTTTAAATATGCACTAGATATGCTCTTATATTTTTTAAAAAATATGCAAAAATATGCTCTTACCCAAAATATATGCATTTATAATTTTTTTTTTAATTTTTTCTTTATATATTAATAAATAATAATTAATACAACATAATCAAACAAACTTAATTTTTTTATTACCGGCACTGCGACATCAACTTACAACATTAATTAAAGACAAAAAATGTTTAAAAATTACATTAAATTAATAAAGTGCACTTTAGTTAAAAATAATAATAAAAAAAATGTATTTAATTCTTTTATACCAATGAAGACAATTTATATATATAAAAAAAACAATTTAAACAAATAAAAACATTTTAATTACCTAATAGATATAAATCGATATTTACTTTTTATAAAAAGAGTTAACTCATCCATATGTTCAGGTGTCATATTTATTCTTCTATCACTTAATATATGTTTATATAGACTGAAGGATCTTTCCATATCTACTGACGTCAACGGTGCATATTTCATATTTGCCACAGAGCAAGGATTGAAATTTTCTGGAATCTGTATTTCATTGTTACCTGATATAACTAGTCCGATTTGTTCTAGTACTTGAAATCCTTTATTTTTTTGATATAACTGAGATATTTTATTTTTTATGATAGAACCTTTGTCACCTTGTATATTTGATAGTTCGGAAATTATATTTTTCGTAATCTCTAACGATTGTAGTAATGTCAATTTAGTATCTTCTAAGTTTGTGATTGCCCGAATAAGTCCAGAAAAGTTAATTTTTATAAATGTTAAATCATTTTTCACTGTAGTCAAATTGAACATTTTTTTACAATTATCTACACTTGCTGAAGAATCATTATCTAGTTTTTCTATTATACTTTTAATACCTTCATAGTTATTTGCATTAAATATAACTGTCTCTATCCATGTCCCCCATCTTGTAATAACTGGTTCCGGGGGCAATGGTAAACCAGGTAGCATTTCTTTATATAGTTGAATACGAGAAGGTGACTTTAAAAAAGATTTTTTTACATTGTTAATTAATTTATTTACATCGGGGAATAACTCTCTTACCTTTTCTGCTACTCTGTTTAACATATGTGCTACGCATGTTACATGGATGATATTTGGGTAAAACACTTTTAATGCATCTCCAGTTTTAACCATATATGGCGCTGCATCTGATAAAAACAATCTTAGGTTTTCGTAATTCCCCCCTGCGGGCCATAATATGTTTAAACTATCGTTAATAAAACGAGATACGGTAGAGTGATTTGTTTTTGGCAGTTCTTTACATGCTAATAGATAGGGTTGACTTGTTGTATCACATTCTAAAACGCCAACTTAATAATTTGCTATATATCGGCCGTTTGTATCAGTTGTTTCGTCAACAGCAATCCAAATATCTGAATTTCCAATAATTTCTCGGATTGCATTTATAACATTATTGTAACATGGACCAAGATAATTTTTTCTAAGTGTACTTTCATCGGGAATATGCTTACCTGTGTACTTTTCCAAAAAATTCTTGAATTCGGGAATTTGAAGTTTATTCCATGGTATATTAGCGACTATCAAAGCTGAACAAAGATCCTCGTTAAAAATGTTACCAGATTTAGGTTTTGCGTCCAATACAAATAATTGTTTTTTGTTATCATTTGCTTTACGATTTAAAGCACTTTTATGCAAAGCAGTATCAACGTGTTGTTGTATTTGAAATTTTTTGGTGCAAACGATTTTTTTGTCACACAATTGACAAAACACTACAGAACCATCCGTAGTAAAAATTGTGTGGTCTGTTTTATTATACAATGCAATCCATTGTTTTATTAAAATTTGAATATTACTACGACTTTTCGGCATTTTAAAATTTACGAGTGTAAAAAAAATTATTAAAGAAATTTGCTTGTATACGGAATGCGGATTACGAAATTATATTTATAGGCGATTACCGACTGGCGATTACAGCACGACGCGCGACGATTAAATACCAACTAAATGTAAAACAACAAGAGCCACGATGCAGCGTGTTTATCCAATATAAGACTTAAAATCACGATAATAATAATAATAATCATGCTAAAAATATAATTGTATGAAGGAAATTTATATATAACTGGTCTTCATTGTTGTCGGTCGATGTGTTTCGATAAGCAAGATATGGTTTTAATACAAATTAAATATTTCCCCACAATACTTCATAAACTCATAAATCTAGTTTCTATAGTGAAATATAAATAAAATAACTATTATGTATCAAAATATGCTTTATTATGCCGAATTCTTCAAATATGCTCTCAACCTTAAAATATGCATTTATATGCAAAATAAACTTTTTTCTATAGATTCTCTGCTACACAAATCGTTCACATTTCTTACTCCCGTTGAACTGCATACACTCATTACAAATATGTAAATGCATAAAAATCCGGACCCTACTGATGAATGATGAAAAAATCGGATATCGAAATACTGTCAATATTTTTACTGACAGTAATACTGTTCGTGTGAGGTTCGCTTAATACCGCAGTTTTAATTTCTTGATATTCATAGATAAATATTTATTTTCAATGTTTTAATTATAATTTCTAATAATTCCAGAAAAAAAAAAATAATGTCAAATGGTACCTATATTACAAACTCATAAACGTATAGAATTAATTATTAAAAATTAAAATCATATTATTTTTTTCATGAACTGCACAACATTTAAATAAGAACTGCACATTTTAATTTAGAACTGCACGTTAGTGCAAACTCTGCTTTGAAGGTATTCACCATAGAGTATACTCTATGGTATGCACGCACGCCTTAAAAAATAATTGCCTAAACTGAATCCCTTAAAAACCGACCATTTGCAATGCTATATTTGTTTCCAAGAAATATATTGTTTGCAGCATTTTTTTACGGCAATTTATATCTCGAAATCGGGCAGTGTTCCCTTAGATATTTTCACACAGAATAAAACATCACCTACATTTCCGTTGATATGTTATTTTAATAGTCCGCGCTCTCCCGGAACACGTTCAAAACGTGTTTCGAAAATGTTCGTTTTTACGGCAGTCCGTATTGTCGCATACGCTCGCGCGGTGCTAACTTTTAAGATTTTTATTTCGAAATCAGGCAGTGTTCCCTTAGATATTTTCACACAGTATAAAACATCATATTGATTTTACAGTAAAACTGACATATTTATTGGACTTATCCCCCTATTTTGACTGATTTTTATTTTATTTTTTATCGTTATTGGTATCTGGCATAGAGTAAGAATATCCGGTTATTAAAGTTTTTGTTCTTATACGTGTTATTGTGGCTCCACTGTTACAATAGCAATTATTGTATGAAATTGACAAATTATGGTGCTAAGAAATTTCTACATTTAAAAGTGCTTGGGAGACACTGGGCTTTTTATCTATTGCTATTGGATTATTTCTAACGTAACCATCATAATAATGTGCTAAATTCAAATATTTAATCCATAAAAGATAATTATTTTAATAGTTATACAATATTAAGAGAAATATTGCTTTTTACTATCAAGCTAAATAGTAGATAGTAAAATTATGGTTAAAACCGCTCTTTGGATGACATCAAATTATCGACTGTACAAAAAATGTATAGCAGAAAAGGTAAAAATATTATATATAGTAAAAATGTTTTTAAAAACATCATTATTTTTCTTCAATACATTTACAACGTTTTAATATACGTTACTAAATATTACATATGTAACCACGGTGTAGTATGTAATGTAAAATAGATTATGAAAAACGGTTTTTATTCAATTTTTTTATAATTTGTCTTCATTACAGTATACATTAAAAACTAATGCTAATACCTAATATTTAAATGATGTAACGTTTAATGTTTAATTAGTCCAATTTATTGTAGTTATTAAATTAAAATAAAGTAAATTTTTTTTATGAAAATTGTATTTATTCAAAATTAAACTTTCGAGACATATTTAATTACACTTTATTTTATTTCATAAACAGCTATTTTAAGTTAATAATTCTAAAATTCATCAATAAATAGATATATGATCTTGTAATTACCTTTATAGTAGAATCAAAACAAATTTAAACATATAGTAAAATGTATAATGAATTGAATAGAGTTAACTTAACATTTTGTCACATCAAAATATTAATTTTTATTTATGCAAATTTGCAGATTGCTTGCACCATTCATAAAAATTCACCTGATGTTATAAATGATCTTATGGCAAACCTTAAAGTAGGCAAAGGGAATTCTATGGATAATATAGGTTTCCATATTCCTCTTAGTATTCTTCAAAAACATTCAAGTAATACTAAACACTCACTATTAACTAATATAATATCAAGTCGAGATATGACAACTTCAGAAATGAACCCACAAATAGTACTTATACATTTAAATAAATCCAATTTTATAAATGACATGCTTAAAGATGATGAAATTCAAATTCCGCAACCTTGCATGCAGAATTTTAAACCTCGTATAATTGAATTCAGGTAATGGGTAAGTTTCATACATGTATACTTGCTACTTAACTTTTTAAAATTAATTCACTAATTATTTCTAAGTTTTAAATTATATTGTATGTTATTTTACAGCTCTCCAAACATTGCTAAACCATTTCATGTTGGTCATTTACGTTCAACTATAATTGGAAACTTTATTTCTAACCTAACAGATTTCATTGATGGGCATGTTGTTCGTATTAATTATTTGGGTGACTGGGGACCTCAGTTTGGTTATACGCTACTTGGATTAGATGAAATGAAACTAGATGGCTCTAAAAAGTTTACTATAGAGTCTTTACACAAAGCATATATTTTAGCCAATCAAATGGCTATTCAGGATCCTAGTATTCATGAAAAAGCTAAATCTTTATTTAATGATTTAGAATGTGGAAAATCTACATCTAATATCAATCACTTATGGAATGAATTTAGATCAATTACAATTAAAGAATTAGAAACCATTTATAAACGACTTGGAATAGAATTTGATGAATATGATTGGGAATCAGAATATTCTATTGAAAAAATTCAAAATGTACTAAAAAAACTTCATAAAATTGGTTTATTAGAATTTAAATCAGATGGATCAACTGTTATTAATTCAAATAATCAAGAAATTACAATTTTGAAAAATGATAACTCAACATTATACTTAACAAGAGATATAGCTGCAGCACTTAGACGACACAAATATTATGGTTCTGAAGAACTATATTATGTAGTTGATAGTACTCAAAGCAAACATTTTTACTTATTAAAATCATTAATTACAAAAATTAATTCTAAGTTAAATGTGCATCATGTACCATTTGGAAGAATACATGGTATGAGTTCAAGAAAAGGCGAAGGAGTATTATTAGATCAACTTTTAAACAAAGCAAAATCTATTATGAACTTAAAAAGAAAATATTCTCCAAGTTGGTGCTTTTAAATTATTTTATTTTTATATAATTATTATTATTAATTTAATTTTATCATTCTGATAGCTACCAAAGATAATGCATTGGATAATAATGAAATAGCAGATGTATTAGGAATATCTGCAATTATTATTAATGATTTAAAACAAAGACGCAAAAAGGATTATAATTTTTCTTGGGAGTCAGCATTACAAGTATATTTCATTTTCTTAATTTATTGATTTATTGAATCATTATTTAATATTTTTAATATTTTATTTTAAGTATAATGCTAAAAATATTTATAGTATGAGATTAAAGACAAAAAAAAATGGATTTAGCTTAAATACAAGGCACTTCTATAGAGTAATTTGTAAGAAGTTTGGAGTGAAGAACTAACCCATTTAGCTTTCAAATTTTTTGTGGAAGGTGGTTTAAAATCAGGGCTTCAAACTTTAATGATTTGTTGTAGTTAATGGTTTTAATTTGTCTACTATTTTTTTCCGTTTTAAAAACTCGTTAATATTAATCTCATATATATAACTTTTGAAAATTGGTTTTCAAATTTATAAAACCGTTTAATTTTATTCTTTTAAAAATATATCTTCTTTTATAACAACTTTACACCTCAGACAATTTGTTGTCATAATTATGAAATAATTAATTAGAAAAATCAACTTTTGTTAGACATTCATAAAATAAGTTCATATACTTTTATACACATTTTTAAGTTTTAATTTTTTTGTCATAATATTGTTTAATAATATATAATATACTACAAAATAAAAAATAAAACAACACAATAACTCGTATACAATAATCATAATAAAAATAATTTTAAAAAAAATGTATACATATGAATTAAAATATAATCTAACTTTGAGAAATGTATTTATTTATTAACTAATTTTTTGTTGTTTCCAGGGATAACAATTATATCTTGTAATATTATTTCATCTTGACTAGTTCTTAAATTGCTTAGTATTTATTTTAAGCCAAAAAATGATCTCTCAACACTAACCTAAAGAGTGCAAATAAATAAAATATAAAATATTAATATTAATATATAGAGTATATATCATGATTCATCCACGTAGTGAAATTGTTCATTTTATAAAAATAGCCACTTAATGGAACTATGGAAGTGACAAAAGTTTATAATTTCATATACAATATTGGGTATATATATATAAATATACAATTTTTTCCAGGGAGGGGGTTGAGACCTGGAAATTCCCTGAAAATACACTACTGAACACACCTGACACATTTTTTTTTTTTTGTAATCTATCCAACTAATATTGGTGAACTAGGTAGATTCCAAGCAGCTAAAACCAGTTGTAAAATAATTAAATTATTTTACATTTTTAGATAAATAACTTTAAAATAAATAACTATTTGTCATGTAAGGTTAATGGAGATACTGGCATAAAACTGCAATATACACATTGTCGTTTAGTGAGTTTAGAGGAAATTAATTCCAGTATAACCTTACCAAATGAAGTTAATGCAGATTACTTAACAGAAACTGTTGCAGTTGATTTAATTTTGGAAATGTGTCGGTAAGTTATTTTCAATGATAACAAATTAGTATTTAACTTAATATACTTTAATATAAGTTACTATTTTAAAATAAGCCACCAAATCAGACAGTTCAACTATAATACTCCAAATGTAATTGTTATTCATTAGTCAAATATTTTATGAACCACCTAAAGAATAAAAAAAGTTTTGTCTTTTATCCCTATATAGTTTATAAATTACATTTTAAATTATAAAAAATGTCTGTTCAATTTATATTGTATGTTTTTAACATATTTCATTGCTTTATGATTTTAAAAATGTATATTAATTTAATCATTTCTTTATATTTAAAACCAGTGAGTAAAAGTAGGTTGAATTTTCACAGTTACCGGGTTTTATGTTTTCTTGATTTTGGTTAACAGGTTAATTGGTTATTATTTTTTCTCATTCTCTTGGTAAGGTACACCACAATGTTGTTAGACAGGAATGGTTTTAAGTTTTCTCTGGAGCCTCAGAAATATATCTTTTGTAGAAAATGGAAGGAAAAAGTTTGTATAAAACTAATTTAATTAGATAAGTATTACATGATAATTTAATTATTTATTTTTAACTTTATTTTTAAAAATTTAACTAGATATAGCTCTTTAAACAAGACTATTTTAATGAATATAAACTATCTATTCTTTATTGGAGTGACATTAAATGATAAAATTTTTAATGAGTATTAAGTAGTCATTATGTTAATAAAAACTATAAAATACTACTAGAAAGTTAAGAAATCAATTCATATTGATTTTTAGTTGATATTATGATAAACCAAATTGTACTGCTAAGACTAGAAGGTTACCTAAAATTTAATTTCATATAATTAATTATTGAAAAATACCAAATACAACTAAAATGATTCATTTGGGGCATACACATTACTAGGTCCATTATTTTAAAAATATTTTGGTGAATAGAATTATGTGTGCATTATTCAAATAATTATAAAAACATTTAAGCACCAGAAAACACATAGATACAAATGAAACATAAACAATAATAATGTATACTATAAAATATAATTTACCTAAGAAAAATTAAGTTAAAACAGTGTAATATTAAAATGTTAATTCATGTATTACATTTTATTTACACAATACTTTCTAGAATTGTTGACGAAATATTTCTGCATAGTTTATTTAATGATTAATTTGCTATTTGACCATTTTTTAAGTATTACTTCTTACCAACATTGTCCGCATTAATGGATAGAAATTAATTTATTTGTATCGAATTAGTTCATAGTTCAACATTTTAAGTTACAAAAAATTTCAATATTAATTTGAACCCTGGATTTTGAGTTAAAACTGGGTTTAATTTTTCTTCAGATTTGCGTTTCAGGTAAAAACTGGATTCACATATTTGTCTATTTTCGGTTCATATTATATTTCAAATTTTTACTTGAGATCTCAGGTTTCAAAACCAAGTTATAATCACCTGTTATGACCCTTCATTCAAAACTAGGAAAAAAAATATTCCATTAAATAAAATTTGTTGTTAATTACAGAGGAAATTGTAAATGATTACATAATTAGTGCAAGTATATTTGACTGCTAACATTGCACATTTTAATTTGAATTTAATAATTTTTGAATTATAATCTTTTCTTCAAATATATATGGAATATAGATAAAAATAAAGTATTATTTTAACAAAAACATTAGTTTGTTATTTTTTGATAATGTTAAAATCTATTAGGAATTTAGTTGATATATTTATTTTATTAATTTTATTTAACAAAAAGTGTATTTTATATGAAATTTTATTTTTTCAGATTTGAAGATATATTAACTGAAACTAGTCAAGAGTTAGAAGCATGTATTCTAGTTAATTATTTATTTAGATTATGTAATTGTATTAATAAGGCAATAAAAGTTCTAAATGTTAAAAATTCCAGCTATGTGGTAGCTCAGCAAAGGATTTTGTTGTTTCACAGAGCTAGAAATATATTAAGTTCAGGAATGAAAATTTTAGGGTTAGCACCATTAAAATGTATGTGATTTTATTTAATAACTATTTAATAATAATAAAAAAAAATTAAACTCATATGAGCTTTTACTAATAATCATCATACCCATAATCACAAATGTAACCATAGTGGTTCAATCCCACACGAATCAGTTTTTACAAATAAATTATAGTTAGTATGACATTTTTCTTTAATCATTATTGGTAAAAAATTATATATGCATAGTTTTAACATGCTAAAAACAATATTTGTAGATGATATACTAGGACAGCAATAGAAATAATAATAGGATAATACCATACAATAGCATAATAATTATAATAACAATGTTTATATTGTAATATAGTTATCACTAGTGTGTTTGTATTAATAGAAGTTAATTTAATTTAGGACAGTGGTAAATTTTACATAATATACAGTCCATCATTAGCTTCATCTTCAACTCTATTTCAAATATTCTATCTTTTTCTGGTTTAAATGATATCCATTAGTCTAAAATAAATCAAACTAGTTAACTAGAATGCAATGACATTAAATTCAAAAAATCTTCACTTATTGAATTTCTATTTTGTCATAAGGTAGACTTATCATGCATAACAGAAACTCATCTCAAAAACACAAACATTCAAAATTAATGTTTATAATATATACAGAAAGGATAGAAACACAATCCATTCATGTAGAGGCGTAGCCATCTTAGTAAAAAGAAATATCAAACATTACTAAATAATCACCCCCAAAATGATGAACATTGAAGTTACTTTCGTCATGATTTCTACAGATAAATTTGAAATTAAAATAATGTCCGTCAAACAAAAAAATCCTAAGAGATGATATATTCAAACTCTTCTAAAATAATCCAACCATACTTTTAGGAGATTTATACTCCAAAAATGAAATTTGGGGTTGCTTAAAAACAAACTTAAATGGTTATAAATTATGTCATTTCACTTTTTAATTAAAAATTATAATATAACACCACCTTCCACAGAACTGGTAGACAACCTAACATATTAGACATTGCTCTAGTTTTTTAATCTCACACCAGGGCTGAACTAAGCTATTCGTTGGCCTTAGGCACTGAAAAAAATTGAATTTCTTACAATTTCAACATGCACTTTTTATAATTAAAATATTTTTTAACTCTGCATATTATGTACCATATCAATTATTATTTACTCGTAAATACTAATTGTTCTTAAATGCATAAATATTTAATTTTATATAATAAATAAAATTAATGAGCACTAACATATCTAGCTTAGATTTTGTTTTCGGCATTGGCGTTGGCAAATTTATTAATGATATCATTGATTAAATAGGTAACACCTCAAAAAGCCATGCTATAACGACAAATTATAGGCATAATCCGACAAAAAACTATCTTACAATACTACTAACCTAACGTCCATATTGATACGATCATAGACATATAATATGATTGATTGTCCTGAGCTTCTTTATCAATTAAATTTTAAAATAAACCCAATAAACTCTAGAATGAAAGACACATTTTATTTGGTAAATACAAATCCTAAATATATTTTACATTGTCCTGCAAGAAATTCTAATTTAGCTTTTGTTTAACTTTTGTTTCATTAAATCATTCTTGTCTTTCTTTTTATTTGATATTTATTTTACTTTTCATTATTTCCTTATAATATAAAATAATCACCATGATCAATTAGCCATGAAATACAATTACTTATCCATTCTTTATTTATCATTACTTATTATTATTATTATTAATATTATTATTTATATCATAACTAAATACTTACCTAAATAGATTATATTTATCTATATATTCTTAAATTGTTTTGTTTTGAAATGTATTCATACTTACAACTTTACACTCACTATATTATGTTAAAATATTTGTAATTGGAATTTTATTCCACAATAAAGAATTATTATTATTATTATATAAAATCTGCATTCTTTACATTCTTTTAAATGTCTATGAATTCGATAATCTAATTTTAAATCGACAAAAAGCCACCAAAAATAATTAAATATTTTCAAAATTAATAATGATTTTGTCACCACTTTAGAATTTTAAAATGTATTGCTTGATTTCAACAGCTACTTACTGATACTTTGAAAACCCATTGAGAAAAATATTAGTGCTGAATATTTTTATTTACTATGAGTTAATTCAGGACAGATAAATGGTGTAATATTTGTTTATTTGCTTGAAAATGTAACGAGTTTGGATCCAATTACACGCATCATTGTCATCATGTATATGTGGGCATATGGTCAAATCATAATGACTATAGGGTGTACAATGTACTCGTACTATCATATATTTCTATTACATCTAATTAGTTATTACCTGTATACATTTATGATTTCATTTTTAAAACAATACTAATAATGAACATGAAATTAAACATATTATTTCATATACCAACGTGTCTTACATATTAATAATACATTGCTTTTTTTTAAGTATAAAATAGCAATACATATTTGATAGAAAATATATTTAAATTATACAAAGTGTTATTATTTGCCTGACATGAAATAGGCATTTAATCATATTCCTAATCATTTAATTAAATGACTAGGCATTTAACTTTATTTGATTTTACAATATGCTTATGACAAATATATTCTTAGTAATAAAAATATTTGTGATTATATATACTAACATAGTAACATATAAGTATATAACTTACATTAGGTAAAAATAGAATTTATATGAAACAATATAAAATATAATACAAAGTTATATAAATTAATTTGTTAAATTAAATATATAGAGGCATGATTTTTAAAAAAATTAAAGTAGTAGAATAAAAAAGATCAATTTTATAGATATTTAAAATGTATCTACTAATTATAGATTATGGATTGTTGGTAAGTATAATTTGTATTTAGGGTTTTCAATTAATAAAATAAGTTATTTAATCTTGTGTTACTTAGTTCCCTAATTTGGAAAATTAGTCCATATAAAGAATATATAAAAAGCAAAACCATTAATCTTGCAACTTAGTAATTTGTAAATTAAATATAAATCAAATATGGCTGATTGCGCCGCTACCGATCCTACAAATACGGCGGTTGTCGGCTACGACTTGCGTTTTTTTGGGTTGTGGACGGGAGTGCAGGAGGGTTAACCACTTAACTCTTTTGGTCGGAAACACGTATATTTCTATAATAAATAATAAACTAGTGGGTACCCAAATAAAACTTAATCATAAGATCCAAATAATACCAATAACATACAATATACAAGAATGAAACCAGCTTTGATCGGCCCACTAACCACGTGGGGCTAAATAATAAAAATGATGACTTGGTTGCGACTGCACGGCTCTGATATGTTACCGGGGTTCACCAATATGGAGGTCTCGCCGGAAAATTTCATGAATATCCTCCGTGGATCCAGGAATAGCCAAAATCGCCACAAGTATCCGGACGCGGAGAACCGGAGCACGTACGTTGCGTTCGGTTACACCGCTCGAAAAAGACAAAAGGCTCGGAGGCCAACAGCAAAGCTTACGGCCGAGGCACATGAGCGGAACCGCGGGAGGGGAGAGTATCCATAAAGATATCGCACTTGTTCCGTGTTCGAACAATGGCTCTACGTTGTTCAAGGGATTCGACTATGTATTCAAGATTAAAACGATTCAGTTAAGGAGTCTATTATATTTATAAGCTAAAAACCGTAAGAACTTATTTTAAACTTTTTCTTTTTACATATATTTGTATTTTTTTCTACAGGATAAACCATAAAGAACTATTTATAACTAGTTTACTAATTATAAAAATAGAATAAATGTATAGAATATTTTAATTTTCTTAACATTAATAATATAAATTGCTTATAGCTCATCTACCGCAATCAGTGGCGTTATTTAAGGGGGGGGGCAAGGTGGACATTTGTCTCTGTCTAATTAAAAAGCATCCCAAAGGGCCGTTCGTTATCGTTTAGCCATAATCCGTTATTTGAGAAAAATCAAGTGTATTTTTATAATTTAAAAATACTGCGTACTAGATAATTATTTATTGCCACAATATTTGATAATTGCCAATT